>NW_015173881.1:0-35471 GCF_001447785.1 Gekko japonicus | reverse complement strand
CTTCTTTCTTCCCCCGCTTTTTTCCGGTCTGGCCCTTTACCTTCTGATCTTCTTCTGGTCCTCTGTGTTCCCGCCAGTCTAGTTCTCTGTGTCTCCTCCGATCTCCTTCCACGTTTCAAAGCTCCTTCTCCCCAAACACCGTCTTGTTGTTTTACTGCAGTCTTTTATCTCTCTAGTCACCACAGGAATGTTAAACAGTTTCTATTTTTCTGTTATTTTGCTTCTGTTTTGCACTGAATAATTGCCCTGGGAAGCTCTTTCATAATTATTATCTTTTTCCCATCTATTTCCAATGGTTCGTTAAATTGCTTCTTAAATATGTCTTCCTTCATCCTTCTAGTTAATAACTGCACAATCACATCCCTTGGCAAATTCTTCTTTTGAGCATACGCTGAGTTCACTCTATATATCAGGTCAAAATTGTATTTTATATCATCTGCTTCTTCTCGTAAGTATTCTGCAAATGCATCAATTACCACAGTGCGAATATTTTTGTTTAAATTCTCTTCAACACCTCTCAATCTAAGGTGGGTCTGCATTGCTCTATATTCCATCATTGTATCTATTCGTTGGTTTTCTTTTATCACTGTTTCCACTTTTTTGTCCATTTCTTGTGTTTTTTGCTCTATTTCGGTAGACTTTTGTGATAGATTTTGGAATCGCCATTTTGTCCCGGCCGGAAGTCCTAAAACACAGGAAAACCTTGATGCACAAAATATAAAACTAACATGGTGGGAAACTATACAATTAACTACAAGATTCAACAAAGACAAAAAATAGGTCTTGAGGGAACAAAAACAGATTTAGATAAGATTTGGTTATCTTCCAATGATAAGGCAATACAAAAATTATACAATTTTTTGCTCAATGATTACCTTCAAGATGAAGCAATAAAAATACCAATGATTACTTGGATGCAACACTTAGGTCACAACATAGATTTTGACTCAGGGTACAAGATATGGTATGGAAATCAATAAAATACATGAGAGCAATACCATACAAAGAAAATGTTTATAAAATGTTCTATAGGTGGCATTGGTCACCAGATAAAGCGGCCTGATGCTACACAAACATATCCAAAAATTGCTGGAAATGTAAAAATAACATAGGCACGTTTTTTCATATGTGGTGGAAGTGTAAAATATCTCAACAATACTGGTATAAGGTACATAAAATTATATTTGAAATACTGAAAATAGGTTTTTTCCGGTTTTGGCTCCTCACCTAGAAGGCACGCACCGACGAGCTCCGTACAGTGTGACCTGTTCCACGGCAGCTAGGAGGGGAACTAAACAAATAAAAATTTGTGAATACATGGTCAAGGTTTTATAAACAGATGGAAGAATACAATAAATAAACCATATGGACATACAATGAAATCAGAAGAAAATATGAACTATATTTTTTATCATGAGCAAAGTTTTATTCAAATTTACATGGTGGGGCAAAATAAAGAAGCAAAACATATAATTAGATATTGTATGAAGTAACTTAACAGATAAAATAATGTGCTAAATGTAATCCCCAACTTGTATGTATGTATGTTTTTGTTTTTTGCTGGTCTTTTATAAAAAATATTTTTTTAAAAAATAGAAGAATGGTGTAAGATTTGGCAGTCTCAGCCTTTCCAATCAAAAGCCATCATGATAAAAATGCAATTCTTTAAAATACTGTCAAGGTGGTACCTCACACCGCAAAAATTACACCATATGCAATCGAACTACTCTTCACTTTGTTCGAGGGGTTGTGGAGCTGTAGATACATACCAACATTGTTCATGGGAGTGTAGGGGTATTCAGGAAATTGGGTACAAGTACAAAAGCAAATTTATCATATTACTGGTTATACAATTCCATTGTTTTTTTTTCTGCTCAATTTAAGGAATAAAGATTTGAAAACAATTTCTCCGGAACGAAAGGAATTAATAGTGAAGCAATGTGCTGCAGCAAGAATGGTAATAGCTAAGTTTTGGAAATGTTCAGACCCACCCACAATAGCCAGTTGGTTTGACAAAGTGTTTGATTTCTGCTTGATGGATACATTGTCATCTCTACTGGTGCAGGGTGATTCTGATCATTCACCAGATTTTGAATTGGTCTGGTTCCCATTTTTAGAATTTGCACTGATAATGTTGAGTTATGTCAACTTCCTGCTTTATTTAAGAATATGATGTTTTAAATGTTTGATTTCTTGTATTGTGTTGTTGTTAACCTTGGGGAATTTCACATTACCCAGTTTCACCCGGTTTCAAGCCGGCAATCATCCGTTTTGAAGTGAACCAGTACAGGGCTGCCATTTCACACAGGGCTTGCCCCTACCGGAAATGAGCCAGATCAGAAGCGGTTTGGCATTTCAGACTTGCACCGCTTTGTTTTCCTGCCGTTTTCCTGACCAGACCAGAACCCATTTGAGAACAGGTTCCCTTCCGGAATCTATCGCCTGTCTGAAATTCCCCCTTGTTTTTTAATAGTTGTGTTCTTGGTACTTCAGAATATGCAAATTTTTTGTCCCGGCCGGAAGTCCTAAAACACAGGAAAACCTTGATGCACAAAATATAAAACTAACATGGTGGGAAACTATACAATTAACTACAAGATTCAACAAAGACAAAAAATAGGTCTTGAGGGAACAAAAACAGATTTAGATAAGATTTGGTTATCTTCCAATGATAAGGCAATACAAAAATTATACAATTTTTTGCTCAATGATTACCTTCAAGATGAAGCAATAAAAATACCAATGATTACTTGGATGCAACACTTAGGTCACAACATAGATTTTGACTCAGGGTCCAAGATATGGAAATCAATAAAATACATGAGAGCAATACCATACAAAGAAAATGTTTATAAAATGTTCTATAGGTGGCATTGGTCACCAGATAAAGCGGCCAAATGCTACACAAACATTTCCAAAAATTGCTGGAAATGTAAAAATAACATAGGCACGTTTTTTCATATGTGGTGGAAGTGTAAAATATCTCAACAATACTGGTATAAGGTACATAAAATTATATTTGAAATACTGAAAATAGGTTTTTTCCGGTTTTGGCTCCTCACCTAGAAGGCACGCACCGACGAGCTCCGTACAGTGTGACCTGTTCCACGGCAGCTAGGAGGGGAACTAAACAAATAAAAATTTGTGAATACATGGTCAAGGTTTTATAAACAGATGGAAGAATACAATAAATAAACCATATGGACATACAATGAAATCAGAAGAAAATATGAACTATATTTTTTATCATGAGCAAAGTTTTATTCAAATTTACATGGTGGGGCAAAATAAAGAAGCAAAACATATAATTAGATATTGTATGAAGTAACTTAACAGATAAAATAATGTGCTAAATGTAATCCCCAACTTGTATGTAGGGTGATGTCAGTGCATTGTGCAGTTTTGGGGGTGGGGAGATTTTCCTCTTGCCAGCCAGCTGGCAGGTGGCAGGCAGGAGCCCATGAAAGAGGGAGATCCCCTGCCTCCACCTTAGGAATGGGCACCCCCGTCCATATGCAATCGAACTACTCTTCACTTTGTTCGAGGGGTTGTGGAGCTGTAGATACATACCAACATTGTTCATGGGAGTGTAGGGGTATTCAGGAAATTGGGTACAAGTACAAAAGCAAATTTATCATATTACTGGTTATACAATTCCATTAAGAATAGATTTTTTGCTGCTCAATTTAAGGAATAAAGATTTGAAAACAATTTCTCCGGAACAAAAGGAATTAATAGTGAAGCAATGTGCTGCAGCAAGAATGGTAATAGCTAAGTTTTGGAAATGTTCAGACCCACCCACAATAGCCAGTTGGTGTGACAAAGTGTTTGATTTCTGCTTGATGGATACATTGTCATCTCTACTGGTGCAGGGTGATTCTGATCATTCACCAGATTTTGAATTGGTCTGGTTCCCATTTTTAGAATTTGCACTGATAATGTTGAGTTATGTCAACTTCCTGCTTTATTTAAGAATATGATGTTTTAAATGTTTGATTTCTTGTATTGTGTTGTTGTTAACCTTGGGGAATTTCACATTACCCAGTTTCACCCGGTTTCAAGCCGGCAATCATCCGTTTTGAAGTGAACCAGTACAGGGCTGCCATTTCACACAGGGCTTGCCCCTACCGGAAATGAGCCAGATCAGAAGCGGTTTGGCATTTCAGACTTGCACCGCTTTGTTTTCCCGCCGTTTTCCTGACCAGACCAGAACCCATTTGAGAACAGGTTCCCTTCCGGAATCTATCGCCTGTCTGAAATTCCCCCTTGTTTTTTAATAGTTGTGTTCTTGGTACTTCAGAATATGCAAATTTTGCTTTTGAATTTTTAATGTTATTTTGTTGTAAACCCAATAATAATTGTAATTTATATATGCTTAATTTAAAAAAATTAAGAATAGTGTAGTACACATAAGGGTAAAAATTGAATCCATAGATATCATAGCACTGCAGAAAAATAAATTAATGGCATTAATTATGCTCCTTCATAAAAGAAGAAGAAAGCAGTACGTCAGAAAGCTGGAGATGTCAACAAATACAGCAAAGCAACTTTAAAGAAGTTTCAGTATCTGTATCAAAAGGGAACAGTTGCATGAGCAAGTAGCTTGCTTTTAAAAGTGCTGAGCCCAGTTTCTGCAGCCATATCTACTACATAATGTTAATCTCAGGAACAGCTAAAAATGGAATTTGACAGTAAATCCTCAATGGGATAATTAAAAAGCAAACAAACATTAGTTCATGAGCCAGTTCATGCCCATCCCTATTGCTCATTCATTTTTAATTGCTTATTCTAACTTTGCCTATGGTCTAGGATTGCCAGCTCTGGGTTGGGAAATACCTGGAGATTTTGGGGGTGGAGCCTGAGGAGGGCAGGTTTTGGGGAGGGGGAGGGACTCCAATGGGGTATAATAACATAGAATCACCTTCCAAAGCAGCCATTTCCTCCAGGTGAATTGATCTCTGTCACCTGGAGATCAATTGTAATCCCAGGAGATCTCTAGCTACCACCTGGAGGTTGGCAACCTTTCTTTGTTCCCTGTAGAATGTTCTGGGTTGTTGTTTTTCTTTTTGTTATTGTTGTTTTTAAATCCTGTTTTTTCAGATAAAACTTTTAGCCCCTTTTGTTGATCAGGCAGCTGGAGTTTTGCATGACCAGATTACAGACTCCTTTAATTTAAGAATCAAGATGCTTGCTACAGATTTTAAATTATGTATCTTTTCATGCAGTAAGCATACAGCCTTTTTTGTCCGTTACCACATTGTTTAACCAAACCAATGAAAGACTGAAAAGCCTGCCAATTCACAAAATGCAATTGCTTTTTTGAAATAATACTGCTATCCTTTTGCACAATATAACCTCAAATGAACCTCATTCATTGCTTGTTTAGCGTCAGCAAATTACAAGGTGCATTGTGTTCAAAAGGCTATCAAGTGCTGTTTTTTAAAAAAATCTGTATCCTATTTAAAGTTTACATCTTGCCTTAATAAGAAAAATAGGACAACTGGTTAGTGTGACATAATTGAAATTCATGTGCTTTGTTCCATCTGATCTTCCGTTTCGACTGATGGTTTCTTTCTTCTTCCTATTAATCATCATTGGCATACTCTAGAATGCTGGCGATGTGTTCCACAGAAGCTAGACTTCCTCATGAGGCAATTAAATGATCCTTAATTATTATCAGCTGGTATCCCACCTCCACAGTAAAATCTGAATTTCTCTTTTCTGGAGCCTTTTGGTGGAGAGGACCCTTCCACCAGAAGAAGAGACATTTACTTTGGAGGAAAGTACTTTATGTTAGAAGAAGGCTTCAGACTTTGCTGAGTGGAATGGTAGGATACAAGCCTGCAGCAATGGCAGACAAGTGTCCCAGATTTGTCAGACCAATCCACTGGGAAGGGTTATCTGAAGAATGTCTGAAAAGACTGGAAATAAGAAGAAATGGCTAGTATTATGAACCTTGTCCAATGAAGTTGCATATTTTACCTATGATCCTGTGCCAGGAAAAATATTGTTGGCTCCAAGGAAAGTGGAAACAGTCTCCTCAAAGAGGCCTATTCAGTGGAACAGGATTGCAGCCAAAGGCGTTAAGACTTTATGTTGATCTTCTATGGCATCAACATGGCAACTATTGAGAGGCAAACAAGCGGAATCAATATGATCAGCAAACCACTTTTAGGGACCTATAGCTAGACTGCCATCTGCTGGTGAACATTGTCTCGTTTTGCCCATCAGCATGATGCAAGAACAACAAACCATTAGCACTCTCCAGGTATTCAGCTCCAAGTGACAACTTTTCTCAGGCTGTGTTTTTCTTTTCATTTCTTCTTCAGCTTGGCTTCAGTTTGTTTGTTGATTAATTGTTCAAATCACTGTGCTTTGTTCAAATGATGTCTCCTTTGTGGTCTTAAAAATTTGATAATTACTGCAATTGGCAGCATTTTCCTGGGAACAGAATTCCAACTCATGGGGAAAACAAGACATTTCAGTAGTTGAGCTCACAATGTTAGTGGTGAGATCTTTTCACATGAGTTTTTAGCAGGAGTGCCTGAATGTTATCTGATTCCATCCTACAAACTTTAGAGGGAACAATTATACCAAGAAAGTTGAAAGTCTTGTATTTTATTCTTGCCCATAGTTAAACCCAAGACAATGGAACCTGCAGTTTTTGCAGATGTCCACTATTAGGACTTTTAAACATTTAACAAGACTGTGACACCTGCAGATTCCCCCAGAAAAATTATTAAAATGCATTTTGGAATAACTCATTGGTGCTTTTTCCATGTAATCTTTTCCCTCTCCTACTCAAAGAAATTTTGGGAGTGTGTTCTGGCTTGCAAAATTCTTCAAAAAGCATATTCTAGTTTTAATTACACTGATATAAATGCAGGCTAAACTCCACTCAAAGCCAAATATCCCCAGAGTAACAACGAACAGTAATGGTCCCTTTGAAATAGCTCCAAACATTTAAGCCTATTACTCAAAGCTCAGGCTCCAACATTCTTCAGAATTTGCTGTCAACTGGAAGAAACTTTAGAGAGTGAAAATGCAAAGGAGTGTCCTATTAGAAATAAACAGGAGCATTGTGGGACTTTTAACACTAACAGTATTTTATTCCAGAATAAGGTGTTATTCATTTATTTAGACATTTATGGGCTGCTATTCACAGGATTTACCAACTGCTTTAATCCAATCTTCACTATACTTATCACTCAGTTCCGTATGCATCTTGACTCTAATCAGCCCTTCCTGGCAACTAGCCCCCCTACATATATGTAATGGTTGATGAAGTCCAGTTAAGTGCACAGACTCTAATCTGGGAGAACTGGGTTTGATTCCCCACTCCTCCACTCACAGTTGCTGGATGACCTTGGGAAACCCATAGTTCTGTCAGAGCTGTTCTTGAAAAGAGCAGTTCTTGAAAGAGCTCTCTCACCCCCACCTACTTCACAGGGTGTCTGTTGTGGGGAGGGGAAGGGAAAGGAGTTTGTAAACTGCTCTGAGTGAATGGTGGGGTATAAATCCAATCTCCCCCTCCTCCTCCTCCTCCTCCTCCTCCTCTTCTTCTTCGTATCTGAAGAAGTGTGCATGCACACAAACACTTATACCAGGCATTAAACTTTGTTGGCCTTAAAGGTGCCACTGAACTCAAACAGAGAACGATGCCTCTAAAGTTAAGAACAAGTCCTATTCCTGGAAATGAAACCAGGGCTTGAGATTTCTACTCATTGGGCTGACATTTTCCCTATATTTATGCTCAATAAGCATAAAAAGTAATACAATTTGAGGTTGTAAAAACAATAAGAATAAAATCCTAAAATGCTCAGGTTGCTGATTAAAACTGTTTGCATGGGAAGTGAGGAAAAAGTGAGAGAAAAGAGGGGAAAGGGAAAGACAATCTCGATCTGAGAATGTTCTCTTCTGTCTCTGTATCCCATCTGTTAAATTGATTTGGGGGGGGGACAAGACATGAGAAAGGGAAGAAAGTGCTCCAGGGCAACAGCAGTCACTTGGGTGATGGTATTGTTGCTCTGAGACTGGGAAGATAAATGAAAAAGAAAGAATGATAAATGCTCCTTTATTAGGATTCTCTTGAAGAACCATTTCTTCTTGATGAGTGATTCATTGTTTTCCTTCTTGATTCCCAGATCATCTTAATAAGGTTTGGGGAGGAGGGGGGAAGACTTTTGCTTTGTAATGAAAAGACATAATACTTGAACTCTCTCTTAATAAATCATAACTGACACAAAATGCGTGGAGCTCATTTTTATCACACTGCCTCAGAGAAGATTAGTGCTGCTATGAGTTTGGTGGGATCCTTTGAATAGTCGCTTATGCTCCCTGGAAGCAAGTTTGCTTGCACTGCCTGAGAGTTAGGGATAAAACTTATCAAGGCTTTGGAGCTTGTTGAATTTAATCACCCCTGTATTTTGCTGTCTCTTGACAATTTCCCTGTTACTGATTAGAAGAAGTTCCTATGGTTGGGATAGCAGAGTACCAAAAGTAAACTTAAGAGGAGTAACCATTTCAGTCGGTAGCAGCAAAGGTGGGGAATACTATGGCACCTTAAAGACAAACCATTTTCTTGTGGCATGTTATAGACTTACAGATTTATTGGGGCATACACTTTATGGACTACAGCACAGTACATCAGGAACATGAAGTGCATCCTCAGTTGTCAGATATATATCTCCCTGGTTATAGAAAGGAAAACTATGAACAGAAGCAAAAGACTGTCACAAAGGGGGAAATGGGGGGGGGTGAAAACCAAAGGAAAAGATTAGGTAACTGTGATGGACAGTTTCAAGTTCTGCCCAGAAGCCTCAACTAATTACTTTCAAATGGTGAATTCGAATTCTGAAAAGAAAGAAAAAGGAGAAGTCTGGGAGTTTCCCCCCCCCCATCGGAATAACGAGACAGACATCAGTTTGGAAGTAAACAAGGGCCACTTTATTAACTATTTAACATAACAGTGCGGCAAGGGACCAGCTAAGCGAGCACGGAACAGGCAAGGCAGATGTCACTCCCCTGACCAACCTCCTTGCCCTTTTCTCGGGTGGGTCACCAGCTCTGGTCTTGAGCCAACGGTTTGGCTCATGACTGGCAGCCCAGCAAACTGGTTACCACTCAGGAACACCTACCCCTAAAGCCTTACAACTTGCAGGGAGGAGCCTGCCCCAAGAGGTTCCCAGAGGTGATCACCATTCCCCGCCCTGGACCCTAAAATCCGAAGGCAGTTCCTGATGACCCACTGTTCCCCAATGGGAAAATGCCATAAGGTGCTCACCAGTTCTGCTTTCTTACCTGCACAAAACCTGCCAAGTGACCAACCTATGTAGATGTAGCCACCACAACCACTTTCAGTCCACTGCTCTCAGTACAAGGTAGGCGAAAACACCTCCACCTATTCAGCCAATACTGGGTAGAAGCAAAAAAAAATCCATTTTTTTTTACATAAATTTAGTTTATTTTTATAACTCAAATAAGCTTTAGACAATTCAGGGTAAAATTTTGCTAACAAATACAATTTATAAAACATTTTATATATATTCTCTTTATATGCAATTGCTTTAGTAATTTTTACATTCATACTTCTACAAAAACCTATATGAATATAGTATGGCCTATATTTTGTGCCCACTTAATCATGGAGTTTTTAACTATTTAATCTTGTATTTTATCTTCTAACATTATTGCATACAGTTTTTTAATCAATTTCTCCTCAGAATACAACAATATCTTATCTATTTCCATTACTTTAGGACAAAAGCCTATTGTTTTTTCTTTAGCATGTCTTGATTGAATTTGTACTATTTCCCACCAGCTGAGATCAGAATTTAAAGTTTTAATATTTTCAACTGATTTCAGCTCATTTTTAGAAGTGAAAAATTCCTACCTGGCCCCAATAAGCGACCAGCAACAGCCTACACTAAGAACAGGGCAGGAGGGGGGGCGAGCACGTGGAGCAACTGCTTTGGGTGGGAGTGGAGCCCTGCCTTTTGCAGGGCCAGCTCTGCCCCCTGCCCACGTCATGATGTGAGGCATCATGGCTCCGTTGTTGCCCCGGCTTCCTCCAGAGTGGCAAAGCAGCCCATGGCCTCCAGCAATAATCTTGTGGAGTAATTCTTTAAATGGGAGAAGAATTTCATCACCAAATGTTTGATATACTTCGGCTGAAATGCCATCAGGACCTGGGGATTTTTTTTCTTTTGTTTTTTAAGTGCTTCTACAATTTCGCAGGGGGTGATTGGGTCATTTAATATATTTTTCTGATCAGTAGTAAATTTCTTTTTATTATGTTTCAATAGAAAATGTTGAATTTTTTGGTAATTTGGTGGAGTTTGTTCATATAGGTTTTTGTAGAAGTTTTTGACAATGATTTTCAAATCCTGAGTTCTATACTTTGTTTCTTGATTTTCATTTTTAGAGCCTGAATTGTCCTTTTCTCTTTTTCCTTTCTAAGCTTATATGCCAGCCAACGTGTAGGTTTGTTCGCATTTTCGAAATAATACAAATTAGTGTACTCTATCTCGTTGGCTATTTCTTGCATTAACAATCTATTTGTTTGGGGTTGAATCATTTTTATCCTAAGTTTAATTCCATCCACCTGCGTCTTCTCTTTCATTTTGTTTTCTTCTATTTTTAATTCTCCTACCAGTTTTTTGAATTTCTCTCTCTTCTGTTTCTTTTTCCAGGCCTCTTGATTAATAAATATTCCTCTCAAAAAAGCCTTAAATGCATCCCAAATGATATTTATCGGTGTATCTACTATCTTATTCCTCTTGAAAAATTCTTGAATTTCCAATATGATATTTTCCACAAATTTTTCTCTCAGTAAACCAGTATTCAGTCTCCATCTTGTTGTTTTATGTGGTTCTTGGAAGGATAATAATATAAGGTTGTGGTCGGCATAGGTTTTGGGAAGTATTTCCACCTCTAGTAGATCTTTTGCCAAACTAGTATTTGTCCAGGCCATATCGATTCTCGACCAAGATTTATGTCTGAAGGAATAATGTATAATCTTTTTTAGTTGGGTTTCATGTTCTCCACGTGTCTATCATATTAAATTCCTCTGCTAATGATAGAAAACATTTAGGTAGAGGGGCACCAGATTTTGTGTTTCTTTTCAATTTTTTCCTATCAAGACTGGGATTGAATACTGCATTAAAATCTCCCACAATGCATACATCTTCCATTGATTTCTTTATTAGTATATTCTGAAGTTCCATAAAAAAATTTCTTGGTTCTGGTTTGGGGCGTAAATATTTATTAATAAGGTACTTCCTTTACTTAATTTATAGCATCTGATACAGTTAAAAAAACAGGTGTGGTAATTTATGTGAAAGAGAACTTACATCCAGTGCTTCATTATAAATCCTCTGATGGAAGAATAATAGCAGTTACGTTTATGACCCTAGGAGACTTGGGCGTCAATGAGTTAATCACATCTACTGTGGACAGATTGTTGCACCAGAAGTGGACAGTATGGTTGGCAAGCTCTGCCGACCAAATCCACACTGCTATGAAAATCAGAAAAAAATCCAGGAAGGTGAGATCTTTGACCCACCCTGTCTGAAACCATTCCCCAGGCCAGTCCTTGGCCCACCAGTGTCCACAGAAATAGAGTCCAAAGCTGGAGGACCCTGCACCATCAGATGTAACCTGCAGCTCAGCTTCAACCAGAAAGTTATCCCTCCAAAAAGATACCCCATTGTATGAATTCAAAAATTCTTTCCATACAAGGAAGTGGTCTCTTATACCCCTGGTGACCCTAGTCCTATGGTGTGGGAGGTGGAGGCCTTTCATGGACTCACATAGTCTCCTAACAAATGCCCAGCTGGGTGCCCCAACTTTGCATGCAAAGTTGAGGTGCCCAACCAGCTGCTGCAACTCCAGCAGGGTAATCTTTTTCATCTCCCTGGCCATGTCAATAAGCGTCTTCAGTGCATTTAAGTTGTCAGCTGGTAATTTACATAGCTGCCCTACCATTTGTATCTCTATCCCCAGAAAAGTCAGAATTGGAGTAGGGCCTTCCTTTTTTTTCCTGGGCAAGGGGAACTCCCAGCTCCTCTGCCAGGTCCATGAAGCTGGTCAGTAAAAACTCACATCCAGCTGGGTGCCCCAACTTTGCATGCAAAGTTGAGGTGCCCAACCAGCTGCTGCAACTCCAGCAGGGTAATCTTTTTCATCTCCCTGGCCATGTCAATAAGCGTCTTCAGTGCATTTAAGTTGTCAGCTGGTAATTTACATAGCTGCCCTACCATTTGTATCTCTATCCCCAGAAAAGTCAGAATTGGAGTAGGGCCTTCCTTTTTTTCCTGGGCAAGGGGAACTCCCAGCTCCTCTGCCAGGTCCATGAAGCTGGTCAGTAAAAACTCACATTGTTCTGTATCTTTCCTTCCTGCTAGTAGGAAATCATCAAGATAATGGGCAGTGCTGCATAGTCCTTATACCCCTGGTGACCCTAGTCCTATGGTGTGGGAGGTGGAGGCCTTTCATGGACTCACATAGTCTCCTAACAAATGCCCAGCTGGGTGCCCCAACTTTGCATGCAAAGTTGAGGTGCCCAACCAGCTGCTGCAACTCCAGCAGGGTAATCTTTTTCATCTCCCTGGCCATGTCAATAAGCGTCTTCAGTGCATTTAAGTTGTCAGCTGGTAATTTACATAGCTGCCCTACCATTTGTATCTCTATCCCCAGAAAAGTCAGAATTGGAGTAGGGCCTTCCTTTTTTTTCCTGGGCAAGGGGAACTCCCAGCTCCTCTGCCAGGTCCATGAAGCTGGTCAGTAAAAACTCACATTGTTCTGTATCTTTCCTTCCTGCTAGTAGGAAATCATCAAGATAATGGGCAGTGCTGCATAGTCCTGTCCTGTAATGCAAGGCCCATTTCAAAAAGGAACTGAACCTCTCGAAAGCAGCACAGAACACCAAGCACCCCATGGGAAGGGCCCTATCCATGTAGAATATGCCCTCGAAAGCAAAGCCCAGCAGCTTAAAATCGGCAGGGTGGACAGGGAGGAGATGGAAAGGAGGAGATGACACTTTTTGCCAATTCCGCCCCCTGGCCACAGCAGCGCACTACTAGCATGGCCTGATCAAACGAGGTGTATCTAAATGAACATAACTCCTCAGGTATCGCATCATTCACCAACTCCCCATGTGGGTATGACAAGTGGTGAATGAGGTAATACTCACTGGGTGCCTTTTTAGGCACAACTCCCAATGGGGAAACCCTTAAATTGCTACCTGGGGAGCAAGGGAAAGGTCCAAAACTCTACCTTCCTTACGTTTCTTGGAAATTCCCCCCCAAACTATGTGCTCCATCCCCTTAACTGATTTCAAGTTAAGAGCACTATACGGTCTCCTTTTTCCTTGATAAGGTACCCTAAACCCTAAAGTAAAACCTTCCAAGAGGTAAACACGATCGTGTCAGTTGGGGTAATTCCTCAACCAACGCACAAGAACCTTAACTTTAACTGGGCTGGGGCCCTTTGTCAGGAGGGGGGTTATAACTGCTGCAACCTCCTGAACACTTACCTCCCTTGGCTCCACCCTGACCCTTTGTTTGGGGCAACTGGAGAATGCATGGGGCCCCCCACACAAAGGGTATTCATGCCTAAATGAACATGATTTGGGACTGCATGTCCCAGGGGAGGTGAACTCCCAGCAAAGCAGGTGTTGCTGAACCACCTGCCCCGCCTGGGCAAGGGTACCCACCTGACCTTGCGATCTATGAACCGTGCAGCCACTATCTGACCTTTCATTTCCAGAAGGCTGAGCAGGGGACATAATTTGCAGCCATAAGTGTGGATGAATCTGGTCCCATCTTAAGGACAGATTCATAGCTGCTCACATACAGAACTCTTCATTGTACTGAAGCCATGCAGGGCTCGGGAAATCTGTGAAGCCCTTGTAAATAATATCCATGTATTGGAGCATCGCGGCAGCCCTCCATGGTTGGTGTCTTACAATTACTGCCATGTAGATTAACAATCCTGGGAAACAGTTTGCCAGGTCCTGGCAACCCTGCACCTCTTCAGGCGTTCCTTTTCCCGCTCACCTAGATCCTCCTTATCTTTCTTCTCTAGCACCCTGTTCAACAGTATAAATATATCCACATACTCGCCCTTAAGGATTTTATCTCTAGTGGCAGTGGAGAGATGATCCCCAAGGGGCAAAGCCAGATCCCCAAATGGTACTGCCCCCATTGATACCGTGTCATATGAAGAACCCCCAAGACTTGAAAAGCCTATACCTGGATTTAGCCAAGAACAACAAAACAACTGTGAGCTGAAATACCCACAAGTATAAATGTACAAAAAGAGACTTTTAATAAAGTGAAAAGAAGCAAATCAAGGATCGCCTCTCCCCTGGTAGGTTCCATGACCATCTGCTCCATAGCACAGTCATTTAGAGTATCTAGAAACTCAATCTCTTTTTCTCGACTAGAACACATATTGACCCAATCAATGTGTGAGTAGTTAAAATCACTTATTACGACACAGTGTTTTTGTCTAGCTGCTATCTTTTATTCATTCATCATTTTATAATCCTCCTCTATCTTTTGATCTGGTGGGCAATAACAAAGTGTTAAGTTTCCTTTTGGCCCCCCTATTTCAACCCATAGAATTTCCAGAAGTGAATCCAATTCTCTTAGCCTCTCAATCTTTTTGGACTTTATACCCTCTTTTGGACTTTATACAGTCTTTTCGGACTTTATACCCTACAGATGTGTAGATAGAAAAATGAATGCTTGAAAACAAAAACATGGTAATGAACTACCCAACACATTTCTACAACTTGCAGAAGAACATAGTTTGATTGACACTTGGAAGACGAGAAATCCAAAGAAACAAGACTACACTTTTTACTCAGCAAGACATGTCATGGTCCAGGATAGACATGTGTGGGATCTCATTAACAATTATAAATGACTTAATAGAAGTAGAAATTCTACCAGCAACATTCGCAGATCATAACCCTCTTATTTTTATATTGCAGGTTGCTCCAAAGAGAAATAGACTTTCAATACATTTTTATTAAAAAATATTAAGTTTGTAACAGAAACAAAAAAAAATTCAAATCTTTTTTGAACAAAACATCCAACCAGATATATCTATTAGAACAGTATGGGATGCATTCAAGGCATATGCTAGATGATGGGTAATTAGAGGATCAGCTCATAAAAAAAACAAAAAATGGAAAAAATTATACAAATTAAGAAACAAATTAAGAAACAAATTAAGAAACAAGAAGAAAAACTGAAACAAGACACTGCAACAAACTAATTAGGAGGAAAGGTAAAACTTTTACAACATCAAATGAACTGTCTGCTGTCAGAAGAAATAATTTAAAAATCATGTATGCTAAACAAAACTTTTTTTGAAAATACTAACAAATCAACTAGATGGCTAGCATATAAATTAAGAAAAGAAAAAGAAAAAAAAGGACTATAAAAATTATAAAAGATACTGAAGGAAATGAAAAGAGCATACCCAATGACATAAAGAAAATCATTGAGAATTTTTATAGAAAGCTGTATCAAAAAGGAGAAGCTACAGCAGAAGAGAGTCAAAACTTCTTGAAGGAACACAACTCAAATTTACAGAAGAACAAAAGAAAATTTTAAATGAACAAATTTATTTATTATTTATTTATTATTTATTTATTATTTTCTATTTATATTCCACCTTGCCTGCGCAGGCAGGCTCAAGGCGGCGTACAACAAGTTAAAATACAATAAAACACGTACTATAAAATTTTTGCATAAAAACAATATACATATAAATGCAGGTCAATGTAGATGGTGATTGCTTTACAGTGATCCGGTGTAACAAGGCCAGCATCCATAGTTGTTCTTAGTGCTCATTCATCAGTGGCGGCTCCGAATCGAAGGCCTGGTGGAGGAGCTCCATTTTACAGGCCAGGAGGTCATCAGTTTCTTCGATGTTGCTTTTACAGGTACTTACGGTGTGTTTCTTCATCAATGTTATGGATGAGGCTCAATATAACTATCTTGTTTTCGGGGCGTTCACCGCTGGTGCAGTTATGGCTGCCATAATGGCTCTGCTTCATTGCTTGCTTCTGGGGTGATCCAAAGCATCCACCCGCTTGTTGCCTCAAGAGGGGGGCCCGAATCAAGTCCCTTGCACCAGACCTCCCTCCAGGGGGTCCAGTGGAGTTTGGGATCCCACAAAAACTCCTCTAAAACCAACAAAGAGCCAGTGGTATCTGGGAACTATTCCCGGTTCCAACCATGTTGCTGCGCCACAGCGCTCAGCCTTCCAGCGCTCAGCCTTCCTTATACTCCAACTCTCGCAGCCATACATTACTACTGGGAATACCATTGCTTTGACCATACGGACTTTTGTTGGCAGGGCGATGTCTCTACTTTTTATTATGCTGTCTACATTTGCCATCGCTTTCCTCCCAAGGAGCAGGCATCTTTTAATTTCATGGCTGCTGTCACTGTCTGCTGTGATCTGGGATCCCAGGATTATACGCCTTAATTTTCTACACACAAAATAACTTAAGACATTCATTGGTGTGGTGAGAGGAATACAGTAGCATCCTATTAATGTTGTTCAAGCATGGAATTGCACTGAGAGTCCATGCAATATGAGTCCATGCAATATGTGTCCATGCACTGAGAGTCCATGCAATATGTGTAGTGATTAAAATGATTCATTCACAACATATCTTCAGTGTATGTAACTCTGTTTAGGATTGCACTGCAAGAGTAGGTATAAGGGAACAGTGTGCTGATTTTACTGCCTGATTTAAAATAATTCAATTGCTACAATTCAAAAATTGCAGAACAGATTATTAGAATAATGTGTTTTCAGTATAAATCACTGCTTAGTCTAATGGTGTCAGTACATAATCTATGGTGTACCACCACTTCTACAATTCAGAATACTCTGTTACCAAATGGTAACCAGTGATAACAGACTTTTTGTCTCTTAAAATATAAATGCACAGGTTAGTTGTCAGACACTGCCATCTTTTGAACTGTGACCACATAAACAACTCTACACATGTTACAGTGAAGGAAAGAGTCATCAATAAAAGGTAGCTTATCATTTATAGAACAAATTTACTTCTAGCACGTATTTTAAAGTTGAGTAGGTTGCCCTAAAATAAATAATTTAGTTTAAGAAGCAGATGACGTACATTCCAAGATTACAACATAGAGGGGAAGCTTAAGTTTAAAATCATGCATTTGTCAAAATCAGGCCTCGTTTGCCATGGGTTTCTTAACTGTCAGTCTGACTTTGGCTCTGTATGCTTATCGTCCTGTTTCATTCTGGCTGGGAGGGGAGAGCATGTGAGTGTCCGTGTGTGGAACTGCTTTGCTGGGAGTAGCACTCACTTGTAACTGTGCCTATGCGGGGCCTTCCTTCCATGGGAAGAATGTGTGCTTGTCCTTGAGTACCAGACACTGCTAGATAATGTAATCCTATGCTTGCAGGTGTTGGAGGAGGGCTAATGGTGCACAGTAGATTTTGGCAGGCTAGGTATATTGGTGTGGTTGGACTGGTCATAAGGGGCGTGGGTTGTTTGAATTATGTATAATAAGGGAACTGGCACCAAGGGAGTCAGTTCTGACACAGATTGTCTATGCTTGAGACCGCTCTATATCTCAATAAACAAATCACTGCCAAGAAAGTGTTGTTGGACGTGAGTTTCTTCAAGACCTGACATAGTGTCAGAACTTCATTTCCCTCAACTCGGAGCACCACAACTGTGATAAGCGCCAAAGGTGAGGAAGGGGGAACCATATCCCCTCTGAAGTCAGCTGATGCCAAGGAGGCCCCCGCTCAACCCGCAGAGGGGCCTAAGGAGAAGGATGTGAAATGGAAACCGCCACGGATCAACCTGGGGTGATGGGAAGCCGCAGATTGGGCTACCACTTCCACGGGGCCCATTGGCGCCTGGCGATGGCAATCACAGGGGGACCATCCTTGAATTTCTGGGATCTTCCGCAATGACCCCGAGTGCCTGATGGTTGCAGGAGATGCAAAGATGCAAAGGTTCATTGATAAGAATCTGGCCTGGGGGTTCACCCAGCCGGTGGCCTCACCTTTTGTAGCACCCTTGCTCTTCTGCAAGAAAAAGGATGGAGGGTTGAGACTGTGTACAGACTATCAGGGCCCAAATGCTGTGTCGATGTGTAACTCTTACCGCCTCCCTTAATAAAAGACTTACCTGCAGAGGCCACCCAGGGCTGCATTTTCACGAAATTGGATCTGAAAGATGCCTACTTTCAGGTATGCATCTGGGAGAGGGATGAACATAAGACCGAGTGGGACTTCCAGTTGATGTCGGCGCACTAACAGACTCACCTCCCGGACCTCCCGGTGGTGAAGCTGCGCTCCAGCCGAAGGAGGGGGTGCGCAGGCTCGCTTACCCCCCCCCCGGGGCTTGGCGAAGGGACCCTGGCCATGGTACTTATAAGAGGTTGCCTCTTTGAGGGCAAAATGCCAGAGAATTGAGACGCCTCTTCGTTCCGATGGTTCTCCATGCTGTGAGACGGAATGGACTTAGTGACGCTGACCGGGGCAAGCGTAGGAGATCGAGCGGCAGAAATGAACGTTGAAAGCGAGGTCGAACGACCAATTATGAACGTGAGTCAGTTTTGAAGTGTTTATTAAAGGGGAAAAGATAGCTCCCCACTGAACGGGAAAAAGGCAAGCAGGGGAGGGACGCCTCCCATGCGCATGAATTTTTGAGCGATTGAGGGGGGGACTAAACACCAAGGTGCACGAAATGCTGTTACCTTCCCACCAAAGTGGTACCTATTTATCTACTTGCAATTTCTTGCTTTCGAACTGCTAGGTTGGCAGGAGCTGGAACTAGAGACGGGAGCTCACTCCGTCATGCGGCAACTCGGGTCTCGAACTGCTGAACTACTGACCTTCCACAGCCTGCAGTTCAGCGTCTTAACCACCCAGATAAACGATATGATACAAATAATGAAGCAAGATACTGAGAAGGTGAAGGAAGTGGCTGCAACTACCCAGAAGGTGAAGGGGAAAGTGCAAAAACTGGAAAGGAAACAAATCTCCATGGAAGATCAACTGTTGCAAGTGCAAATGGAAAAGGCCAACATGATTCTTCGCTTCCAGGGCATGCCAGAGAACAGCGGGGAGAATCTTAAAGAAGTGATGAGTGAATTACTAGCCCCAGTGACAAAAATGAAGGCGAAATCGTTGCTGAGTGAAATGGATGTGGTTTATAGATCATATTCAGGCTATATAAAGAAAAATAATCTGCCTGGGGAAATTGTCGTAAGATTCTTGAAGAGGCATGTGAGGGATGCAATCCTGAAAGCGGTCGCTGGAATACTCCTAAAAGTGCGGGGAAATACCATCAGAATGCTATATTCCATTTGAAGTAAGACGGGGAAAGAAATACAAAGAACTTGTGCTTTTTCTTCAGACAAACTCAATTGGATATAAATGGCTATTTCCAGAAGGCGTCATTTTCCAAATCAAGAATAAAAAGAAAAGATTGACTATGTTCTGAAAGCTCAAGAATTCCTAAGGGTTCAGCTGGGAAGACCAGAGGACAGGGGAAAAGAAGAGGACAGCAAGTCTAGTGGCGAGCTGGACTCGGGTTCTTCCGTAGAGGACTCTGGCAGAGCAAGGGGCGGCAGTCCCAAAAAGTCCTTACAAGTTGTGGAAGAGACAAGGAAAGGAGAAGTGAAGGCTGAAGGACTCTGAATTGTGCCTTTGAGAACTCTGAAATGGGATGATTGGGGGTACTGTTCCTACACAGTTAAATTTAAGAGTTAAAGAAAAAGAAAGCAATATAAATGTTTAACTCAGTTTATAATAATCTAAATGAAATGAAAATTTGTTGTAACTAAGCTAGTGAGATCTCTTCTCTTGGGTTTTTAGTTAGTAGTGGGTTCTTTTGCTTTATCCTATATATGTAGTCCCCCCCCCATTCCCTTTTTTCTGTAGTAGTTTTGTATGCCATTCAGGCTATCGGGGGGGGGGGCTGGAGTGTTCATGAACTTGATCAACAAAGTGTTGCACAAACATTTGTTCAAAGGGGCTCTTGTTTATCTGGATGATATCTTGATTTATATGAAATATAAGGACTTGCACGTGTGGCTAGTCAGAAATGTGCTGAAGGCCCTTTATCAGAACCGGTTGTTTGTAAAACTGTCCAATTGTGAGTTCCACAGGGAAGAGTTGGACTTTCTGGGCTACCGGATTTCTTGGAAAGGACTGGGCATGGACCTCCACAAAGTCAAAGATGTATTAGGGTGGGACTCCCCTCAAACAAGGAGGCAACGCCGAGCATTCCTTGGGTTTGTCAATTTCTATTGACCTTTCATCCCAAATTTCACCCAGGAAGCTTTGCCCCTCACAGACCTGCTGAAAACAAAAGGGAAGGGGGCAGAGGGTAAAAAACCAGTCTGTACGTTATTGTGGACTCTGGAGTGCCAACAGGCTTTTGATCAATTGAAGGCTTTGTTCACTTCTGAGCCAATTTTGAGCCACTTGGATGAAAATAAACCCTTTGTAGTACAAGTGGACGCTTCGGATGTGGTAATGGGTGGGGCCATCTTAAAATGGGGGGTGGGTGAGAACCTGCACTCCCTTTCCTATGTGTCAAAAAAGTTCTCTGAGACAGAGAGAAATTGGGCAGTTTGGGACAAGGAAGCCACTGCCATCAAGCTGGCCCTTACCACCTGGAGACATTGGTTAGAGGGGGTCAGAGTACCCTTTGAGGTCTGGACTGACCATACAAACCTGGAGGTGTTATGCACCCCTTAATGCCTCAATGCTAAACAGTTGCACTGGGCAGAATTCTTTTCTAAGTTTCAGTTCACACTCAAGCACCTTCCAGGGAAGTCAAATTTTCTTGCTGATGCCTTCTCACACCTCCCCCAACATGTCAGTCAGAGGGAAGAAGTCATTGACTCCATGTTCACACCTGCCCACCTGGGGGGGGCATGCTTATGTGCAATCGGGCAAAGGAGGTGGGGGACCTTAGTCCTGTGCCTTGAATGGAAGAATTCAAGGTGGCCTTTACTGAAGCCGATAAGGAGGAAGTGGAAAAGGAAAGGAGGGTGCCCTCACGCAAGGGGGCAATGGGTGCTGGTATCACCAACACAGGCTATTTGTGCCTCATTCCTTGCAGTGGGAGATTTTAAAACTGGGACATGACAATAAACTGGCTGGACATTAAGGATATTTAAAATCTCTACACCTCCTACAGAGACAATTCTGATGGCCGCGTATGCGGGCTGACATCTCTCAGTACTTAGCTCCTGCTTAATGGGGAAACACCGGGTTGGAAAACTCCCTGGATTGTTGCAGCCTCTCAAAACACCCAAGAGGCCTTGGTCGGTCATTTCTATGGACTTTATAATGGATCTGCCACCAAGCAAGGGAAGGACAGTTATTTGGGTGGTAGTTGACCTTTTCTCAAAGCAGGCCCATTTCATCCCAAGCAAACAATTACCCTCCGCCAAAAAGCTGGTGCAGCTGTTTATGCATCACACTGTGAGACTGCATTCTGTACCCAGGAAAAAAATTTTGGACAATGGTCCCAGTTCGTGGCTGCCTTTTGGAGGGAATTGTTAAAACTCCTGGGGGTTGAGCAACGACTCAGTAGTGCTTACCACCCAGAGACAGATGGCCAAACTGAGTGGACCAATCAAGTCCTGGAGCAGTTCTTGAGGTGTTTCATTAACTATCAACAAGATAATTGGCTGGACTTACTCCCCTGTGCAGAATATAGTTACAACAACTCTGCATAACTCCACAGGGGCCACCCCCTTCAAGGTGGTGCATAGGTATGAGGGAGCCCCCCCCTTCCCACTATTGCTGCAGAACCCACCAGGCCTGGGGACTTACAGGCCTGGTGGTCAGAGTTGGCCCAACAGTGGAGTCTTATCCAGCAGACTTTGGCCAAGACGAAAGAGGATTATAAAGCTCAGGCGGCTAAAGCCAGGGTACCCAAGTTGGACATTAACACTGGGGACTCAGTGTACATTTCCACAAAAAGCTTGATGGGGCTGCAGCCAGGGAAGAAACTAGGGTGGAAGCATGTTGGGCCTTTTAAAGTAGTGAGAGTTATTAATACTCTCTGTGGAGTTGGACTTGCCAAAGAACTTACACCATATCCATCCCATTTTCCCTTCAATCTACTAAAGAAGGATCCTGGACCTTCAAAATTGAGACTTCAACCCCCGGCTTCTCCTCCCCTGATGGTGGATAGGGAACACCACCAGGTGGTGGAAGAGGTTTTGGACTCTAAGATAAAGCAAGGCCACCTTTACTATCTCATCAAGTGGCAAGACTTTGACCCTAGTCATAATGAATGGATGCAAAGAGATCATGTCAAAGCCCCCAGATTAGTTCGAGCATGTCATAAAACTCATCCCCACAAACCTGGGGGTTGAGGGACTTTTGGGGGACAGAATGTCAAAATCGGGCCTCATTTGCCATGGGTTTAAGAACATAAGAGAAGCCAATGTTGGAGCAGGCCAATAGCCCATCCAGTCCAACACTCTGTCACACAGTGGCTGAAAATACCAGGTGCCATCAGGAGGTCCAGCAGTGGGGCCAGGACACTAGGTCAGGGCTCTTTTTGTAGCAGTAACTCTTTTGCATATTAGGCAACACACCCCTAATGTAGCCAATCCTCCAAGAGCTTACAGAGCTCTTCTTACAGGGGCTACTTTAAGCTCTTGGAGGATTGGCTACATTAGGGGGGTGTCACCTAATATGCAAAGGAGTTCCTGCTACAAAAAGAGCGCTGATACACGGCTGGCTTCACTGCCGAGTTCATGCCACACTTTTTCAGATAGCTGGTACTCTTTAGCTGTGAACTGAAAATTATATTTCCATGTCATATTTACTGTATTACAACATATTAACTGTTGTCCCCAGTTGTCAGTACATACATACTCACTGAAATAGAGTTTCGACAATTCTCCTTCACTAGTTTTCCATTCGCTCCACTGATAGGTTCTCTTTCTGCCGATTAGGCTTCTGCAATAGTGGTGGTGATTAACACACAACATATGCCATTAAGTATGTACTGACAATCTGGAGTCACAATATTCTGACACAACTTACATCAGTACATAATATCCTATTTTATATTTTTATTTCTAAGAATGAAGTTTCTAATAAACTGGTGGGTAAACCAAAGGAAGGAAAACTGACCTGAAATAACCTACTTGTTTACAGAATTTTATAAGAAACAACTTAAATCAAAACCAGTATTTAAACCATTAGGGATCAAGGTGTTTAATTTAAAGATCCGCCTGTGTTCCTGGCAAAGTAATTCCTTCATAGCCAATGGGCGTTTTGAGTCTGCAACAAAGAGCACACCACCTCTAAACTGATCTTCTTTGTGGTTTTGAGAGGCAAAATGCTTTGTAAGTGGTGCTTCCCTTATTTGACTTGTTGAGAAATGGACTAATTTATGGTTTTATATCTGCTTACACACATAACACATGGACTGTGCACACACCTGTATACCATAGGCCTAGAGGAAGCTGTTTGCATCACCTACTGTGAGATATTTCACATCGGGAACACTTGCCTGCATTTCATATTAATGTAGTTTGCACACATTCAGCTCAAAGCCTTATGGGAAGAAGAAGCACATGTTAGCCATTGTGGGCAGAGGCAACAACCAAGAAGAAGAAATTCCCCCATTGCTGAGGAGACTAGATGTCACGCAGAACATGGACCTGAGCTGCATCTGAATTGCCGTTTCCTGTTGACGGTGCCTTGTCTGCCTGGTAAAGACAGGATCAATCTACACATCAAGAGGATGTCTTGGTGCTGAGAATTCACACCTGACCAGATGGCTTTCCATGAGATAGAGTTTAGAGTTTCAAATATTGTCCACACCCCTTAGGTCAGCCCGCTCATTGCATGCACCAATGAGATATAGGTATGGGACAAACTACAGATAGGTGGGTCTCCAGTTTGGCTAGGTTGCCACCCACCCGAAGATTTCACTATAAAATGTGAAGACCATGCGTTAAGGTCTTTGCTAGCCACTACCCCCCCACCTGCTTTAACTCCCCATCTGCCCAGCCTGCTAAAACCCTTTGTCTTTAGTTGATCCTTTAGTGTGCACAGCCAAAGAGGTCCATGCCCTGCTAGCTGGTTCTAGCAGAGTGTGATTTAGAAGTACCCCTAGATTCTATCATTCTTCACCTATTTTTACATTGCAACAGACAAGACTTCAGGAACAGGCAAGTATTAAACCATGCACCTACCTACCTCCTAAGTAAATGAGAAACTATTTTCTATTCCTGTAACTCTAAAGGAAACTTGATTGTATGCGAATGTGAGACTGATTTTGTGTGTATGTGATTTTGATATTGCTCAGTAAAAAGACAATTTGTTTTGGAAAAAGACCAGTCTCGTCTCCATCACTGGTACTCTCTGGGGCTGGCAGAACCTCCGTAAACTTTGGCAAGGACTCACGTTAAATTTAGTTAGCCATCTGCTGTAAATAAAGTGATTGGTGTAACACAAGAGAGTTTCTTCAAGACCAGACAGAATTAAAACTCTAAAAATATGGAGAATTATTATGGAGTAAAAGGAACATGAACAAATGAAACTGCCTTATATGGAATCAGACCCTTGGTGATGTAAAATCACTTCTGATGGTGATGTAAAATCATTACATTTCATGATGTAAAATCACTTCTTTCCACATTGTTCAGTGTTACATCTGGGGATGAGTACAATGCTCATCTTAAAATTCCAGTCATTACACTAAGTTCACAGAAAGTAATGGAAGATCCACATAAAATGATGTACATGTGACTGAACCAGTCACTTATGTGATGTTTGATGACTTTATTGTATAAATTGTATGCTATGTTGAAATGTTTTCTGTTTTATATTAACAGAGATTTTTTTTGAGAGAGAGAAAGAGACTGCATTCTCCCAATATAATGGTCATGTTTGAAAAGCTTTCATTTAAAAAAACAGTTGTCATCAAAAATCCTGTCAAAATATTTAATCACATCTCATGAATTAATCATGTTTGGCAGTACTGCGGCACGGACAGGAGGAAGTGCTAATTCTGTCTCTGGTCGTGAGCTTGAAAGCTGGCTTGGATCTCACAGACAAGCAAACACTGGAAGTTAATGAAGCCCAGTGCTGTCAGTCAGGAATTGTCAGTGTGACATAAACGGTTGCTTTACATCAAAGCCTGCATATATGGTAAGCTTCACTGTTGATAATTCAATCAGCCCCTTGAACAATTCCACCTTACAAATAAGAGATTTGCTGTGGGAACACAGTATGTTAGAAGGGCAGTTTCATCTTTTAATTATTGTTTTGGAAGGATGCACAGGACGATTACCTAATTTTCCACAGAAAGTTCCATCTAACTTTTTAAACTAGCTCACAGCACTTTTAATGTTGTTTGCAACAAGACCTTGTTTTTCAGCCTTAGTGTTTAGTAATGAAGAATTTATAGTTTGTATTAATTATCAACTAATCCAGGAACAAACATTTCCCTTTCCACACGCCGTGTGATTTTCAGAGGACAGTCTATGCTTGCCCCAGTACTACAGCATCCCCCCCCCAACATTCCCCCCATAAATACATGGGGATTCTTATGTATTGAACTTCTCTGTTTTTGCTACATGGAACACCTTTCTAGCTGCAGTTGTCGCAGGGTCTGTTGAAGCCATTCATATGCTATGTATATATATATACATATACATACATACATACATACATATATATATACAGGGGTCATTTCGTAGAAAAAGAGCTAGGAGGAAGACTCATTAGCATAACTCATTAGCATATGCCACACCCCCTGACATCACCGGAAGTGTGTCCTCCCCACAGCCGGCGGCAACCTCCAGCGGGCACCAGCAGGGAGCTCCAGGCCCCGCCTATATATATATATATATGGCTTCTGAAGCAGGTGTCAGTAAGCTAACTGTAACACTTCACTTTATCTGAAGAAGTGAACAGTGACTCAGGAAAGCTCATACCCTGCCCCAAATTTTATTAGTCTTTAAGGTGCTACTGGACTCTTGTTCTTTTCTACTGCTACAGACAGACTAACATAGCTACCCATCTTGATCTATGTCCCTTTTTAGAGTTTAAGGTTTAACAGAGCATTTTAATCTCACCACAGACCTGGCATGAAGTTACTACTGAACAGTTGCAATCCACAGTCCTCAACATTTACTGTCTGGATAAATCCACAAGAGTAATTTGTTATGGGTTGGGAACTGCATTATCAGAGGTTTAAACTAGACATTATAGCATTCTGATCAGGCCCGCAGCATGGCACTCATTCCCCTCCATGTCTTTTCAAATGCTGAAACTTGAGGCAATTGATACAGCACAGCTGAGAACAGGAATGTCTCAGCCTGCCACAGTGTGGGAATTGGGCCCTTACAGCTTACTTTAAAATTGTGCCAGTGTCCTCATGGTGGCCATGAGGCAGGGCCGGATTTAGACTTGCTGAGGCCCTAAGCTATACAAAACCCAGAGGCCCCCTACTGTTTTAAATTACATCAGCTGGTCTCAGAAAAATTTAAAATATATACGCCTTTTTAATATTTGAAATCATTTTTTATATTGTGTTTTTATTCGAGGCCCCAGCAGATTGTGAGGCCCTAAGCTGTAGCTTATTTAGCTTATGCGTAAATCCGGCACTGAGGACACTTGCATGTTTAGTTAGACCTTTAATAATGATGAACTCCAACAAGCGAAGACAAGAGCAGAGCATGATCCAAAATCTATTTGATATACACCAAGAGTAATCAAAGCCTTGAGCTCAACTCAATGAAAAGCTGGATGAATGTGCATTAAGAGATTTCTCATTGCTGTAGCAGGAACTCCTTTGCATATTAGTTGACACACCCCTAATGTAGCCAATCCTCCAGGAGCTTACAGAGCTCTTCTTACAGGGGCTACTGTAAGCTCTTGCAGGATTGGTAGCCAATCCTCCAAGAGCTTACAGTAGCCCCTGTAAGAAGAGCTCTGTAAGCTCCTGGAGGATTGGCTACATTAGGGGTGTGTCAACTAATATGCAAAGGAGTTCCTGCTACAAAAAGAACCCTGCATACATCTATGGCAAAGATGTATTAAGTATTGCAGCTTTTGCCCCCTCCTTTCTGTTAGCAGGAAGTTTTTCTAGTTAGACTTAAAATGAAGACCATTCTCGGCGATCAGACTGTTGACATCCCTGACACAGTCAACGTTTGTCTGAAGGGCCAGACGGCTGTTTTGAAGGGCCCCAGAGGAACCCTGTGATGGGACTTCAAACACATCAATGTAGCATTTGCTCTCTTGGGAAAGAGATGCAAGAAGTTATGCACTGACAAATGGTGGAGTAACAGGAAGGAATTGGCCACAGTTCACACAATTTGCAATCATGGCAAGACATGATCAAAGATGTCATGCTGGGCTTTTGTCATGAGGTCTGTGTATGCTCACTTCCCCATCAATGTGGTTATCCAGGAGAATGGCTCACGTGAAAATCTGTAACTTTCTTGGGGAGAAGTATATCTGTCAGGTGCACATGAGACCAGGTATCAATTGTGCAGTATTTCTGTCAATTGTGCAGTATTTCAAGCACAGAAGGATGAGCTGAGTCTTGAAAGAAATGACATTGAATTGGTATCTAACTCTGCTGCCCTAATCCAGCAGGCCACTACAGTAAAAAAAAAGACATCAGAAAATTCTTTGATGGTATCCAAGTGTCTGAGAAGGGAACAGTACATCAGGCAGATGAATAAACTCTTCAGTAGATTCCGAAAGAACCACCCAGGAGTGTCACCTCCAAACCAGATTCGGCATCTGCTGTATGAGATGAACAATAAAACAAATATCTTTTTTTAAAAGATGTATTAGTATTGTTTCAGGATCTGTATTAGTAGTTATGGTTTTTTTTGTATTATAGAAAATGGGCCTTTTAATAAACTGGACCTCTATGAGGCTGGGGTGTATTTTGTGATACCCCCTTTTGAACAAAGCTTGGAGAGTTGATTGACAAGGCTGGTGGTTATTCTGCCTCCTGCCAGTGAGCAAAGGGTTGGACTAGCTATTTGAAGTGCATTGTCCACCCTTTCACTGTCATTCTGCTAGTTGGCCTGCCCACTAGGCTTGCCATTAGACTGCCCACAGCCTCAGCCTCAATCTCCTGCCCTTGAGAAACTGAGGAGATAAAGAGAAAATAGCCAGAAAATGGCCTCCATAGTGATGCTCTAGAAAGTTCCCTGTGGCTCTATGATTTTTACTGTAGAGATTAAGAGATTCCTAGAGCATCACCTGGAAGTGATGTCATATCCTCTCAAAACTTTCCCCTCAAAATCTTTCAGTTGCTGACAACTATACTGCCCACCTACCTAAGTGGATGGGCCTGAGCAGGAACAATCAAGTCAGGATGCTGGGCAGCATTAGTCCTGTCTGGAACAAATCTGGGGAGAGAAAGATGAGGCCTAACACCTCTGAGTGTTGTTTTAAGTGCCAGCTAGAGCAAACAAAGCCTGCAAGAGTGCTAGATTAATTTGGGGGCAAGGATGATTTATCCAAAATACTGGTAGCCGTAATGGATGGCTTGTTAGCTTACAATCCAAACTCAAAAGTTAGAGGAAGGTTTTATTTATATTAATCACCCATTAATAAAACCTAGTTTAACCCAGATATTTGTGCCCTGTGTCTTCACTCCAGGTATTGCTCAAGTAGTTGGAAAATCCTCTTGCCCCAGATTGTACATTTCAGCTTCTTCGGGTCACTCTAATGCCATTTCCTGTGACATGCTTTTTATTTTAGAGTGTAATACGTACAGGGTCATTCCTGTACATACCTTGCATGATATCTTATTTCCAGACATGACAGAGTATGGGTGTGGAATTCTGCATTTCATATGACTTGGGTTGTATCCAACCAACCGCAAATGGAGCACTTCCTCTCCCCTCCCACTGCACCTCCAAGGAGACCACTAGAAATAGTTCTGGGCATTATGTGAGGGTCTGCGAATATCATCCCCCTACTACACCAGCAGAAGTGTCCTTTCACCAGCAGGAAATGACTGTTGAATGCAATGCATTCTCATGATGTCAGGCAGGTAAATCATTAACTCAGAGAAGATGTCAGCCTGTCTGCGCCTCCACAGAAATTGCTCTCATATCTGCAAAATGATAAGTGATCATTAGTATTACCTCAACAAAAATCCTTTAGGCAATGCTATGTAAGCAACCATAGTTATGTTTTCACCGCATTTCCAGTTTGTCACTTAGCAGTGTAAGCCTGTCATATTAAACCTCAAAATACATCCAACACAGGGAACATTGCTGTCCTCTGGGAATCTGCAGAACAAAATCCTTCTGCAGACATGTTGACTGGCAGAAGTAAGTGACGTATTTCTTTCACAGTATGTCGACATATTTTCATTTTCTCCTGGCTTGCTTTCTCATAGGATTAATTTGATCTGCTTGGGAAACTCAACTTAATTACAGGCTTCATTCTTTTTTTCTAAGTAATAATTTGTCAGACTCCTGGGCAAGTTACTCTCAACCACACTGTCTTTGGCAGTGAAAGGCTTTATTGAGATATAAACAAGTTTCAGGCCTTAACAGTACTGTGTCAGTAAAGGTTTTGGCGGGTGCATACATAGATATAGATAGTTCAAATGTAACCACTCCTATGGTCCACTCATATGTCACATCACCCAGCCTGGCCCTAGCATCTCTACCCCCCCCCTTCTTATGGGAAACATACGATCCCATTATCTGCTACACAAGCTGGCACTAGAAGCTTCAAGGTCGTTTCCCTGTGAATCAGAGAAAGGTTAGTCTTCAGAAGAGTTATGCTGTCTATGATAGAGCACTCACACACCCCACACTCACTCCCCCCACCTAAGGAATTCCCCTCCCCCAGCGTCTATGGCAAACTGTGTGAAGCAAAGCAAAGCAAGGTTGGACATAATCATAATAATGCATTACAATTTATAGACCCCCTCCCCTTCCTAAAGTTTGGATAATGAAAAAGAACTTTCAAGAACTTCAGCCAAACAGAACAATAGATAATAAAATACTGATCAATCTAGAATCAAGCCTTTTAGAATCCAGTCTTTTTGCCACTGTAATTTTATACACCCCCATCCCCCAAAGAACTTATTCTATTTCTACCTCCTCATTCTCTTGGTTAACATCATTCACATTCCAAATGTTCCACTCTCACACTCATCTCACAACCAGTGGAAGCTCCTGACCCTCCCCAGTTCCCATTCTCCCAGGCCATTTCCTTATCACTTCTCCACTCTTATTCTCCAAAACCTTATTTTTAATGCAGTACATTTTTCACCATCAAGTCACAGCTGATTTATGGTGACTCTGTAGAGTTTTCAAGGCAAGAGGCATTCAGAGGTGGTTTGTCATCACCTATGTCTGAGTAGCGACCCTAGGCTTCCTTGGTGGCTTTTCATCCAAATAGTAACCAGAGCCAGCCAACCCTGTTTAGCTTCTGAGATCTGATGAGATCAGATTAGCTCCACCCCACCCCACCTCATAGTACACATAACATCCAGAAACTATCTTTCAGGGAGGCGGAGCTGTGGCGCAGCAACACGGTTGGAACCAGGAATAGCTCTCAAATACCACCGGCTCTTCATTTGTTTTAGAGGAGTTTTGGGGGGAACCTGAACTTCACTGGACCCCCTGGAGGGAGGTCTGGTGCAAGGGACTTGATTCGGGGGCCCCGCTTGTGGCAACAAGCGGGTGGATGCCCTGGATCATCCCAGAAGCAAGCAATGAAGCAGAGCAGTTATGGCAGTCATAACTGCACCAGCAGTGAACGCCCTGAAAACAAGAGAGTTATATTGAGCCTCATCCATAACATCGATGAAGAAACACACCGTAAGTACCTGTAAAAGCAACATCAAAGAAACTGATAACTTTAGCCCCGTTAAAGTTTTAAAAGGACAAAGAAAGGAAGGGTGAAACTCCCGCCCTCCTTTCTTCACAGAGCAGCTGGGATGATTTATGTAAACAAAGCTGATATGAATACTATTTGGGGCAAAGAGGGCTTATTGTTTTAACTTCTACAAAAGGATTATAAAGTTTTCCTTAGAAAGAAAAAGAAAGAGAGATTTCTAGAGTTGAAATCGTTTTTATTGCGGCAACTTTTTATGACGTCATGCATCATTGCTGAGAACGGAGGAGTTTATTATGACTAGAGTGCAAAGCATGTAAATGGTGTTGAAAGATTCTTGGTTGTTAATTCCTCTATGAGAGCCACTATCTGGTGAATGCGGTCAGCTTGAGGACTCTGTGGACAAAAACTCATAGAGATTTTGAGCATTGCTGGGCTAAACTGCGACTTCTGCTAGTGCATTAAAATGGGTGACCAGGATTTACAGAAAGAAATACCAGAAACCAGCCTGTTGCAGCTGTCATGGGAGGAGCTCCAGACTTTAATTGTTGAAGCAGTCAATTTGGATGTCAATAAGGCTGTTGAACTAATACTGGATAAAAAAGGCAGTGCACCAAATCAAACTACAAGCAACATAAAGAAATTTCAGCATCAAACAGTGCAAGAAGCACAGCAACATTATAATCAAGCTGACATAACATATAGAGAAAAGGAATTTAAATATCAAAATGGGCAAGATGCAGGACAGCACTACAATCAGTTTGATTCAACTCACAGTAAGGAACCCCTACAACAAAGTGGACAAGATGAAAAACAACACTACAATCAAGCCGATTCAACATACAGTAACAATAACAGACTTATTAAAAATTTGTCAAATTCTGGCACCCTCAAAGTGATAAAGGGAAAAATATTCCAGAGAGAAAATGTATCAGAATTTATGGAACTCTTAACTACCCTAAAAATTGAATACAGATGATGAGTCCTAAAAGAAATCCTCTCTACTTATAAGGGGAAAAGGAATAGAATTAAGACATTATTGAAAACAAGAAATTACAAAAAGAAGAAAAGGATTAAGTTCTATAAATAAGTTTGGTTCAGGGAACCTTTGCTTAAGTGTAACTGGCTAAGATGGGCTAGGGAATCTGTATGTATATGAAACTGATCAATATTGGCTACAATTGAATCTTTCTTTTTATATATTTACAAAACTATACCGCACAAGGGAAGATAAATTTAAAATGATTTGGGAAGTTTCATGATAGGTGATATTATTATGTATAAGAGAAGAAATTGAAAGGGGGAAGTGACTATTTTATAGAATATTAATGAATGTGTATTTGATTAAGATTGAATAGAGAAGTATATTGAAAATCTTGATTTTTTAATCTAGATAACCTGTATAATAGAAGATTGTACAGATGGAAAAATTATAAAGATATTAAGGATTTAATTTCATTTTTTTAAAGGTGGGTTAAAGGATCCCATGAGTTTGTGTAACTGGGGAGGAATAGAACACAGCGTGATATAAGAGCTAGAATTTTAAAAAAAAATTCATTGATGTCAAAATAATCAGCAGAAGTAGAATGAGAAATGTATATGATTGTGGAAATTGGTATAAAATTAGTTAATAAAATACATTTCATATATTGTTGTGGAAGAAAATAGAAGAAAATAGGTCTTGTTAATCAACGGAGATGCAAATATTATAGATTTTGGTGATTATGTAACTTTAAGGTATATTCAAAGTTAGACTTATAGACTAATTTAGTTAAAATATTGCAAAATATTAGGTGATCATATGGTGGGAAAAATAGCATTTAGATATATGTATGAGGTGATTTAAAAGATATGATGTTGTTATTATTACTCTCATGTATGTTTGTTGTATGTCTGTTTGTTTAAAATAATAAAAAATATTATTTAAAAAAACCCCAGAAACTATGTTTCCAACTGCTGTGGCTCCATTTTCAACTCATAAGATCAGCACCATTTTGCCAAACCGAAATGGCTGTGAAGGGGCCCTGGTTGCCCCACTCTGGCTCCTCTTTCCTGCTATTCAACTTCTCTTGCCTAGATAACCTGTCTCCTTACTTAACCACTGCACTCTTTCTCAATAGACAGGACTGATTCCTTTAGGAGTCCTGTATCCCGTTGCTGCCTTCTTAAAAATGGACTTCAGACAATGACTTTGGACTGCTGTCCCCAGGTCTACCTGCAGTGCTTTTCCTGTCCCAAGGCCAAAGAGAGAGAGAAAATCCATATAGCCCAGCTGAATTACCTGATGTTTGAGTATACTTTATGGACACTTCCCCAAAAAAGCACTAACATAATCTAATTGGCTGTGGAAATGTTTACTGGCCTTGATGATTAGCTGTTCCTGCATCATTCTTTCTGATTTGTTTTAAAAGAAAAGGTTTTTCTTTTGTATCCTGCTCTCTGACGTTAATGGGGGTTTCTAGCAAATTTTCTTTTGTGTGTTTGTTTCCTTAGCAACCTGGAGCTGACAAGTAGTTCTAGTATCAAGAATTAAATATTACTTGGGGTTTCCAGTGAACAGGGCTGCTTCCTAGAAGCACTCTGTGCTTCATTTAAAAACATAAGAGAAGCCAATGTTGAATCAGGCCAATGGCCCATCCAATCTAACACTCTGTCACACAGTGCCCAAAAATACCAGCTGCCATCAGGAGGTCCAGCAGTGGGGCCAGGACACTAGAAGCCCTCCCACTGTTGCCCCTCCCCCAAGCACCAAGAATACAGTGCATCACTTGCCCACTTGCCTTCCTTCTTTTGTTCTTCATAATGACCCTTTGAGGTGGGTTTGGCTGAGAGAGAATGACTGGCCAAAGTAAGTTTCCTGGCAAGCTTTGATTTGAACCCAGGTCTCCCTGGTCCTAATCTACTGTAGCTAATATACTGTGTTTCTGAATACTCCAAAAGCTAAATAGGTCTGAGGATAAAAACAGATGGTACTAGATTTTAAGACCCAGTTTGCTTTATATAGCTCTTGCAGAATTCTCTCCAAAAGACATTTTCAGACTTCCGGTGGATGGCGGCACGTTGAGTAGTTGCATCTCCCGGACCTCCCGGGGATGCAAGCTGTGCACGAGTGGAAAGGAGGGGGTACGCAGGTTCGTTGCCCACCAAGAGGCCCGGCGAAGGGCTTCTAGCCATGGGGCTTTTTTTATATATAAATATATTTATTGGTTTTTTTCCCTGTACAATACTTTTACACCGCTTAACAATTTCCAACAACATAATAACAATAAACAAAACATACGTCTCGTTAACAACCTCCAACAAATAATATCAAACAAGTTATACTTCTCAAAACATTTAGTTTATAGTAAACAATGCTCTTACGTTGTTATCTTAACCTATTCCCTGATATTGCTAGCCTAGCTCCCTTAGGTTTCTATCTTCTTTATCTTCAGCCAGTTATATATTACTCCCCATTTTTCCCAGTACTTTTCTTCCGGTCTATATTTTAATTCTATATTTACTCTATCCATTTCCGCTACTTCCAGAATCTTGTATTTCAGTTCTTATATTGAGGGTAAATTTTTTTGATTTCCACCTTTTTGCAATCAAGATTCTTGCCGCGGTTAGTATGTATATGATTATCTGTTTATGTTTTTTTATTGTATCTGGGATCATATTCAAAAGAAATATATCTGGTTGTAGTGGTATTTTAATTTTTAGCGTTTTAGTTAATATCTTCTGCAGTTTTTTCCAGAAACTCTGAACCTTATCACATTTCCACCATATATGCATGAATGTCCCTACATTTTTCCTACATCTCCAACATCTATTTGTGGCGCCAGGGAAACATTTTGCAATTTTATTCGGCGTCCAATGCCACCTGTAATACATCTTGTATATATTTTCTTTGAAAGGTACTGCTCTTAAAAATGGGGCTTTTGAGAGGTCACCTCTTTGCCAGCGCGATGCTGGGGAATTGAGGCACCTCTATACCCTGATGGTCCCTCCTGTGAGTGTCTGTCTGGAACCTAGTGACACTGACCGGGACAAGAACTGGGGATCGAGCGGTTGGATTAGAGACTAAATGAGGTCGGAAGACCAATATGAACGTGAGTCAGAATAAAGCGTTTATGACAATTTAAAAAGAAAGCTCCCAACCCCATGGAACGAGAAGTGAAATGAGTGGGGGTAGGGACTCCTCCCATGCACATGAACTTTTAAGCAAAAAAATGGGGGGGAGCGAAAGTGAAAGTATTGACGTCTGTTAAGAAAAACTTACCAAGGCGTGTATAAGCGTTTGAGTGAACATTCAGAGACTTTAGAAACTGCGGCGAAAGTAAACAATCGATAAAAGATGGCGGGGAAGAGGATGGAGAAGGAGAAACTTTTAAAAGCGAAAGGGGAGAGTCCAAAACCAGAAGGAACCACTGAGCTGGCTAAAATGTTGGCAGAATCTCTGCACCCCCTGCTGGAACAGAAGACTAACGTCAAGGAACAGTTGTCTACAATGACCAAGTACAAGTGAATGAGACCCTTAAAAGTACAGAGCAAATAGCTGAGAGGTGAAAGAAGTTGACGCCACTACTCAA
>NW_015173880.1:36131-37089 GCF_001447785.1 Gekko japonicus | reverse complement strand
TTTTTGGCGCCATTTTCTCTGTGTTATTTACATGGTGTATTTTGCTTCAGGACTCTGTGGCATTACATCCCTGCTGAGCTTGCTCCTTTGCCCAAGCTCTGCCCCTAAATCTCCAGGAATTTCCAAACTGGGGGTTGGCAATAGGGTTGCCCTCAGTGTTCTCTCTAAGGTGAGTGAGTGTGAGCTATCTCACAGTTTTTTCACCTCCAGCTCGCACATTTCTGTCTTCGCTCAGGAAGGAGGGCTCCAGAGCAAACGAATTGATGCAGCAGCCGAAGAATCGCTCGCTCACAACTTGAATGCCAGGAGTTCACAAAGTAGAATTCTTGCTCACGAGACTCCGCAGCTTAGAGGGAGCATTGGTTGCCACCTTCCAGGTGGCGCTTGGAGATCTGCCGGAATTCCATCTCATCTCCAGACAACAGAGATCCGTTCCCCTGGAGGAAATGCTACCTTCGGAGGGTGGACTCCGTGGCATCAGCTCCCTCTCCTTCCCAGCCTCCACCCCAAATCTCCAGGAATTTCCCAATTTGAAGTTGGCAAACCTGTCTACTCTCCTACCCATTCTTAAAAAGGTAAAGGTCTCCCTTGCTCGAAAGCCAGTCGAATCCACCTCTAGGGTTGCGGTGCTCATCTCCGTTTCCAAGCCGAAGAGCCAGCGCTGTCCGAAGACGTTTCCGTGGTCATGTGGCCGGCATGACTAAACACCAAGGCGCACGGAACGCTGTTACCTTCCCACCAAAGTGGTACCTATTTATCTATTTGCAATTTCTTGCTTTCGAACGGCTAGGTTGGCAGGAGCTGGAACTAGAGACGGGAGCTCACTCAGTCATGCGGCACACTCGGGTCTCGAACTGCTGAACTACCGACCTTCCACAGCCTGCAGTTCAGCATCTTAACCACTTGAACCACCGCAGCTCCTACCCATTCCTACCTGTCTATTAAAATAGGGTTTCCA
>NW_015173880.1:32300-36043 GCF_001447785.1 Gekko japonicus | reverse complement strand
TCCTCCCCCCCCCCCCCCCCTCAGCCGCCATTCCCCCCGGGGGGGGGGGGGACTGATCCCTGTAGTCTGGAGATGAGCTGTAATTTCGGGGGATCCCCAGATCCCACCTGGAGGCTGGCATCCCTACCATCAACCCACCATTAAAAACATGGGAGCAAAGGGTGGCAAACTATGTGGCTGCCTTATTCAGAACATGGAGTTTGGCTTGAGCAGGGTAACTGCTCCAGACGGTGGTACTTGAAATGATTTTTTGAACAGACAGGGACTGCAGGAATCTGAGAATGGGACAGGGAAGGACAAAGGAAATCAAAGCGCTTCCAAGCTTCGCCTTAAGACCCGGGACGGCCCTTTGTTTACCTCCTGCTTCCCCTGTGTTGTCAGCCGAATAACACCCGGATCGGCCCGTTTCAGCAGACGGCATCTCAGTACGGTAAGAAGCTTTGCACAGTGAGAGCCTCTTGGGTTGCCATCTCTGGGCTGGGAAATTCCTGGAGATGTGGGGGTGGATCCCGGAGACAGAAAGGATTGAGGAGAGGAGGGATCTCAGTGGGGTACAGGGCCACAAAGTTCATCCTCCAGAGCAGCCATTTTTTCCGGGGGAACCAATCTCTGTGGTCCGGAGATCGACTGTAATTCTGGGAGATCCCCAGGCCCCACCTGGAGGTTGGCAAGCCTGGGAGAGCCATCAAACCCCGCTAGATCGTTCTGCCCACCCTCAATTGGGTGGTAGCACCTTGGAGGGGAGTAGACTCCTCCCCTCCGTGTTCCTTTGAAACGTAAATCGCCCCTTCAGTTCCACTCTCCTGTCTTCTCCCAGATGTTTACACCCTGCATTCTGTGTTCGAGAAAGGCACCCTGGGAAAGACTGGCAGACGTCCAGCTCTGTCTGTAGCCAATCTGGAATTCTTGAAATATGAAGCTCGGGGCAAGAAGTCAGAAAGGAGTTGCTTGGGTGGGAACGTGGGTATAATCACAGACGCCATGTGCTCACTTGACCAAGCAGGCTCTGAAATCAAAATGAATGTTCACAGTTGTGGGGGAAGAATCCCTTCTGCCAGGGCCGGCCCCGGCTTATTTTGCACCCTAGGCGAGGATCCCTTCTGGCGCGAGGATCCCATGCGCCCACCAATTTTCAAAAATAAATGCACTTTAGGAAAAATGAAAAACACAAATAATCACAAAACTCCCGGAGTACGGGGCCAGGTGCAGCTTGGCGCCTCTAACGGCTGGCCCGCTCTAGGCGATCGCCTAGTTCGCCTAGTGAGTGAGACGGCCCTGCCTTCTGCCCAGGTGCCCAACACAGCTCACCTCCTGACCGGCTTCTCCCCCCACCAGTCCCTCGACACAACCGCCAAACTAGCAGCCCCAGAAGCGGGGCGGCGACGCGGGCTGGGTTGAGCTGTGCCACATTCCCTGGTGCCTGCTGAGTATTTTAGAAAGTGGATGGGATGGGTGGGGCTTTTCTCCAGCCGGGCTTCTGATCGGCTGTGCAGATTTCTAAAGCTATGGCTTTGACAGCAGCGGCCCCCACAGCACAAGGACTGAAGTTAAGCTGCGGCAGCCATTTTGTGGCAGCCATTCCGTGGTGGAGTCCACCACACTGTGTCGTCATTCCAAAGGTACCACTGCCCACAGGATGGGGGACCCCAGGCCTCGCCAGCTCTCTCTCTATTTAAAAGGCCATGGAGTCCTGTTGAATTGTGACCTCGGTATGGTTAGCCTGTAGGGGGATTTCAACCTTTCGTTCTTAGAAGTTGCATGCGTGCCCGCTTCTACCACTAGGCTGGGCACCTAAATTTGAAACTCCAAGGAATGAAGGGAATTGGGAGAGGAGAAACACAAGAGAACTGAGCCAAGAGCAACTGGATACGGTACTATGTCTCTGCACATTTAAAAATAAAAGCTCTCAATGGAAAATAAAATTCGTTGGGGAGATTTCTATTTTTGGCTTAGATATAGCTGATAAATCAAAATATGCCTTTTGAGATAAGGCCAGGGAGCGAGCAATTCTATTCGGACATAAGTCCCATTTTATTCAGTGGGGCTTACTCCCGGGAGAGTGTTCTCAGGATTACAGCCTGAGAAAATTTTGATCCAAAACAGATTTGGAGGCAGGGATGTGTCCCAATATTTATTTTCCCTTCCCTCCAACAGGAGATGATTCAGAAGGAGGAGCAACAGCAGCAAAAACTGTTGGTGGGACAGTGTACTTAGCATGGGGGGGTGTTGTTCAAATTTGACTGAATTTTAACAGATTAACAAAAAAAATGTACAGTACAATCAGAACAAGACGGCAAATAGCTCTGAAAAGAACCTTGTTACCGATGCAACTTTCCTCCAGTCAAATATGCTTTAAAAAAAAAAAGGATTATCCACAGGGAAGCAAACAGCAAGAAATCAGAATTGTGAATAGGTTAAAAAAATTAACTTTGCGTAAGAGAGCATTTCTAGAAATGGCTGCTGAATCGCTTTGACTTTCTGGCCCTTTTTCATTCTTTTATGGACAAATCTTTATGGCTTGGAAAGAGTTTTCTCAATTTGGAGGGGAAGACGATTGTGACTTCCAAAGCTGCAATGGAAGGTGAGAACGTGATCTTGCACACGTTTCACCGAGTACTGTCTACCTGTCCTTTAACATGTATCCGCAGCTCCACTTGTTCGTCTTCCCGGCAGTGTTCCACGTGTCTGCACTGTCCACTCAACCACCAGAACGTCTGACCCCACATCCACGTGTTCAGCTGATTACAATTCCATTTGTTTGCTGTTGTTTCTTTGACCACTTGATGGCACAATTGCAAAACTTGTGGCCAGGGAACGAAGGAACGATAGCACGTATGACCCTAGCAGTGAGTGGACAGCGGGAGGGGCAAGGAAAAAAAAATGTGGCATTACAAGGACCAGAACAAACTCACATAACCCTTCTCCTGTGTGCCTCAGTCCCAGTCTGAATTGAGCCCCAACATGTCTGCAAGGCACGGAACTCCAAAACATGCCTTTGGAATGTGTGATTTGGGATGCCAACCTCCATGTGGGTCTAGTAACAAAAAATATACACTGCAAAAAACTTTTAACAAACTAATGTGTTCTATTTATGGTCATCATTTAGTAAAGCGCACGGTGTATCGTAATTTCATCCTAGTCGCGTGTAAATATTCATTACATTCAATAAGCAATAACATTCAGTACATACAGATTGCGAACTACCAGACAATTTTGCATCAGTGTTTTAAAAGTCAAGCCCCAACGGGAGTTTCTAGAATGATAAACCCACTTCTCCTTGCATGAAGTCTTCCAAAAAGGGGGACAGCCTTCTTAAAAGTTGCTTGGATGCTTTTTGCCAGTCCTACAAAAGACACATTGTGCAGCTAACATTCACGGACGGAGTACTCCTTGCAGCTTTGAGAATGACAGGAGTACTCCGTCCATGAATGTTAGCGGCATAATGTATCTTTTGTAGAACCGGCAAAAAGCATCCATACAACCATTAAGAAGGCTGCCCACCTTTTTGGAAGACTTCATGCAAGGAGAAGCGGGTTTATAATTCTAGAAACTCCCATTGGGGCTTGACTTTTAAAACACTGATGCAAAATTGTCTGGTAGTTAGCAATCTGTATTTACTGAATGTTATTGCTTATTGAATGTAATGAATATTTATACCTGACTGGGATGAAATAATGATACACCGTGCACTTTACTAAATGATAACCATAAATAGAACACATTAGTTTGTTAAAAGGTTTTTG
>NW_015173880.1:31763-31887 GCF_001447785.1 Gekko japonicus | reverse complement strand
CATCCTGCTTTTTTTTTTTTAAGGGGTGCCAGAACTCTCAAGAGGGAAATGAAGTTTTCAGTCTGTATACTGAAAACTCATGAGATTTTACACATTTTAAAAATAATGTTTCAAAGAAGTTTCG
>NW_015173880.1:25721-29945 GCF_001447785.1 Gekko japonicus | reverse complement strand
CCTGGCTTCCGTAGACTCTACCATGAAATCTCCAGGAATTCCCCTACCTGGAGCTGGCAACCCTAGTTAGGACTGGCCTCAATGAGTTTTCTCCCAAAGGCCAAAATAGGTGTGGAAAGGGCCTTTTACTGACAGAACCAAGCTTAGTTGCCTGACAACAGGCACTGAGGGGAAAGTAGGGTTGCCAGCTCTGAGTAGGGAAATATCTGGAGATTTGGGGGGCGGATCCTTTGGAGGGCAGGGTTGGGGGGGTGGAAAGGACTCAGCAGGGTATAATGCCATACGGTCTACACTCCAAAGCAGCCATTTTCTCCAGGGGAACTGATCTCTGTGTTCCGGTATCACCTGATATCACAACTGAACTCCAGACAACAGATTCCCACCCCCCCCAAGAAAATAACTGCTTTAGAGGGTGGGCTCTATGGCATTCTATTCAGCTGAGGCCTCTCCCCTCCCCAAACCCTGGCTTCCTTAGATACAGAATATCCAGGAATTTCCCAACCTGGAGGTGGCAACCCTAGCCAGGACGGGCCCAATGAGTTCCTCACAAAGGCCAGGAAAGGGTTTCCTTTCTTTGTCTTTTTACTGACAGAACCAAGCTTGGTTGCCTAGCCACAGCCACTGAGGGAAAAGTTAGTCCCACAGAGGAGCCAAGCAGGAGAAGTGTCTTCGTTGGGAGACACAGCCGTTTGCCAGTAATTCTGACAGGGAACAGTGGCTGAAGTGGGCGGGGAAGTGGGCGGGGAAGAGGAGCAGAAGCTGTGTTCACCAGAGCAAAGGAACCGTCTTCTGAGGAAAGTTTTGGTGGGTGCCGCTTCTGTGTGCTGTACTCAGGCAACGCAGCCAGTGGATAGGGAAAGCTTCTGAGTGACACATAATGGAGCCAACTGATTTAGGAGCGTGTAGAATGTTCAGAAAGTGCCACCCCACGACTCAATTATATATAAGGAAAGATTTTAGGCCCTTAGAAGGCTGTCACTTCCCCAACACTGGCCCTATGTTTTATTCGCATCCGGTGCACATGGGAGATGTGTGTGTTGCACTGACAGAGCTCAAGAAACATGTAACTTGGACGCCACAGACATTCATCTTTCCCCTAAGCTCCACGCCCCGGTCATGCTGAGCCTGTGAACAGAACGGCTTTAAAACTCTGACCGCTGGCTGCATCCACTCCTTACCTCCCCAGACGTTACAGAGATGCTGAGCCCTCGTCAAAGGAATGTCATGCTTTATTTTGTGCCGGGGGGGCATATTTACAGCCCCCAGTGTTCTGTCACATCTGCATATGCTCACACACCCTTTAGTACTGGTGGTATCCCACGAGAAAGCTGATCCATCAGTCATTGTTGGTCTGGCAATGTCTCATGTGCTACCAATGGACCTCTAGTGTCCATTCAAACAACCCCCTTCTAGACATCAGTGCCCCATTAATCAGCTTAGAGGGAACACTGGTGCCAACACGCCACAGGCCCTTGACTTGCTCCTGGCAAGCAGCGGCATAGAAAACAACAGAACCCATGACTCTTGGCGGGGGGGGGGGGGGTGTCCCGCTTCATGCCCTGGTCAGTTTTTCAGTGTGTGAGCAATTACATCACCCAGAAGTGACGTCATCGCCCAGGGCACGTTGCAGGGGGGGGAATGCGCTAGCGTTTGAGGAAAAGGTTACCATAGAGTTTTTTTTTCCAAACACGAGCGCATTCCCCTTCCCCCCGCAACGTGCCCTGTGCGATGACATCACTTCCAGGTCACCGGGTACGTTGGCGCTGCACCGGGTATGTTGGTGCTGACGTGGCTGTTTGTGGGTGGGGTTCGTCCACCAGCCAGCTCAGTGGAAGGGGATCAGGGCCCAGAATGCGGGTAAACCCCTGCCCCCATCGGGCGAATGGCAACCCTATTAAAGGGACATTGGTTCTTAAAGGAACATTGGTTCTTAAAAGAATACATATGATCCTAAGCAGGGTTACACCTTAGTCTGCTCTGGAGCCCACCTTCCTGAGCGATGGCAAAAATGTGTGAGCCGGAGGCTAAAAAACTGTGAGCTAGCTCACACTAACTCAGCTTAGAGGGAACACTGGTGCCAACACGCCACAGGCCCTTGACTTGCTCCTGGCAAGCAGCGGCATAGAAAACAACAGAACCCATGACTCTTGGGAGCATGCCAGGGCTATTTTTGGGCAGGAACGCACAGGAACGGAGTTCCGGCTGGCTTCCAAGTTGGCCACACCCAGCAGGAACTCATTAGCATAATAGGCCACACCCAACAGCAGAAAATCATTAGGATTGGCTACATTAGGGGTGTGTGGCCTAACATGCAAAGGAGTTCCTTCTACAAAAAAGCCCTGGGTTTGGACAACAAACAAGGTCAACAGAATAAGAAGCAAAAGGTGCGTGTGGCTGGATGACCACACTTCTGGTAACATGGGGGTGTGGCCTAATATGCCAATGAGCTGTGCTGTCAGGGGTGTGGCCTAATATGCTAATGAGTTTCTGCTGTTGGGTGTAGCCTATTATGCTAATGAGTTCCTGCTGGGCTTTTTCTACAAAAAAAGCCCTGGAGCACGCCATGCGCAGGGGCTCAGCTCAGGCATGGTTGAAAGGAGTATGGGAAAGGGCGATAGTTGGACCCTTCTCTAGACAACAAAATACCTTGGACCAGCCCTGGGTGGAGGCAAGCCATAACTTTTCAACAAAACCCATTCTCCTCTCCCAGCAGCGGCACGGCGGCTTTTGCCTAGGACTGTGCGTCTTTCCTCGCTAACAGTTCCTTGTGTCAAACAGCACACTGAGAAGGCATGCACCTGTTTGGCACCCTTTCCCCTTTCAGGCGCTCCAGTACGGAATGTCCACATCGCAGCTCCGCTGCCGGGGAGCAGATGCCGTTTCTCAGCTAGTGACGACCCGGAGATGGGAATCCAGAACACTGCGGCTGTTGTTGAAGCGATCTTACAAAATGAAAAGAAGTGCATTTTAGAACTGAGTATAACCAGAATGTTTCCGAGGAACAGTAAGCCACTGTGGTTTCTCCTCTTCTGTTCTTATAAACAGCTTTGAAAGGGGATTTAGATAGATTCATGGAGGATAAGTCTATCAATGGCTTTGCACTGTGGTGACTGAGCGGAACCTCCACAATCAGGGGCACTAAGCCTCTGAATCCCAGAGCCAGGAGACAACATTAGGGGAAGGCCTCAGCCTCTCTGCCCTGTTGTTGGCCCTCCAGAGGAACTGGTTGGCCACCGTGTGAGACGGGAGGCGGGACTAGATGGACCCTCACTGGTCTGATCCAGCCGGGCTCTTCTGATGTTCTTCTCAGGGGAAGGCCTCGGCCTCTGTGCCCTGTTGTTGGCCCTCCAGAGGAACTGGTTGGCCACCGTGTGAGACGGGAGGCGGGACTAGATGGACCCTCACTGGTCTGATCCAGCCGGGCTCTTCTGATGTTCTTCTCAGGGGAAGGCCTCGGCCTCTGTGCCCTGTTGTTGGCCCTCCAGAGGAACTGGTTGGCCACCGTGTGAGACGGGAGGCGGGACTAGATGGACCCTCACTGGTCTGATCCAGCCGGGCTCTTCTGATGTTCTTCTCAGGGGAAGGCCTCGGCCTCTGTGCCCTGTTGTTGGCCCTCCAGAGGAACTGGTTGGCCACCGTGTGAGACGGGAGGCGGGACTAGATGGACCCTCACTGGTCTGATCCAGCCGGGCTCTTCTGATGTTCTTCTCAGGGGAAGGCCTCGGCCTCTGTGCCCTGTTGTTGGCCCTCCAGAGGAACTGGTTGGCCACCGTGTGAGACGGGAGGCGGGACTAGATGGACCCTCACTGGTCTGATCCAGCCGGGCTCTTCTGATGTTCTTCTCAGGGGAAGGCCTCGGCCTCTGTGCCCTGTTGTTGGCCCTCCAGAGGAACGGGTTGGCCCCTGTGTGAGAGAGAGGAGGCTGGACGAGATGGACCACTGGTCTGTTCCAGTAGGGCTCTTCTTCTATTCTTAAAAGCAGTTGGTTTTTAAAATAGGATGATTAGTTTTTGAGGATCGAAGTACATTTGGTACCATCAGAATCATATGGGGGTGTGTGCCTATGGCCTGGTGCTGCTGTTACATTTCCAAACTCTTGGGGGGGGGGAACTGCTAATCAGATAGTTCTGAGTAGATGGACTGGGGCCAATTCCAACGTTACAAACTCCACTTGTACCCCATGTGAACTCTCTACAGCCAATGTTTTGGGCGTTTCACAGCAGG
>NW_015173880.1:23024-25711 GCF_001447785.1 Gekko japonicus | reverse complement strand
CAGGAATTCAAGTGCCAGGCACACAATGTAAAGTGTGAATTCGGGTCTGTAGTTCAGAACATCTGTTCTGGTGTGCAGAAGGTCCTGGGTTCTGTTCCCGGCTTCTCCAGTTTAAAAGGTCCAGATAACAACATAAGAAGAGCCCTGCTGGATCCGACCTTATAGCAGATGGTGTGGAAGACCTCTGCTTGGCTGAGACCCTGGAGAGCCACTGCCGGTCTGAGTAGACCCGGATGGACCAAATGGTCTGATTCAGTAGAAGGCCGCTTCATCTGGCCAGGGCTCAGTTTGGATCTGGACCACAGCACATGAGTACACCGCTGCTGGTGTGACCTTGGGTCAGTCATATGTTCTTTCAGAGCTGGTCTCTCAAGGGCAGTTCTCAGTTCCAGGTTGGGAAATTCCTGGAGGTGGTGGTGGGGGGTGGAGCCTGGGGAGGATAGAGACTCGGTGGGATACAATGCCAGAGAGTCCGCCCACCCCCCAAAAGCATCCATTTTCTCCAGGGGAGCTGATCTCTACAGACAGGGGTCGAGCTGTAATTCCGTGAGATCCCCAGGCCCCACCTGGAGGCTGGCATCCGTATGCAGCTTATCCAGAGAATCCCTGAACTGCCTTTTAGCCTTTAAGCAATGCCCCCCCCCCACCTCATTCACGGAAAACAACGCGATCTTCAGTTTTCATATACTGGTTGGGGAAGGCTGGAGAACTGCCTGGCTAGTTGTGTGTTGCAGGGCTCGAAAGAGGGAGTGCCCAGTCTTTAATAGAGGCAGGGCTTATTTCTGGGGGAACGCGCCCGAACAGAGTTCTGGAACCTCTTCAACAAAATTCTTTTAAAAGTGTTTAAAAGTTCATGAATATACAGACTGAAAACTTCATTTCCCTCTTGAAAGTTCCGGCACCTCTTCTTCTTCTTCTTCTTTTAAGCCCTGAGTAGAGGGGTATGAGGGATATAGCAAGAAGATGCTATAGTTCTCGTAACGGCGGGGCATAATCACAATGGGAAAGGGTGAGTGGCTCTTGCTGATGTCCGTCAAGGGAGAGGAACCGTGTCACTCCTTGCCAGATGGAGCCGTTGCCACTGGCAACGAAGCAACGACTTCCCACTCCGCTCCGCTGTTGCTGAAGCAAATCCTGGCTGTATAATCTGAAAGAAGAATAAAATGTTCCCGGATTAAAAAAAAGAAAAATCAAATCTTACCCATAACCAGACCGGGAACATTTGGGACAAGAAGTATCTGGATTGCTAGCCACAAGGGTACTTTTTATCCCCCGTGTTCTAGCTCAACTATATCATTTAGAAAGGTGCTCTGATTAAACCTTCGGTCAAACTGAATTTTCTTCTATTTCCAGCAGAGGGCAGTAGATAATTCCTCAGTGCCCCCATGACATCTTAATTTGCCCCTCCTGTTGAGTTACTCTGCATTTATGAGTGATGCCTGACTTGCGGATGACTGCAGAATTAGACTGTGTGTAATGGGCACACAACCTTTATGGGGTAGGCAACTAGGCACGTGTGTGTGTGTGTGTGTATGATGTGCTGTTAAGTCGCTTCTGACCTATGGTGACCCTATGTATCAATGACCTCCAAAACATCCCACCATTAACAGCCCTGCGCAGGTCTTGCAAACGGAGGGACCGCATGGCTTCCTTGCTTCTCGTGTTGGGTCTTTTCCTTGCATCATTGCCTTTTCTAGGGACTGTTGTCTTCTCACAATGTGACCAAAGTACGATAGCCTCAGTTTGAAGAATAAGAAGAGAAGAGATTGGATTTATACCCCGCCCTTCACTTGGAGTCTCAGAGCAGCTTACAAACTCCTTTCCCTTCCCCTCCCCACAACAGACACCCTGTGAGGTGGGTGGGGCTGAGAGAGCTCTGACACAAACCGTTCTTTTCCAAGGACAGCTCTGACAGAGCTTGTGACTGACCCAAGGTCACACCAGCAGGTGCAAGTGGAGGAGTGGGGAATCAAATCCGGTTCTCCCAGATTAGAGTCCGCACACTTAGCCACTACACCAAACTGGCTCTTTGGTTTGGTCATTTTAGCGTCTAAGGAGAGTTCCGGCTTGGTTTGATCTGGAACCCCTTACTGGTTTGTCTTTTGGGGCGGTCCACGGTATCCGTAAAGCTCTCCTCCAACACTGCATTTCAAAGGAATCCACTTTCTTCCTGGCAGCTTCCTTCATTGTCCAACTTTCGCACCCATATATAATCGTGGGGAATGCTACGGCATGAATTACCTGGGTCACTATCCTTTCTCTTAAGGGTCTTTTCTAGCTCCGTCGTGCCTGCTCTCCTCTGTCTCCATCTCCTTCTGACTTCTTGGTTGCAGCCTCCCTTTTGGTTGAATGGGAAATCTGGAACGATTTCCATTTCTTCATTGTCAGCCTTTTGTTGTTGTTGTCGTTCAGTCGCACAGTCGAGTCCGACTCTTCGCGACCCCATGGACCAGATCACGCCAGGCCCTCCTGTCTTCCGCCGTCCTCTGAAGTTGGCTCAATTTCATGTTCGTTGCATCTATGACACTGTCCAACCATCTCATCCTTTGCCGTCCCCGTCTTCTTTGACCTTCAATCTTTCCCAGCATCAGGGTCTTCTTCTCCAGGGAGTGCTCCCTTCTCATTGGGTGGCCAAAGTATTTGAGCTTCAGTTTCATTATCTGGCCTTCCAGGGAACAGTCAGGGTT
>NW_015173880.1:19848-21981 GCF_001447785.1 Gekko japonicus | reverse complement strand
CTAGCCATCCAAAACAGTCCAGTGGTGCCTTTAAGACCAAGGTTTATTCAGATACAAGCTCTCACTCCTCTGCGAGGGCAGATCTGCACGTTCTCCCCCCCCCCAAATAGCTAGCAATCCAAAACAGTCCAGTGGAGCTTGAGCGGTGGGTGTTGCCTTCTGACACACTTCCGGTGACGTCAGGGGGTGTGGCATATGCAAAATAAGTTATGCTAATGAGCTCCTGCACCTCTCTTTCTATGAAATGACCCCTGGCTGTGATTCCAGGGGGATCTCCAGGACCCACCTGGAGGCTGGCATCCCCAGCCCCAGCCCTTGCCCTGCTTCAGGGCATCCTGATGCCAACCCTGCCTACCACCGCGGCCAGCAACGTCCCTCCAGACTGAGGAGTCTTCCTCCTCCAGCAGAGGGGTCTCTGCTGCCAGGGGGCCGCTCCACTGAAGTTGGAGGTAGGCTTCCGACGGCCCTGGAGGGATACTGGCTGTTGTGCTGGCCAAGACGCGGTCCCGCCCTGTATATGCTGAGCTAATAGGAATGTGGGGGTCGGGGCATTAAGGAGGGGAGGAGATCAACAGGGGGGGATTGGCCAGTGGACGTGACGCTTCACCCTTCTCGTCCCTGCCCCTTGTAAACGTCCCTTCTCCCAGCTGGGTTCATTCCTAGTTTCAAAACCCGCTGAGTTTGGGAGTGCCAAAAGGCGTTTGCAGGAAAAAGGGTTTGAGCAACCCTCCCAGTCTCCTTTGCAAAAGTCCCCCCCCCCCAATCCCCTCTTATTTCGTGTTACGAGGGAATTACGGTGACGGGAACACGGTGCTTCTCTCGTTAACCTCGCACTGGCCCACGGCCCGGGGCTCCATCTTGCTCTCCAGCGTGTGTTTACTCTCCCCAGAGTGCAAGGGCTCGTCCGTTCCGACTGGGTTGATGTCATGTGGGCAGATTTTCAAGCAACCTGAGTTGGGGTCCCTTTGGCCTTTGCAGTAATCCTCCTGCGGCAAGGCCCACGACAAAAAGGAGCTGGGGAGACCTGCAGGTTTTGAAAAGCATCGCCGCCTTCCTGGATGTACTAAATTATCATGCAAAGAGCTGGTGTGGCCAGCCCCCCCTCCCGAGTTAGGCCGGGAGATCCCTTGGAATGATAACAGATCTCCAGGCGATCAGCTCCCGTGGAGAAAATGAGTGCGACTCTGTGGCATTTTATACTCCCTGAAGTCTTTCCCAAGGCCCACCCTCCACAGGTTCCACCCCTAAAACTCTAGGAATGTCCCAACCAATGTTCCCTCTAAGCTGTGGAGTCTTGTGAGCAAAAATTCTACTTTGTGAGCCACTGGCATTAAAGTTGTGAGCAAGCGATCTGGCTGCTGCATCAATCAGTTTGCTCTGGAGCCCTCCTTCCTGAGCTAAGAGAAAAATGTGTGAGCCGGAGGCTAAAAAACTGTGAGCTAGCTCACACTCACTCAGCTTAGAGGGAACACTGGTCCCAACCCACAGCTGGCAACCCTCTGCAGAGTTGTTTCCCCCCTTTCCATTGGCCAATCGAAGACAAACCCACACACATCTAGGACCCGGGTTGCCAACTCTGGGCTGTGAAATTCCTGGAGTTTTTGGGGCGGAGCCTGGGGAGGGCGTGGTTTGAGGCGGGGGCAGGGCTCTGGGACCCTGGCTCAGCGGTAGAGCATGCAGAAGGTCCCAGGTTCAATCCCCGGCATCTCCAGTTAAGGACTAGGCAGTAGGTGATGTGAAAGACCTCTGCCTGGGACCCCAGGGAGCCGCTGCCGGTCTGAGTGGACAATGCTGACCCAGATTCAGTATAAGGCAGCTTTGTGTGTGTTCACAGGTATTGATCTGAGCCCCTGGCTCAGGGCTAGAGCCTCTGCTTGGCATGCAGAAGGTCCCAGGTTCAATCCCCGGCATCTCCGATTAAAGATCAGGCAGTAGGTGATGTGAAAGACCTCTCCCTGAGACCCTGGAGAGCTGCTGCCAGTCTGAGTCGACAATAATGACCTTGATGGAGAAAGAGACTGAAGTCTTTCCCCTCACTGACAAGCTGGTCCTTTTGACTGGAGATGCCGGGGATTGAACCTGGGACCTTCTGCATGCCAGGCAGGTGCTCTGCCACTGAGACACAGCTCCCAG
>NW_015173880.1:5291-19646 GCF_001447785.1 Gekko japonicus | reverse complement strand
TCTGCTGTAATGCCTAAGCCAAACAACTGGAGGATGTATTGGGGGAGTACGCTTTACTGCCAGCTTGTTGCTTTTAGAGCCTGGGAACTGCACCTGTATTATGTCTGGAGATAGCCTGGTTCTCAGGGAATGAGCGCGCAACCGTTTCCTTTCACCCGCCAGCGGGAAAGTGACCCATTGGTTCTATACCTGATTCAAATCCCTTTATTATGCTTGCCCTAACCGTTTGTAGTCAGTTCTAACAAATGCTTTGAAATAAATTTTGCTTTTCTTTAAAACGTGGATTTATTCTCGATGCTTGGGGGGGGTCATCATATGTAGTATACAAAAACAATTAAAAACCAATTAAAATACATCCGATAAAATATACAGAACATCTAACCAGAGCCTCAACAGATGAAAGGGCGAAAGCAACTTGCAAAGGGCCGCTGAAGTGGATTGAAACTGCATCATGTGTGTGAAAGCGCCCCCTTGAAATTTCTGCCTGGAAGAGCAATTCCAAGAATGCCCTTCCCCATCCTCTCCCATAGGGCCCACCGCATTGACCAGTTTGTGGGTCGCAGCTGGTAGCCCGGGAGCACCTCTTTCTCTCTCTCTCTCTCTCTCTCTCTCTCTCTCTCTCTGTGTGTGTGTGTGTGTGTCTTCCCCATGGGCAGGGTGAAGGGAGGGGGACCGGGTTGCGTGAGAAGGGGCCGCCCAAGCCCGATCAGAATCTCTTGCCACCCAAAACCTTGCACCGCCGCGCACGGTGTGGGTCTCTCTCTCTCTCTCTCTCTCTCTCTCTCTCTCTCTCTCTCTCTCTCTCTCTCTCTGCCGTGTTTTGTGCAAGGGCAGGGCGAAGGGAGGGGGCAGGTTGTGTGAGAAGGGGCTGCCCAAGCCCAATCAGAATCTCTCAGTACCCAAAACCTTGCACCGTGCGGTCAGTTTCTGTAGGCACACGATGATGGGCGACTCTCACTCCCGAGTCACGCCGCCGCCTGCCACCACCACCACCCCCTCAGGTGAAAGCAGGAAACTGGGGAAGGAGGCCAGCCGGGCCGAGGCGTCCTTTGCACTCAGAGGGCGCAGGGAGCTGGCAGCCTGGACACGGCAGTGGTGCCCTCCCTCGCTCCCTCCCTCACGTGCATGGCTCTGATCCTGCTGGCAACGACGCCTGCTCCGAGGAGGAGGAGGAGGCTGGCTCTTTAGCGAGGGAAGGGCGGGGCAGCAGACCAGCGTGGCGCCCTCTTTACAGGGGTGCTCTAGGCAACTGCCTAACCTGGCTATATGACGCACCGGCCTAGTGTCCTGGCCCCACTGGTGGACCTCCTGATGGCACCTGGTATTTCTGGCCACTGTGTGATACAGAGTGTTGGACTGGATGGGCCTTTGGCCTGATCCAACATTGGCGCATTGGCGTCTCTGATGTTCTTATGTTAAGACTTCAGGTTTGTAATGTGTGCCTTGTTTGTTTGTATAAGAAGCTGAGCATGTCTTCATCATCCGTGGCCAACGGCAACTAACTTTATGGCATCTTATTTGGTTTCTTCTCCAAGCGTTATGAAATCAGGATGGGTTCTGAGTGTAGGAAAATAGTGTTCACGCACGCACACGCAGTTGTAACGGGACAGAACAGAGCAAAACAAGCTGTTTCCTTTAATTGGAATGATGACCTCATCCCTGGCCAACAACAGGAGGTTTATATAAGCCTTTCTTTTTTTTCTTTCTTTTTCTTTTTTGGAAGCCACAGAAATTGATTTATCTGTGGTTGATTAGAACACAGATTTAATATAACACGAAGGCTTTCTCTTACATCCTACCCAGCCCTTTGGGGTTTCATGATATGGTCCACAGAGTTCTTAAAAAGTATTCAAAACAAGGGGGAAAAAATGGACAGGACATTTATTTAACGTGTCGAATGTATGCAGACCGAAAGAATGACGGATGCAAACTAATCCTCCTTCCGTGGTGGGAGGTAGGGGTGAGTGACAGAGCATCTGCTTGTCATACAGAAGGTCCCAAGTTCAATCCCCAGCATCTCTGGTTTAAAAAACCCCCAGATCTGGTGGTAGATGATGTGAAGGACCTTGGGGAGCGGCTGCCAGTCTGAGTGGACAATACTGACCTTGATGAACTCATGATCTCTGTGACGGATCCTGGGAGGGCGTGGTTACTGAAACTCAGGGCTATTTTGGGGCAGGAACGCACAGGAACGGAGTTCCGGCTGGCTTCAGAGCTGGCCACGCCCACTACAGCCAAAACCTCTGTGTGATTGGCTACAGAGGGAAGGCCTGGAGAGCGACCCCCCCCAGTGACTCCAAGGCAGGTGGGTAGGGGGCCCCCTGGAAGGATCGGGGAGGCATTTATTTGCCTCCCTGTGCCTTCCCCAGCCTGTCCAAGGGCCAGCTTGCCCGGACTCCCCGCAGCCGCGGGGCGCCAAGGGAAGACAGTTTAAACTGCCTTCCCTTCCCTTAAAGGGGGGGGCCTTGCCTGGGGTCCCTCTAGCCACGGGGCACCCGGGCAAGCCAAGGGAAGGCACTTTTAACTGCCTCCCCTCCCCTCTAAGGGCCGGCTTGCCCAGGCAAGCCAAGGAAAGACATAGGGGTGTGGCCTGATATGCTAATGAGTCTCTGTTGTCGGGTGTGGCCTATTATGCTAATAGGTCCCCGCTGGGCTTTTTCTACAAAAAAAGCCCTGCTGTAACTTACAGACCCTCTGGAGGGGTCTGGAGACCAAATCCTATAAGGAAAGGTTGAAGGAGCTGGGTCTGTTTAGCCTGGAGAGGAGACGGCTGAGAGGGGATATATGAGAACCGTCTTCAAGTACCTGAAGGGCTGTCAGGTAGAGGAAGGTGCGGAGTTGTTTTCTGTTGCCCCAGAACCAACAGGTTGAAATTAAATCAGAAGAGTTTTCGGCTAAACATTAGGAAGGACTTCCCGACAGTCTTTTTTTCTTCAGTGGAACAGGCTTCATCGGGAGGTGGTGGGCTCTCCTTCTGTGGAGGTTTTCAAGCAGAGGCTAGATGGCCCCATCTGACAGCCATGCGGATGCTGTGAACTGAGGCAGATCACGAGAAGGGAGGGCAGGAAGGGTTGCCTCAGTGCTTAGTTCTCGTGGCCCTTTCGTACATCCCCAGGGAAATGCTGATCGCCACTTTGGGGTCAGGAAGCAATTTTTCTCCAGGTCACTTTGGCTGGAGATCTTGGAGGTTTTTTTGTCATCTTCTGGGCGTGGAACAGCGGCCAGCCCAATGTTCCCTCTAAGCTGTGGAGTCTTGTGAGCAAAAATTCTACTTTGTGAGCTGCTGGCATTAAAACTGTGAGCGAGTGATTCGGCAACCGTATAAATTAGTTTGCTCTGGAGCTGTTCTTCCTGAGCTAAGACAAAAATGTGTGAGCCGGAGGCTAGAAAACTGTGAGCTGGCTCACACTAACTCAGCTTAGAGGGAACACTGGCGGCCACTGTGGGTGAGGAGAAGGAGGAGGTATTTCAGAATTTCCTGCATTGTGATTCTATGATTCTCTTCTGCTTGCCCCCTCCTTGGCTGGTGCCAATTCCTGGAGGGTGCTATTCTGCATCCTTTCACTAGGGTGCCGCTGCCACCATTGTCCTGTTGGGGTCTGCCTGCCAGGTGGGACAGACTCCCAACTCCCCTTCTCAACCTGGGGCCCCACCTCTGGTCTCCTGCTACCCAACACCTGTCTGCATCCTTTCACTAGGGTGCCACTGCCGCCACTGTCCTTTTGGGGTCTGCCTGCCAGATGGGACAGACTCCCAACTCCCCTTCTCAACCTGGGGCCCCACCTCTGGTCTCTTGCTACCCAATACCTGGTTACCACAGGGACCGAATTGCTTCTTTGGGGCTCCCCTGGAGGGATGGCAATGAGTGCCTGTACTGCTTTCCCCCCCCCAGCTATCCCCCATGCACATCACTAGGCATATCCAAGCAGTTGGGGAACCATGTGGCACAGAGAACGCTGTCAGGGTCAAAGATTAAAATATTTATTAATAGACCAAAAGGAAAAGTTCACAGGCATACTTTTAGCGCAGCACCAGATAAATGGATTATGTACAGTTTTATCCATTAAACAAATTTCCCAAATTTCCCCTTGCCATTTTTCTACTGGAGGACCTCTAGGATCTTTCCAACCTGATGCAATAACTAAATGGCCTGCAGCTATCAATTTAGAAATGAGCAACTTAGTATGCTTTGGTATGTTTATATCTCTCCATATATTATTCTTATAAATATTTTTGCATAGTTATAGTCGTTTTCATAGCAATTCTTTGACATATATTCCTACGCTGCGAATCCTTATGGTTAAACTAACCCCATCTGGAGGGTGGCGACCCTTCTTGTTCACCCGGCAGCAATGGTGCACCCTTAAGCATTTTTAAAAGCCATTCATTTCTTTGTGCCATCCTGCCAAGCAATGAAGAGAAGAAGAGCAACCACTGGCTTCCCCAGATATCTGATGAGATGTGGCAGTGTGGTAAAATTCTTCTTCCTTGACAGGACAATATAGATAACCAAGTGGTTTTCCCCCACACACACACACCATGGAGCAAAGATATGAGGCACTTGAGAGGAAGTTTGGTGTAGTGGTTAGGAGTGTGGACTCTAATCTGGGAGAACTGGGTTTGATTCCCTACTCCTCCACATGCAGCTGCTGGAGTGACCTTGGGTCAGTCACAAGTTCTTTCAAAGCTGTTCTCTCACGAGCAGTCCTCAAAAGAGCTCTCTCATCCCCACCTATCTCACAGTGTGTCTGTTGTGGGGAAGGGAAGGAGATTGTAAACCACCCTGAGACTCTGAGTGAAGGGCCAGGTATAAGTCTAACTCTTCTTCTTCTTCTTCTTCTTCTTCTTCTTCTTCTTCTTCTTCTTCTTCTTCTTCTTCTTCTTCTTCTTCTTCTTCTTCTTCTTCTTCTTCTTCTTCCCGTTTATCAGTGGCATGTCTAATCCACAGCAAACTAATAAATATGAGCAGAATTCTTTTTTCCTGAAGCTGCAACCGTACATCTTTGGATATCGAACTCACATCTGCTGATACTAGGTGTGCCAACTCTAGTTTGGAACATCTTGGATTTCCTGGATCAGGGAGTGGAGTTTGGGGAGGGCAGGGTTTGGGACAAGGGAAGACCCTCCACTGGGTATAATACCATAGAGTACACCCTCCAAAGCAGCCATTTTCTTTCTAGTGGAACTGTTCTCTATAGTTTGGAGATAAGTTATAATTCTGGGAGATTTCCAGTCTCTACCTGGTGGCTGTCAACCCTATCTACTAATATGGGTATCTTTTCTACCACTGGGTGAGCCTACAACATATCGCTCAACTTCCTTGGGCACTGCCACCCCTCGTTCAAAGCCTTAAATCGGCAAATTCTGTCTTTCTTGCCCTTCATTGCCTGCATACATCTAAGGGCAGAGAGCAGAGGAAGTCCTTGTTGGTATAAGTTGAAGTAAATATGGCTCTTTCTGCACTGAACAGCTTGTTGCGTAGAATCTGAGGAGTCAAGCCTTAAGCACTCCATGAAATTGCTGAGCGGTTGGGTTAGAACGGATAAAAGGAAGTCTTTCTTCACCCAAAGAGTGATGAACACTTGGAATTCGCTGCCACAGGAAGTGGTGGCGGCTACAAGCATGGACGGCTTCAAAAAGGAATTAGATAGGCATATGGAGCAGAGGTCCATCAGTGACTATTAGCCACAAGGTATAGATGGGGCTCTGGGGCAAGTGATGCTCTGTCTTCTTGGGCTTGGGGGGCCAACAGTGGGAGGGCTTCTAATGTCCTGGCCCCACTGGTGGACCTCCTGATGGCACCTGGTATTTCTGGCCACTGTGTGATACAGAGTGTTGGACGGGATGGGCCTTTGGCCTGATCCAACATTGGCGTCTCTTATGTTCTTATGTTCTTAAGGATTGACTTCACAGTCACACACGTTCCCTCTGCACTGGTTTCCCTCCCTCTCTGTTTTATTTATTTGTGTATTCTGTATGCATTCTGCATCTACAAGCAAAACCCACACAACTGGCTGCCAACCCCTTCCTCCCTCTCTCCCTCCCTCTGTGATTCTGCAAAAAGAAAGGGGAGGGAAGGGGAAATCCCAGCCCCAACATGCAAGACTGGCACATCTGGAAGCAGGGAATCCCCTAGTCCTTCATTATTACTGGTTTCCTCTTATGCTCTCTCTGGCTTTTTAAAAAGTTTGCCTGAATGGGAGGACACGTCCTCTTTTGTCTTTGGAGCAGGAGGGAAAGAAAACAGAACAGGAAGGGAGCGTCAGCCTAAAGAGAGAGAGAGAGAGGCGGAAACGGAGGAGGGGCAGTGGGCAGCACTTAAAGACCCGCATAAACAATTCTGCTCCTGAAAGGATTAGCTACTCGAACGCAGACGAGAACAAAGAATCGCAGCAAAAGGAGTTTGGGTAACTGCAGGGCAACAGTGTGCTGGAAGCGGTCTGAATGCAGATTCCTTAAAACAAGTGCAGAAACAAGAGAAAGCCCCCAAACAAAGTGAAAGTGACATGCACTCAGAGACCGAGGCAAAATATGGGTGCAGAAAGGGCCTGAGTTTCCATACCCTGCTCAGATGCCTCTCGGCTGTTCCATAGTTCCTTCTGACCCGCATTGAACCAGGGCTTCTTTTTCTGGGGGAATGTGTCAGAATGGAGTTCCGGAACATCTTTGACAAAATCCTTTTAAAAATGTTTAAAAGTTCATGAGTTTTGAGTATACAGATCGAAAACTTCATGTCTCTCTTGAGAGTTCCGGCACCATTCTTCTTCTTCTTCTTTTTTTAAAAGCCCTGCACTGAACCATGCTGTTGGGGGGAGGGCATTATACCTTGGCGAGGTCCCATCCCTCCTCAAATCCCATCTTCCCCAAATCTCCTGGAATTCCATGTGCTATGGATCAGAACCAGGAGTCATTTCGTAGAAAAAGAGGTGCAGGAGCTCATTAGCATAACTTATTTGCATATGCCACACACCCTGACATCACCGGAAGTGTGTCAGAAGGCAACACCCACCGCTCAGCCTCCACTGGACTGTTTTGGATTGCTAGCTATTGGGGGGGGGGAGAACGCACAGATCTGCCCTCACAGAGGAGGGAGAGCTTGTACCTGAATAAAACTTGGTCTTAAACACTGGACTGTTTTGGACTGGGGGGCCGGGGGGGCTCTGCAATTTACCTGGCTGCTTCTTCCTTTGACTGAGGGCTGCTGGGAGCAGGGGTGGGGCTTGTTGCATGTGCCCGCCCCCTGGGCTCCGCTCCTGCAGGAAATGAACCCTGATCAGAACTGAATCGATTACTGCGCTCAGTGAGAGGTAACCCAGTACTTCTGAACGTAAGGCAGTGAAGACATCCTCTGCCACATTACTTTCCTCCACTAGAGGATGTGGCCAAGACGCTGGGCACTGTAGCGGGAAAGGGGGCTTGATGATACCCCTCTTCTACTACACCAGTCAATGCTGGCAAAGTTGTCCTCATCTCAGGAAGACGCCAATGTATCAATGCTGAATTTCCACCTGTGGAGCTCAACCTTGCCCCTCCCACAACAGCCCAAAATTGTTGGACGTGAAGGCGCTGCCCCCTGCCTCAGCCTCCAGACTGAGTGACAAGAGAAGCTAGATAGCTAGATAGGCACACTGGCCTTTCCTTCCTGTGTTTGCTCTTCTGCCACTGTCCCCTTTGAAACGTAGATTGTGTTCTCAGGGACCATTTCCTTCCTTCCGTTCACTTTCAGCCGAAGATGGACTCTCTCCCGGCATTGCGGTCCTCTCTTGGCGCCATGAGGCAGATCGGCCTCTTGCCATCTGTTTCCATTCTTTAGCCGATAAATTAGTAATCTATCAATCTCTGCACTTTCCTATCCAAAGTGTACTTTTCAAATAAAGAGAGAAGTCTTTCTCTTCTAAACTTGCAACGTGGCTCTGTGTAGCTTTGTAAGCTGAGTAACCTGGTAAAGTGACACGGCTGCGTTTCTAGCTTTATTTAAGCCCTCTGCTAACTAGTGGGAACTGACCTAACGACACCAGTTAACGGCAACAAAAATGTCCCCTGAAATCATGTTGCTGTGGTCTCCTCTCCCCCATGAATGTTTTAATTGTTTTATCTCGATGTTTTTATGAACGACGTACATCACCCAGAACCCTGCATTGTAGGGATTGGGAGATTAACAAATTTAATATATAAATAAAATGAATAAAATGATGTAGGGTTGCCAGCCTCCTAGTGGGGGCTGGATATCTACTGGAATCAAAAGTGATTTCCAGACCACAGAGGTCAGTTCCGCTAGAGAAAATGGCTGCTTTGTAGGGTGGGCGCTATGGCATGATATACCCTGCTGACATCGGTGACCTCGCCAAACCTTGCCCTCCTAAGGCTCCATCCCCAAATTTCCCAACCTGGAGTTGGCAAGCCTATCGATGAACAGGATTTGGGGGGCATTTCAAGGTGGTGTGGATGGGGGTGGGAAATTTTGGCTTCCACAGAAGGTATGTTTTGTGGCATAATGTAGAAAGCTGGCGACAGTAAATACTACAAACATAGGGTTGCCAAGTCGGGTGTTGCGCTGCAGCGGGGGACTTCCGGCTGTCATCTGGAGCGTGACAATGCCGGGCACGCTGGGGGCGGGGCCACGACCATCCGAGGGAAAACCATAACACTTTGGGGGTGGGGTTCCCCCCAGCAGCCCGATCTGGGCCGGCGGGGAATGGGCCTCTCGGGCGGGGGTTTCCCTGCCCCCCGGGGGGACTTGGCAAGCGTATACAAACAGTCTTACCTCAAATTATGGGAGACAGGTAGAACAGGCCTTCATCCTGAAATCTTAGCCACCTGGGAGATTCATATGTATTTCACAAGAGGTCAATTGTAATAGCAGGGGATCTCCAGGTGCCACTTGGAAGTTGGCAACCTTATTGACAGTGAGAGACGCGCATAAATTGAGCCACTGAAAGAAAGAGGAATCAAACACTTAAACAAAGCAAAACCCACATGCTATCAGGATAACAAATGACCTCACTAAGATGGGAACGTCTTGGGGCCCCGCTAAGCTTAGGAGACGTAGTCAGCGCTGGGCATATTGTGGCAATATTATTCTAACCCAGTTGACTGCCTGATAGGAAGCTGAGGTACTTCTCTTTGAGGGGCCTACTTTCTAAAGAATAACACAAGCCAAGTTTACATTAACTGCAGGTTGTTAACGACAAATGAATGGCGGAGATAAAAGAAGCCGCTTCGGCAGACGGGAACCAAGATGGGATTGCTGTAGAGGATAAGTAAGGGCGATTCGGCATCTAGCATTCACTCCACATTTTCTCAACTGGGAAGAAAAGGTGCTGCTCATAACCACATTCAAATACCTTCGGGCAACGCTGTACTTACTGCAAAGTCACCCCTGAACAGCCATAAATCAAAGAAAGCGAGAGCGGCATGCAGTGTGGAGGGTACCATAAAATCCTACAATCAAAGGAAGGGAGACCGGCATGCAATGAAGAGGAGAATTTCTGTTCCAACGGTGGGTTTCGTAAAACAACGGAGAGAAAAGCCAGTACAGAGTCGCCCTTAGTGAAGACTGGTGCTCCAGTGCATAGGGACAAAGGACTGAACGACCTGCCCCTGTGGCATCTCATTTTGAGTACATTCTTCCAACATTCTGGCTTTAAAATCTCATGCACACAAACCAGCTGCTTGCAAAAGCAATGCAACTTGGAAACGAGTCCCTCATTGTTCAATGCGATTTGCTCCCAAGCAATGGCCAAGGCTAACCTGATCGATCTCGGAAGCGAAGCAAGGGCTTGGTTCCTACCTGGATGGGACACCATCAAGGAAATGCAGGGTCACCAGGGGTCATTTCATAGAAGAAGAGGTGCTGGTGCTCATTAGCATAACTAATTAGCATAACTCATTTCCATACGCCAAACCCCCTGACCTCACCGGAAGTGTGTCAGAAGGCAACACCCACCGCTCAGCCTCCACTGGACTGTTGGCGGCCGGAAGCAGGGGCGGGGCTTCATCATGTGCCCCGCCCCCTGCACCTCCCCCGGGGGAACTGCGTTCCCCCGCATTCCCCCCCGAAATGACCTCTGCACTGGACTGTTTTGGGCCGGGGGGGGCTCTGCAGCTTACCTGGCTGCTTCTTGCTCTGACTGAGGGCTGCTGGGAGCAGGGGGTGGGGCCTGTTGCATGTGGCCACCCTCTGGGCCCTTTACTGCCGGAACTCCGCTCCTGTGCACTCCTGCAGGAAATGACCCCTGCCACTGTGTCCTTTTAGGAAGCTAGTTTGGTGGCCCTCCCATAAGCCTTCTTTCCTTCACAGCAGTGATGATTGCAGACAAGGGAATTATACTTCATTTCTCTTACTCTAAGGATGTGGCATGTCCAAAAAAGACGCAAGAGGGTTGTGGTGGTGATGATGGGGGGGACAGCATCCTGGGAGAAAAATTAAACAGCAAACTAAGGCCGCATCTACTTACAGAAAGTTCTGACTCTATTGTTTCTGGCAATTCCTAGAGCTACTCTTGGGACTACTGGGCAGTTCTGGGAATCACCAGGAACTCTATGGACAGAGCCTCCTGCAAACAGATGAGCCTCATTTTTCTTTTTTAATTTTTCTCTCCGGGATGACTGTGCCCCCCTCCAATTTGGCCCCGATTTTCACCCACCAATCAGATGAGCATCTTTGGGCAAAGACGGCAATTTGGAGCAAATGGGAACCCTAATAAAGGGCCATGCTGAGGCAGAGATACAAAACCACGACCAAATGCACCTGGAAGAGATTTTTCTTTGGGGTTTCAATCCTCGTGGCTGTTGGCCACACTTGATCTGCACGGGTACCCGTTTTGATTAGGAATGGCTTTTTTTTATCTAGCAAAGGAGGTATCCCAAACACTGCTTAAGGTAATAAATACATTTTGCTGGACTAACTGGCACCCGAAATGAATAGTTCAAGGGCCACAAATAGAAGCCAGGTATGCTAAGCATGTCGCTGCCGCGAGAACAGGTGACATTTGTCAGTCCTTTCCACAAAGTGGTGCTTGAGAGACGCCACAGCTTCCCTTTGTCCTTAAAATAGGAAATAGTTGTGGGTGGCGGGACAGTAAATGCTGGCAAACTTTCGCTTATTCTGTCAATACAGCTGTATGAAAGCCACAAAGGAATTGGCCTGCTTTCCGTGGGTCGGTTGTTGTTTTTTAGCTGCTGAAGGAATAACATATTGGCAGTACGTCAGGTGAGGTAATTAAATGCCAGAGGCCAACTTCTTGGCTGTCTACAGAGTTCTGTCTTCTAGAGGTGTTCTCCAGGGCCGGCCCCAGCTTATTTTGCACCCTAGGCGAGGATTCCTTCTGGCGCTCCCCCCCATGCGCCCACCATGACTCAGACCCATTAATTGGATCTGTACCCCGGACCTCCCGTTCCCCTGGCACCCATGCTCTTAACACTCACTTTTGCTTTTGTAACTTTGCCTGCTTTGCACATCTGGCTTCCACCAAGGAAGACTCTGCAAAGAAAGGCACTCGCAGTCGCAAACCACCTCTGCTTCTCACTTGCCTTGACAGTTCCTTGCTGGGGTTGCCATAAGTCAGTAGCAACTTGAGTGTTCTTATGTAATAGCTCCCCTACTTAGATTCTTCTTTGACTCAGCCGAGTGACCCTTCTGTGCCCAGAGGGCTAAGTTCTTTGGTGGAATTGGCGTTTGTATCATCAGAAAGGTCATAACATGTTTAAAACTCAGTAGTGTTCGCAGCTGAACCAGGACAGCGGGGTGTGTGTGTGCCAGTTTGGCGCCCCTAATGGCCAGCGTGCTCTAGGCGAGCGCCTAGTTTGCCTAGTGAGTGAGCCGGCCCTGCTTATGGCCTTCTTCTATGCTGAGGGCAAGTTGATGGATATTATTTTAGCGCATGTCATTTTTGTGCTGTTTTTCATGGCTTGCTTTAATATTGATCATTTCATGGTGTTTATTTATTTATTAAATTAGACTTACTAGGCCGCCCTTCCCTGGAGTGGCCTCAGGGTGGCTCACAAGAAAATGATATACATATCCCAATTTAAAATAGCATTAAAATATTGCGGGGGACTTTTGGTTTTGGCCACTCGTAGAGCGGGTGTGCTCCATCACAGCTCAAAAAAACAGGATTGAGTAGACGCGGGGGAAATCGCACGGAGCCGCGGGGCAAAATGCGGCCGCGCAGCCGCTTGTGTGAAATTGACACGTACCATCGGGCCAAAGAGAAGAGTGACCACGGAGCAGTGATTGTGGGAAATCACCCTATGTTTGGAGCAGTGATGCTCTGCATTCTTGGTGCTTGGGGGGGCAACAGCGGGAGGGCTTCTGGAGCTCTGGCCTCACTGGTGGACCTCCTGATAGCCCCTGGGTTTTGGCCGCTGTGTGACACAGAGTGTTGGACTGGATGGGCCATTGGCCTAACCCAGTGGTGGGCAAACTCATTAGTCAAGAGAGCCAAATATCAACAGTACAACGATTGAAATTTATTTTGAGAGCCAAATTTTTTTAACTTAAACTATATAGGTAGGTGCATCTGAACTTCCTCCTAAGAGTCTGACTTCCATAGGTATCGTTCACAAATCTCCAGGAACTCCCCACGGATTTTAAAAAGGTTGCATCCACAGCAAGCCAGAGTCGTCTGTAACAGGACAAAATTTAAGGCTTGCTTTCCCAGTCTTTTGGAAAGCACCTTCCGTAGAGATGTTTTCTTTTTTCTTCTTAAATTATGTACGCTGGAGGTGATTTGGAAAAACGAAGGCACAATGACCTAGCATATCTTGTGTTCAAGGGTAATAATATAGGCACTCAAACAATTATACAACTACGGGTTTCGGAAGCAACCTGGGTAGCTTTTATACTGTAACATGAGAAACTGCCTTCACTGGTGCCCAGGTTCACTGACTAGGTCTGAATAAAAGAAGACTGGCGACAACCTCTATGCTAATACCACAGCCAACTTCTTATTTTTGTTCACTGATAAGGAATCCTTGGCAGGAAGTGCTGCGTGACCCCGGACTGTTGCTTCCTTTGGCTACACTTATTTTCCAGAAAGCGGTTATTGCTGTGCCTCTTAGGTTGCTTCCAAAGCTTCTTTTTCTTGACACCAGTTACAGTAATGTGTGTGTGTGTACTTTAAGAGCCAGTTTCTGTTTCCACTTCACGGCCTGTCTGGAAAGGCCCTCACTTTGGTCTTGTCTTTGTTGATATGGCTGTGGTCTCTCAGTAGGCTAATTCCATTAGCAAGTGTCCTGTCTTGGTTGCAAGCAATAATGAGACCTATTGTTCAGCTTCTCAGAGTTTCACAACACTGCCTAGGCAAATGCTGGGGGCTTTGGCATCAAAATTGTAGTGGAGCTTCTGGTGCCTGTCCTTTAAATAACCTCCAAGTTTCTTTTTTTAAATTATTATTATTTTTACTTTTTACATACAGTTACTTTCATTTTATCACATATACACATATATTTTCAGAGTCCAACATCTTTCTCTAACCATTTATACAATCCTGCCCATCTTTCCACAAATTCCTCTTCGTTTTTCCCTTCTAATATCATATTCAATTTGTCAATTTCAGCTACTTCTAATAATTTACCTATTACTTCGTCAGTTCTGGGTGTATTATCAAGTTTCCAGTATTTAGCCCATAGTATTCTTGCTGCTGTGATTACATAAGATATTACATATTTTTCATTAAATACAAGCACATCTGGAATTATATTTAATAAGAATATTTCAGGCACCAAACCAAGTCTCACCTTCAAGACATCCTCTATTATTTTCTGTATATTTTCCCAGTATTTCTGGGTTTTTGTAAAAAAAAAAAAGGAAAACCCGGGGGGGGGGGGGGAGAGAAAGAGATGGGGGAATAAAAAGAAGGAAACCCTTAAGGAGGAACGGGCCACAAGCCCCACTGTTTACTAGTCTCGAGCCTCCAGTGGCAGTTGCTGCTGCTGCATCCATGGAAAACCCTTTAGTTTGAATGGAGACAGCCAGGGCTTTTTTTGTAGAAAAAGCCCAGTAGGAACTCATTAGCATAATAGGCCACACCCAATAGCCAAAACTCATTAGCATATTGGGCCACACCCCTGACAGCACAGCTCATTAGCACATTAGGCCGCACCCCCATGTTACCAGAAGTGTGGTCATCCAGCCACACCCACCTTTTGCTTCTTATTCTGTTTACCTTGTTTGTTGTCAAAACCCAGGGCCTTTTTGGTATGATGCAATGAACATGTAAGTGAGCCAACTTCAGAGGACGGCGGAAGGCCTGGCGGGATCTGGTCCATGGGGTCGCGGAGAGTCGGACTCGACTGTGCGACTGAACAACAACAACAAAATAACGCAAATACTACAAGGGCATCATATACATC
>NW_015173880.1:4894-5070 GCF_001447785.1 Gekko japonicus | reverse complement strand
AGGGAACGTTGCCAGATTCAAGTTGGGAAACTCCTGGAGATTTGGGGATGGAGCCTGGGGAGGACGGGAACCTCAGTGAGCTACAATGCTGTAGAGAGTCCACCCTCTGAAGCAAGCATTTCTTCTAGAGTGTCAGCTAAGCTGCCATGAGTGTGGAGAGGCCTTCTAATTGCTTT
>NW_015173880.1:1566-3524 GCF_001447785.1 Gekko japonicus | reverse complement strand
GATTTCCACACAGGAGCTGCGCTGTGGTCACGCCTCCCTTTGCCCCGCCTCTATCGGTCAATTTCCCACTCGAAGCCACGCGGCCGCATTTTGACCCACGGTTTCGCCCAATTTTCCTTGATCACGAAACTGCGGGGAAAATCGGGCGAAGCCGTGGGTCAAAATGCGGCTGTGTGGCTTCGAGTGGGAAATTGACCAATAGAAGTGGGGCAAAGGGAGGCACGACCGTGGCGCAGCTCTTGTGTGAAATTGGTCTAAGTGTTATCTGATTCGGGCTGGTATTTCACTTCCCATTGGAGGAGGTGGGCCAAGATAATTTATTATTATTTATTTATTAATTCAATTTCTATACCGCTCCATCCCGGAGACTCTGAGCGGTTTTTACATGGTCTTCAAGAGTTAAGGCCAAGAAAACTTCACTGGGGCAATGTGAGGATGTCCAAATGGGTGGGGTTGACATTATTTATTATTTATTTATTAATTCAATTTCTATACCGCTCCATCCCGGAGACTCTGAGCGGTTTTTACATGGGTATTTTATAACTTTCTAGCTAGGGCCACACAATGTATAGGGAAGGCGAGTGCCTACCAGGTACCCTGCCGGTTTCTTTTTTTAATGTTCTTCTTTCTGCGGCTTCCTCGTGGTGGGTTCTATCTTGGCACGGCTCCGCAGCGGCTCCTTCTGGGGTAGTTCCACAGTCCATGACTGTGCAACGACTGCTGCACTGGCCTCTGTCCGATTGGCTCCGGCCATGCTGCGTCGCTGCGTCTCTGCACCAATCCCCGCCTGCTGCTCGATGTCAACTCGCCGCCATGTTCTTGCTGGATTGCCTCGCCGCCGTCACTGTTGCCTGCCGCCAGCACCACAGTTCTTTTTTGCCGTCACTGCACTGGAAGGCGGGTGCCCCCCTGCACCTAAGGCAGGTACCCATCTATCTACTTGCTAGGTGGGAGCTAGGACACGGGCCGGGAGCTCACCCCAGCCAGCCTGCCGCCAGCACCACAGTTCTTTTTTGCCGTCACTGCACTGGAAGGCGGGTGCCCCCCTGCACCTAAGGCAGGTACCCATCTATCTACTTGCTAGGTGGGAGCTAGGACACGGGCCGGGAGCTCACCCCAGCCATGGTGGGACTCGAACAGCTTAAAGCTGTTGATGGATTACCTTGCAGGCTTTTTTACTGCCTGCGGCACCGCAGCCGCTTTCATATAAGAGGCAGTGAAGACCACAGATCCAACCGGGGCCAGTCAGAACTCAGAATCTAAAGCTGAATTAACTGAGGAGTCGGCCTGGCCTGAAGGAGGTTGCATACCCACTGAATGGTGTTACCAACCTCCAGGTGGGACCTGGTGTTTTTCTGGAATTACAACTCATCTCCAAACTACGGAGGAGGAGGAGGTTGGATTTACACCCTGCCCTTCACTCAGAGTCTCAGAGCGGCTTACAATTCCTTTCCCTCCCCCTCCCCACGATGGGCACCCTGTTAGGTTAGGTGGGGCTGAGAGAGCTCTCTCAAGAACAGCTCTGAAAAAACTTGTGACTGACCCAAGGTCACACCGGCAGCTGCATGTGGAGGAGTGGGGAATCAAACCTAGTTCTCCCAGATTAGAGTCCATGCTCTTAACTACTACACCAAACTGCCCCCTAGAGGAAATGTCAGCTTTGGAGCGTGGAGTCCATAATGACATCCCTGCTGAGCTTCCTGCCCCTCCCACACTCTGCCCTCCCCGTCCACGACCCCAAATATCCAGGAATTTCCCAAGCCAGAGCTAACCCATAGGCTTTTCATTTGCTTGCTATTGGTGGCAAACTCCCACTGATGATCTCATCCCTTCTGGTGCTCGCTGAGTGGCAGGGGGGAAAGGACATCGGTAACTTTTGATGTCACTTTGAGCTGGGACCTGAAGTGACCTCAGTGACGCTCTAGGAATCTTCCCCATCTCTATGTTTTTTGCCATAG
>NW_015173880.1:0-1288 GCF_001447785.1 Gekko japonicus | reverse complement strand
CCGGTGATGTCAGGGGGTGTGGCCTTATGACACACTTCCAGTGATGGCAGGGGGTGTGGCCTTATCACACACTTCCGGTGATGTCAGGGGGTGTGACATATGCTAATGAGTTATGCTAATGAATTCCCCTAGCTCTTTTTCTACGAAACGACCCCTGATTAGATTACTGTAAGTAGTTCTACAGGGGGCTACGTTTGAAAACTGTCTGGAAATGTCAACCGGTCCCAAACACGACAGCCAGGTTATTGTTGGGGTGTGTGTGTGGATACAGGGATCGTATCACCCTCCGTACTGAGAAACTGGCACCGACTGCACGTGTGTTTCCAGATACAACCCACAGTGCCGGTTTTTAATAGTAAACAGCTTGGGGCTGGGGTACTTGAAACGGCCTCCCCCTTTCTCATCAAAGTATGTCAGTAATTGTATCTTCTCAATTATAATTCATATAGGGTGACCATATTTTGAGAAGCAAAAAAAGAGGGCATATTTATTTATTTATTTATTTATTCTTTAGATTTGTATCCCGCCCTCCCCAAAGGCTCAGGGCGGCTGACTACTCGAAACAAGGGATCACTCTGACAAATCCCATTTTCAATACCCCTCCTATCTAAGCTGTGATCATTGCTACCAAATAGGAATATTCCTAACCTGCCAACCGCAAAAGAGGACATTTTCATCAGGTTTTTTTTAAATGGATACAGGGATCGTATCACCCTCCATACTGAAAGACTGGCACCGACTGCACATGTGTTTCCAGATGCAACCCACAGTGCCGGTTTTTAATAGTAAACAGCTTGGGGCTGGGGTACTTGAAACGGCCTCCCCCTTTCTCATCAAAGTATGTCAGTAATTGTATCTTCTCAATTATAATTCATATAGGGTGACCATATTTTGAGAAGCAAAAAAGAGGGCATATTTATTTATTTATTTATTTATTCTTTAGATTTGTATCCCGCCCTCCCCAAAGGCTCAGGGCGGCTGACTACTCGAAACAAGGGATCACTCTGACAAATCCCATTTTCAATACCCCTCCTATCTAAGCTGTGATCATTGCTACCAAATAGGAATATTCCTAACCTGCCAACCGCAAAAGAGGACATTTTCATCAGGTTTTTTTTAAAAAAGAGCCCAAAAGAGGAGGGACACCAAACAAAATATGACATCTGGTAACCTAAATTCATACGTAGTATGACTAAAGATCGTAAAATCTATCCCTGTTTCTGTCTGGGTGTTTCCTGTTCTCAATTTCAGCCATCCTTCTCCCATCTATATATCTAATTCTCAAGTC
>NW_015173879.1:35620-38468 GCF_001447785.1 Gekko japonicus | reverse complement strand
TTGCTCGCTCACAACTTGAATGCTGGTAGGTCACGAAGCCGAATCATTGCTCACAAGGCTCCACAGCTTAGTGGGAGCATTGCCCCCAATGGGGGGTTTGGCAGTCCGTCTTGATCTCATCGCCTTTCGGGTCCGTCAAAGTGGCCATCCAGGGAGACAGGGGGAGTCGAAACTCACAGCTAATCCAGGGCGACTTGGAACTGCCTTGCCAAACGCCCACCTGACCGCATTCGATCTGAACCTGACAAAAGTTTCCTGTCCTCCACGCTGAAATCTCCTCAACCCACGGGCTCACCAGGCAGTCTTAGCGACAAAATGCATGCCATTCTTTGGAAGCTGTACAATAGAGCTTGTTTCTTGTCAGGTCCCCCGTGATTGCTTACAATAGAAGCAATCTTTTTTCTCTCTCTCCCCTTGCTCGTTGAAGAAATCCTACCTCCTGTCTCTCAAATCTCTCTCTCCTTATGACAGTATCAGGGGGGGGGAATCATTATGTTGTGATTTTTTTCCCCTTCCCCCTCCCAATTCTATTCTCTTTTTTCCCTCCATCTTCCATTTGCAAGATGGACCATGCAACAAAAATACAATCCTCGGGCACATCTTCCTTTATCACAGTGATGCTTCCTTTTTTTGTTGAATGCACCTTGGCTGTTGGGTGGGGACAGGCCCTCTATTGTAACTGTCGCCCCAATTTTTTCAACTAGAAAAGAGGGTCCCGGACTGCGATTATTCCGATGGAAGGAAAAATAATAATAATAAGAGAGAGCCTCGTGTGAGAACAAAGAATCAAATTGAAGGGAAAACAAATTACCATTGGTGACCTTGGATTTTTCTCAACTTTATTGGGAAAAAGGCATAGAATCTACAATACCAAACTGCTTGTTCTTGGTTGGCTGCTGGAAAAAAAAGGAAAATTGCCTGTCTGCTTTCCAGCGCCACAGGGAGTCAAGTAATTTCCCCAGAAAACTGTGTTAACGTGCACTAAAATAACTCTGTACCAACCTGTGTGTGTTTTTGTATTGGGAAAACAAAGCAGAAAGTTTGAGACTCATAAGAACAGAAGAACAGAAGAGAAGCCAACGTTGGATCAGGCCAGTGGCCCATCCAGTCCAACACTCTGGGTCACACAGTGGCCAGAAATACCAGGTGCCACCAGGAGGTCCACCAGTGGGGCCAGGACATTAGAAGCCCTCCCACTGTTGACCCCCCCAAGCACCAAGATGACCCCCCCAAGCACCAAGTACCGAAGTAACGTGAATTCTGCACTTTGTACAAAAGAATGCAAATGAAAGTGCGAGTCAATGGGGCTGTGCCTCAGTGGTAGAGCATCTGCTTAGCATGCAGAAGATCCCAGGTTCAATCCCCAGCTTCTCCAGTTAAAAGGATCAGGTAGTGAATGATGTGAAAGACTCAACCTGAGACCCTGGAGAGCTGCTGATAGTTTGATGGACCGTGGGTCTAGTTCAGCTTTGTGTAGCCATGTAATGTAAAAATTGCATGGGAATAAATACCAATGCAATTCTGTGCACATTTATTTGGAAGTAAATCCCGCTATGGTTGGGGGATTCCTCCCACGTTAAGTGTGCAAATGGACTGCATCCTAAGCCACTTTAGACTGATTTGGAGGAGGAGGAGGAGGGGGAAGAAGACGACATTGGATTTATACCCTGCCCTTCACTCGGAGTCTCAGAGCGGCTTACAATCTCCTTCACTTCCTCTCCCCACAACAGACACCCCGTGAGGTAGGTGGGGCTGAGAGGGCTCTTTCCAGAACTGCTTTTGAGAGAACACCTCTGAGAGAACTTGTAACTGACCCAAGGTCACCCAGCTGGCTGCATGTGAAGAAGTGGGGAACCAAACCCGGTTCTCCAGGTTAGAGTCTGCTGCTCTTAACCACTACACCGAACTAGGCAGAATGTACTTTGCTTCTGCTAGTTATGGAAAGCAGCCACTGAGGGGCTGTCCTCAGGTCATTTCAGTTTATCCTATATCAGGCAAGACTGCAGCTATTAATTTCCACCGTAGAGAGACTTGTGAGGATATGGAGGGGGGAAATTCTTCTTGGAAAACAACAGCATCATAGAGTTTTGTCCGAATGCTGGAGAGTCACTGGCAACCTGATGATGTTGCTTATGGTCACTGCAGAAATGCTGTTATTATGTCACCGACTACATCACTACATCGCCAGCAAGGACCCCCTGACTGAGGAATCTCCCACTGGTTGCCAGCCTCATGATGGCAAGCCTACCAGGAGTTGCGCCAATGGAACATTGTCACTTCTGGCAGATTCCTGGAAGTGATGTCATTGCATTGGTGCGATGCTCTGGATTTGCCCCAAACTCTATGGTTTTACCATAGAGTTTGGAGTGAATCCCAGAGCCTCATGTTGGCACTGTGATGTCACATCTAGGGGTGTGGAAAAAAATAAAATAATTCGGTCCATTTGGATTTGGCCGAATTGGGCAGAATCAATTTCAGCTGGGAGTAAGACTCCCGCATGTCAGTTTCATCAGTAGGAGCAGATTGGGGAGTCTTTCCGCCAACCGAATGTCAATTTCAGCCCCATTATATCCTATGGGCCATTGATGTCAATGGCGAAAACATAGGGTATATTCTGGGGGCTGGAGGGGAGGGGGCTTGAGGGAGAGACTCCAAACTCGCAAGGTAACTGCTAGAGCTGCTCCCCAATATACCAACCATGTTTCAAGAGCATTGGACCAGGGGGTCCAATTTTACAAGCCCCCAAACAGGTTGTCCCTATCCCCTCCATTGTTCTCTATGGTGAGAAAAAAGTAACCCTCCCCTCCCCTCCAGCCCCCAGAATATACCCTATGTTTTCGCCATTGAC
>NW_015173879.1:22649-34312 GCF_001447785.1 Gekko japonicus | reverse complement strand
TCCTCCTCCTCCTCCTCTTCCTCTTCTTCTTCTTCTTCTTCTTCTTCTTCTTCTTCTTCTTCTTCTTCTTCTTCTTCTTCTTCTTCTTCTTCTTCTTCTTCTTGATCACAGAAGACACACCGCTTGGCCTATACCTTGTGCATTAGATGTTGAGCCTTGGAAACATCTGAGATTGCAACTTGTCCTATATCAGAGAGTTATAAATAGGGGCAATCAGTCCTCCAGGAAGGAAATCTAACGTTCAAGTATGCACTAAAGATGAGGGTTTGGGAGAATCATTTATCCTGTGTACCTTTGCAGCCCATTGCAACAGACGCCCCCACCTGCATTGCTGGTTGCAGAATGCTTCCCGACCCCCACCTCCCGGCCTTTCTTCGGTGATTACAGGGAACACCCTCCATCTCAAACATCCTGATGTATTTTGCCTCTTAAAGGCAGAAATTGTTCAGTTTCTATATATAAGAGGCATTTTGGATGAAAATTTGGAGGAGGCCCTTGTCTGGAGTGGGAATCATGGAACTCACTGCCACAGGAAGTGGTGGCAGCTACAAGCATGGACGGCTTCAAAAGGGAATTAGATAAGCATATGGAGCAGAGGTCCATCAGTGGCTCTTAGCCACAAGGTATAGATAGGGGCTCTGGGGCAAGTGATGCTCTGCCTTCTTGGTGCTTGGGGGGGGGTCAACAGTGGGATGGCTTCTGGTGTCCTGGCCCCACTGCTGGACCTCCTGAGGGCACCTGGTATTTTTGGCCAATGTGTGACAGAGTGTTGGACTGGATGGGGTTTTGGCCTAATCCAACATTGGCGTCTCTTATGTTCTTATGTAATCACAGCGTGTTCGAAACTTGACCTGACACTGCTTGCGATACCTGCTTCCTTCTCCCCCCATACGATTACGCTGATGATTCACTCAAAGGTCAGAATTGCTGACCAAAGAGGAGCAGTCCTCAAACAGAGGAGTTTGCAGCTGCCTGCGGGGGAGTGGGGAATCAAACCCGGCTCTCCCAGATTAGAGTCCATGCTCCTAACCACCACACCAAACTGGCAGATTAGGGGGCCCAGTGTTAAAATCAATGTTCACAACATAAATATTACAAATTATATAAAAAATTCAAAAAAGAGATGAAAAGACACATTTCGGCCTAGTGGCCTTGTTCAGTGGTCAAGCATCAACGTTGCACGCAGGTTCGATTATTGCAATATTAACATGAATCAATATAAGACCAAGTGAAAATTATGAGGAAAGGCTGAGGGACTTGGGAATGTTTAGTCTGGAGAAGAGACGGTTGAGAGGGGATACAATAGCTCTCTCTTGAAGTATCGGAAGGGCTGTCGCTTAGAGGAGGGCAGGGAGCTGTTCCTGTGGGCAGCAGAGGAGAGGACTCACAAGAATGGGTTTAGATTAAGGGCCGGAAGACACCGGCTGGATCTTAGGGAAGCCTTTCTTACAGTAAGAGTAGTTCAGTAGTGGAATCAGCTGCCCGGGGAGGTGGTGAGCTCCCCCTCCCTGGCAGTCTTGAAGCAGCAGCTGGACAAACCCTTGTCAGGGATGCTCTAGGCTAGGAGTGTCAAACATGCGGCCCAGGGGCCGTATCAGGCCCCCCCGGAGGGCTTCTCTCAGGCCCGCAGTGGAACTGGCTGTCTTCTGCTGCTGCTTCCAGTTCTGCTGCTGCTGCGTCATCGTAGGTTTGCGGCTTACAGATACACACCTGAACAGCACACTCAAGATTGCAACAGCACAGACATCCTGGCGCAATAATTCAGAGCAGCAAGAGGTGTCAGTTATCAGACACTGTTAAATAAACAAAACAGTGCAAGAGCGCTGATGTTCTAACCGTGTTTTTATTTTAAGTAAAAAAAAAAAAACACCTTTGTGTTTGTGTCCTTTATAAAGTTTATAACTCCAGTACCTGATATTACATTTTATGACACACATGGCTCGGCCCAACAAGGTTTCATTTATGTCAGATCCGGCCCTCATGAGTTCGACACCCCTGATCTAGGCTGATCCTGCATTGAGCAGGAGGTTGGACTAGATGGCCTGTCTGGCCCCTTCCAACTCTTTGTGATTCCGTGATTCTACCATTGATCTCCTGATTACAGAGACCTGCTCCCCTGGAGAGAATGGCTCCTTTGGAGGGTGGACTCTATGGCATTCTACCCTGCTGAAGTCCCTCCCCTCCCTAAACCCCGCCATCCCCAGGCTCCACCCCCAAAATCTCCAGGTATTTCCCAACCCTCAGTTGGCAACTCTATGGAAGAGGGACAGGGAAAGCAGATCAAAAATGTATATGCATAAGATAGCAAATTAACGATCTTAAACCTGATAATCTGTAATGACAAAATGGCCCCTTGCCTTTCTTGGATACTGAGCTGCCGTCACGCTGTAGTAATCATCTTGCAGCTAGATTTTCCTGGGCAGACAAGCCAGCCCTGTTATGAATGATCACTACAGTGCTCCAATGGTGCAATATCCAACAGTGTGCCGATGCGCTCTCGTTTTACCACTCAGGCTGCTTATGAGACAGGCGAAATCTTCATTTTCCCCTAACCTGCGCCGGGACTGGCGCAACCAGCGCCCAAGTCCCAGCAAGCCCCGGAGGGCGAATACCTCTCGGAAAACAGTTCCGAGGGTACAGGGGAGGACGACCAGCCAGGGCGTGGCTCGCGAGAAGGCGGGCGACCACAGAACCGTTTAGGGGGAGCAGGGCGGGCACGAGTGAGGGGAGACTGGGGGCGCCGGGTCTTACCTGAGAAGGCAGGGACAGAAGCGCTGGCCATGATGGCGACAAAGCCCCGGAGTTTCCCGGAAGCAGCCACTCCCTTGGGGATGCCCTGCCAGACCAGCCAGGAGGGCGGGACGGGGAGACCTACACCCAATAGGGAGAGAGAGACGGGGAAAACACCCTCTCAGGAGCCAAGGAGGGAAAGGGGAGGGTTTGTCTCACGGGTGGCGGGAGATAAAAAGGGAGAAGCTGAGAGAGCCGAGGAGGAGGATGGAGGCGGTGGGCTCGCCCAGAGAGAAAACTTCCTTTGACGCTGTCGACTCCGAGGAGCGGAGGAAAGGAGTGACGCAACTCCCTCCCCGCTCCTGGTCTGAGGCTCTGGCATCTCTCAAGGGATTTCTGCAGTCACGGCCGATGCTCCTCCAGGACCAGGGGACGACCCCAGGCGTGAAACCTGGATAGCCCAGGCTAGTCCAGTCTTATAAGCTCTCGGAAGCTAAGCAGGGTCGGCCCTGGCTAGTATTTGGATGTAGTTGGTGTGGGATTTTGATATGGCAGCACATCCTGAATCGACGTCTTGAGAGCGGAAAGATGAAAATGAAATGGGATTCGCTTGCCTAACACCGCTCCCCTTAAACAAATTGGATTCTCTCGTTTGACTGAGGTTTGAGTCTCAGAATTCTCGGGGATCATTTGAGAATAAAATCTTGGGAATTATTTGAGAATAAATGTCTCCTGTTCCTTTTTTTTTTTTTTTGCTGGGGTGAGGGCCCTGGGAGGCTGCCCTCACCCCCCCAAAGGCTGGTTTGCTTGGGAGTACAAGTAGGGTTGCCAGCCTCCAGGTGGGGCCTGGAGATCTCCCAGAATTGCAAGTGATCTCCAGTTGACAGAAATCAGTTCCCCTGGAGAAAATGGCTGCTTTGGAGGGTGGACTCTATGACCTTATACCCTGCGGAGATCTCTCCCCTCTCCAAACCCCACCCTTCCAGGGTCCACCCCCTAATCTCCAGGAATTTCACAACCTGGAACTGGGAACCATGAGTGTGAAGGAGAAGAGGAGGAAGGAAGTGAATGGGGCAAGATGTGGATTAAATCTGCTGGCCAAATAGGACAATAGAGAAGAAGAAGAGATTAGATTTATACCCCGCCCTTCACTACCCAAAGGTGTCTCAGAGCGGCTTACAAACTCCTTTCCCTTCCCCTCCCCACAACAGACACCCTGTGAGGTAGGTGGGGCTGAGAGAGCTCTGACAGAAACTGCTCTTTTGCAAGGACAGCTCTTATCAGAACTACAGCTTGCCCAAGGTCATCCAGCCAGGTGCGAGTGGAAAAGTGGGGAATCAAACCTGGTTCTCCCAGATTAGAGTCCGCGCACTTAACCACTACACCAAACTGGTGTAAATCCCTCTGTTAGACAATGGTCAACTAAATGGAACAGAGCCAGCGTGGTGTAGTGGTTAAAGTGTCGGACTAGTATCTGGGAGACTTTGGTTCGAATCCCCTTGTGTCACGGCAGCTTTCTGGGTGACCTTGGGCCGGCCACACATTCTCTGCCTAACCTACCCCACAGGGTTGTTGTGAGGATAAAATGGAGAAGAATGACGTGAGCAGATTTGGGTCCCCGTTGGGGAGAAAGGCGGGATATAAATCAAGTAAACCAATCAATAAGATAAAAATGGAAGGCATATAAATAAAGTTAATCAATCAATAAAATTAAAAAAAAACAAAAACAGAAGGGAAGCTGAAATTGCAGCCTGGTCCCGGAGTTCCATTTCCACTGCTTTATACAGAGAAGGATTGGATCGGTTCACACGTTGAAGCACAACGTTGTTTGCTGCCAGTGTTAATGGCCCTTCCATGTATAAGGAAGCTCAGGGTAATTCCCCCTTTCTAAAAAGGAGGGGAGGTGTCAAATCTCATGGGATTCAGTGGGATTTACTTCTAAGTAGTGGTGCGCACGATTTGGCTGTAAGAGGCTTCCCTCTTCCCTAGCCGTCTCTCAGCCAGACGGGTCCGTCTTCCAGTCCCTGATCAGTATTCTCCTCCAGTCTCACTGCCACAGGGGGAATGTGATTATATTGAAAGCAAATAGCTCCTTTAATTAAGTGATTGAGCCTTTAAAAAAAAAAAATGAGGGGAGGGGAGAGAGCAAAGCCAGAAGTAAGTGTCTCAAAAATGGTCCAATCCAGATTAAATTTGTAAGATATTGGGCGTAGGCGTAAACTACAGAAGGGCTCAGGAGCTCAGGCCTTCCCCGAATTTTTCCAGGGACAATTGAGCCTCCCCCCCCCCCTCAACCTGTGCCTGGCAATATTGAGTTTAAAACTTTCCTGTTTGGGTTATTTTCCTTTGGGCTCACTTTTCCCCTTCCAGGCTCACTTTCTTACAAATGCTAATTGAACTAGCAGGATAGACAATGGGGTTGTTAAACATCTCCCTTCTCCCCCCCCCTTTCTCCCAGCAGGGAGGTGTCAAATGCTTGTCTTCAGAAACTTTAGCTGCCTTTACCACAGTGGGGAAAGAGATTCGATAACACTCCTTGCCACAGGAAAAGAAGGTTTTTTTCCTCCCATGGTAGTGAATGGGGGGGGCTGCTTCAGCCACTCCTAAGATCTTCTTTCAATTTCCATTTCATTTTTAACTGGGAAGGGAACTTCGAATCAGGGCCCTGACTCTGCAGGAGGGATTGTGTTTACAGTGGATGTGCTGAGAACTTTGAGACAAACTCTATCACCAAGCAAACTTAATTGGATCATACCTCCACAATTACACATGAGGTAAGATCAGGTGACTTAGATGGGTCTTGTCCAAAAATTGTGTCAAGCATCCTGCTGTAGCCATTTGTGCTACAGGATAAGGTCATGCTCGGTAGTAACCAGGGGTCATTTCATAGAAAAAGAGGTGCAGGAGCTCATTAGCATAACTTATTTGCTTATGCCACACCCCCTGACATCACCGGAAGTGTGTCAGAAGGCAACACCCACCGCTCAGGCTCCACTGGACTGTTTTGGACTGGGGGGGCGGGGGGGCCTCCGCAACTTACCTGGCTGCTTCTTGCTCTGACTGAGGGCTGCTGGGAGCAGGGGGTGGGGCTTGTTGCATGTGCCCACCCCCTGGGCTCTTTACTGCCAGAGCGCCGCTCCTGTGCACTCCTGCAGGAAATGATCCCTGGCCATCGTTTCTCCAAGCTAAAGAGCCCCAAATGTTTTAACCTTTCTTCATAGGGGAAGTGTTTGGCACCTGAGTCATCGGGGTACTACTTTGCTGTATTAAACTGTTTACTCAGCCTGATTTTTGGAAGTGATCTGTAAGCATCGCAAAGAGGGGAAGTTGCCAGATAACTTATGCACCATAAATAACCCCGAGAGCCATTTACAGTATCACAACATGCTTCGTTTGGAACTTAGGTTTGCCTTGGTATGACATGATTTCCTGGCAGGCATCCAAGATAAAAAAACACTGCCACCTGAATGTAATTAATGTAGAAAGTGAATGTGATTGATGATTTTACACAGCAGCCTTCCTGGGAAGTTTCAAGTGGGACAGAATGATGGAGAAGAGTGGAGATGTGGGTAACAACAAGGGTTAATGCTCGCCGGGGTTCATTTCCTGCAGGAGCACACAGGAGTGGAGCTCCAGCAGTAAAGAGCCCAGGGGGCGGGCACATGCCAGAAGCCCCACCCCCTGCTCCCAGCAGCCCTCAGTCAGAGCAAGAAGCAGCCAGGTAAGCTGCAAAGCCCCCCCCCCTTGCCTCCCTCCAAAACAGTCCAGTGGCACCTTTAAGACCAAGTTTTATTCAGGTACAAGCTCTCCCTCCTTTGTGAGGACAGGTCTGCACGTCCCCCCCTAATAGCTAGCAATCCAAAACAGTCCAGTGGAGCTTGAGCGGTGGGTGTTGCCTTCTGACACACTTCCGGTGATGTCAGGGGATGTGTCATATGCAAATGAGTTATGCTAATGTGCTCCTGCACATCTGTTTCTACGAAACGACCCCTGATGCTCGCCATATGACAAAAAGTGGGAAAGCTGGATAAATTGCAAGGGTTGTGTCTAGTGACCTCGGGATGCCAGCCTCCAGGTGGGCGCTGCAAACTACAAAGAGAGATCACGTGAAGGAAGGTAGAAACGAGCAGAAACAACCGTGATCTATTATGCCAAAAGAATAATACGCAGGCTTATAAGTTCTTATCCACTATTCCGTTTACTGTAGAAAGTCAATTTCTCAGAAATCATTCACAATGATGCCAACAACACCAACGGACCCCACATATCCAGTCTCGTTCTTTATGGCTTGTCCAAGGTCATCCAGCAGCTGCAAGTGGAGGAGTGGGGAATCAAACCCGGTTCTCCCAGATTAGAGTCCACACACTTAACCACTACACCAAACTGGCTATCAAGGGGCTTTCCAGGCAAGTCAGAAGGTTTGCCGTTGCCTTCCTCTGCAGAGTCTTACTTGGTGGTCTCCTTCCAAGTACTGACCCTGCTTAGCTTCTGACTTATGGCGAAACCAGCAAGGGGCTTCCAAGGCAAGTGAGAAGCAGAGGTGGTTGGGCATTTCCTTCCTCTGCAGAGTCTTCCCTGGTGGTCTCCTTCCAAGTACTGACCCTGCTTAGCTTCTGACTTATGGCGAAACCAGCAAGGGGCTTCCAAGGCAAGTGAGAAGCAGAGGTGGTTGGCCATGGCCTTCCTCTGCAGAGCCTTCCTTGGTGGTCTCCCTTCCAAGTACCAACCCTGCTTAGCTTCTGAGATCTGACAAAATCGGGCTATTACCATGCCACCTTCCTTCTTCACACTGTTTCTATAAGACCAGCAAAACGTCCCAGCGGGGGAGATGCTGCTGCACATCTTTCCACTGTTGTCGCTGGATTCTGCCCGGAGCAAAAAATGGAGATTTCTCCTGCAAGGAAACATTTGAGGGATGCCTCAAAGGGATTGCATGAGACCAGTGACACTTCCTGGGGAAGGCAGGTGCCGCACGACCCTTGTTAAACCCACAGAATGATAGGCAAAATTGTCTGTCAACCCATGATCTCGTATGCATGACTGACAGCAACAGGGTGAGGTTTTGCATTCCCTTCAGTGCACGGGAGGACAGCTGGGGGAACATTTAACTGACAGGCTGTCCCTAGGTAGAACTCTACCTCCGAGCACTTCTTTTCAGAACTCTTGACATGTGGATGACTGGAAGCTTTGAAAGATGTTTAGGAGTTGCGCTTGACTTTTCCCCGTCACGATCAACAAGACGATCGCCAGTGTTGGTGTGGGAGGGGAAAACAAGAGTTTCCATAGCATTATAAATCATAGAATCATAGAAGACGAAGAAGACGAAGACGAAGAAGAAGAAGAAGAAGAAGAAGAAGAAGAAGAAGAAGAAGAAGAAGAAGAAGAGATTGGATTTATACCCCGCCCTTCACTTGGAGTCTCAGAGCGGCTTACAAACTCCTTTCCCCTCCCCTCCCCACAACAGACACCCTGTGAGGTGGGTGGGGCTGAGAGAACTCTGACACAAACTGCTCTTTTTCAAGGACAGCTGTGCCAGAGCTTGTGACTGACCCAACGTCACATCAGCAGGTGCAAGTGGAGGAGTGGGGAATCAAACCCGGTTCTCCCAGGTTAGAGTCCGCACACTTAACCACTACACCTAACTGGCTCTCTTCCATACAGATGGAAGGGACTTGCAGGGTCATCTAGTCCAACCCCCTGCACAATGTAGGAAATTCACAAATACCTGCTCCCCACACACCTCCGGTGACCACTGTTCCATGCCCAGAAGAGGGCAAAAAACCCTCCAGGATCTCCAGCCAAACTGAAGTGTAGAAAAATTGCTCCCTGACCCCAAAGTGGCAATCGACATTTCCCTGGGCGTGTAAGAAAGGGCCACGAGAACTGAGCACTGAGGCAACCCTTCCTGCCCTCCCTTCTCGCTGTCTGCCTAAATTCGCAGAATCAGCATTGCTGTCTGATGGCCACCTAGCCTCTGCTTCGAAACCTCCAAAGGAGGAGAGCCCGCCACCTCCCGAGGAAGCCTGTTCAATAGGGAACGACAACGCCCCCCCCCCCAGTTTTTGCAAAGACAGTTGACTGTCCTAACAGCCCCTTAGCCCTTGGCACCACTCAAACCAATCAGTATTAAAAGTTATCCTATGTTCTGACCAGGGGTCATTTTGTAGAAAAAGAGGTGCAGGGGCTCATTAGCATAACTCATTAGCATAACTTATTTGCATATGCCACACCCCCTGACATCACCAGACATGTGTCAGAAGGCAACACCCACTGCTCAGGCTCCACTGGACTGTTTTGGATTGCTAGCTATTGGGGAGGGGGAGGAACGTGCAGATCTGTCCTCGCTGAGGAGGGAGAGCTTGTACCTGAATAAAACTTGGTCTTAAAGGTGCCTCTGGACTGTTTTGGGCTGGGATGCCGGGGGGGAGCTCTGCAACTCACCTGGCTGCTTCTTGCTCTGACTGAGGGCTGCTGGGAACAGGGGGTGGGGCTCGTTGCATGTGCCCGCCTCCTGGGCTCTTTACTGCCGGAGCTCCGCTCCTGTGCGCTCCTGCAGGAAATGATTTTGTTACCTTTCTGTGCATTGTATTGGATATGGTTTCAGTCTTTGAGCTGAATCCAGACTAAATATTGCCTCTGGAGGATGGATTCCCCCCCCCCCATAAAATAAACACATTGTGAGTCCCAGGTGTCTTGGGAAATAATTAAACAAGCAACAGCTTGTGCTGTAGGGTCGCCAACTCTGGGTTGGGAAATACCTGGAGGTTTTAGGGGTGGAGCCTGAGGAAGGCGGGGTTCGCGGAGGGACCTCAGTCCACCTTCCAAAGCAGCTGTTTTCTCCAGGGGAACTGATCTTTATTGTCTGGAGACCAGTTGTAATTCTGGGGGATCTCCGGCCACCCCCTGGCCATTGGCAACCCTACCTACCAAGGACGTGGGCCATCACCTCTGCTGAAGTGCATGTGACTCAGCTAATATCCACCATCTTTTAAACTGGAAGGATCATGGATGTTTGTCAGATTTCTTTACTGGAGAGGCCAGTGGTTTAATGTGGGGCCTTCAGAGGTGGTAATTCTCTGGACACCACTGCTTGGGGGGGGGGGGACAATATTTATTTATTTATTTATATTCAATTTATACCCCACCCTCCCCACTGAAGCAGGCTCGGGGGGGTGTTAAATATTAATCTTTTGTGAGTGTTTTGTTTGTGTGTGTGTATACCTGGAAGTCATGGTTGACTTCTGGCGACCCCTAGTGGGGCTTGGACATTTCAGAGAGGTGACTTACTGTTGTCTGCCTCTGCCTCCCGGCCCTGGTATTCCTCGGAGGTCTCCCATCCAAGTACTTGCCAGGGTCGGTCCTGCTTAGCTTCTGAGATCTGATGAGATTGGACTTGCCTGGGCTACCCACGTCAGGGAAACAGGGGAGGTTTTGACCTCCATACCCTTCTGGAAGGTCTTCTAGTGGTATCTGGTTGGCATCTCTAGGATGCTAGACTCGATGGGCCATTGGTCTGATCCAGCACGGCTACTCTTATGCCCTTCTGCATGCGAATCACGCACTCCGCCACTGAGCTGTGACCCAGACTACACACCCAGTGGCCAAGCAGATAGTTTCAGAGAGTAGCCATCTGTAAAAGAATAGCTAGATTGAAGTCCAGTAGCACCTAAGAGACCAACAAGATTTTCAGGGCCTAAGCCTTTGACAGTCAAAGATACCTTTTTCAGACTCTCAAAGACTTGTTGGTAAAGAACATTGGAGGAGCCCTGCTGGATCAGACCAGTGGTCCATCTAGTTCAGCATCCTGTCTCACACAGTGGCCAACCAGTTCCTCTGGACAGCCAACAACAGGGCAGAGAGACCAAGGCCTTCATAAGAACATCAGAAGAGCCCTGCTGGATCAGACCAGTGGTCCATTTAGTCCAGCATCCTGTCTCACACAGTGGCCAGCCAGTTCCTCTGGAGGGCCAACAACAAGGCATAGAGGCTGAGGCCTTCATAAGAACATCAGAAGAGCCATGCTGGATCAGACCAGTGGTCCATCTAGTCCAGCATCCTGTCTCACACAGTGGCCAACCAGTTTCTCTGGACAGCCAACAACAGGGCAGAGAGACCAAGGCCTTCATAAGAACATAAGAAGAGCCATGCTGGATCAGACCAGTGGTCCATCTAGTCCAGCATCCTGTCTCACACAGCGACCAACCGGTTCCTCTGGAGGTCCAACAACAGGACACAGAGGCTGAGGCCTTCATAAGAACATCAGAAAAACCCTAGTGGATCAGACCGGTGGTCCATCTAGTCCAGCATCCTGTCTCACACAGTGGCCAACCAGTTCCTCTGGAGGGCCAACAACAGGCACAGAAACCAAGGCCTTCCCCTGCTGTTGCCTCCTGACTCTGGGATTCAGAGGCTCAGTGCCTCTGAATGTGGAGGTTCCACCACAGCCACCATGGCTAGTAGCCATTGATAGACCTATCCTCCATGAATCCATCTAATCCCCTTTTAAAGTTGTGGCCATCACTACATCCTCTGGCAGCGAATTCCACCTCTTAATCACTCTCTGTGTAAAGACAAAGAACATAAAAAGAGTCTCTAATCTACTGCTCATCAGCTGCATTGAGAGGGAGAAAAATTTCTTTGTCAACTCTCTCCATCCCATGCATAATTTTATAAACCTCTATCATGTTCCCCCTTAGTAATCAATGGACAGTTCTCACAGTGGAGGGAAGTAAAAAATGGAGTCCCACAAGGATCGGTAATGGGGCTGGTACACAAGGTGTTCCATGCGCCTTGGTGTTTAGTCATGCCGGCCACATGACCACGGAAACGTCTTCGGACAGAGCTGGCTCTTCGGCTTTGAAACGGAGATGAGCACCGCAACCCTAGAGTCGGATTCGACTGGCTTTCGAGCAAGGGAACCTTTACCTTTACTT
>NW_015173879.1:1959-22226 GCF_001447785.1 Gekko japonicus | reverse complement strand
GGGGGTCGCTCTCCAGACCTTCCCTCTGTAACCACACACGCAGAGGTTTTGGGTGTATAATAATAATAATAATAATACTTTCCATTTATTAATCGCTTTCCCCAGTGGGCTCAAAGCAATGTACAGTTACTCCATATATAGACAAGGGACTAACAATGTTCGTAGGGGATAGGGAAGACAACATATATTCACTTTAATTGCATGCGCCGTCACTGCCCAGTGTAGACGTCTTCTGGCTGGCTCCGTCATTTTCCCGCATGGCTGCTTGCTGGCCAGGCCTCAGGACCCGTATGTCAATCGCCACACTGCCACCGCCTGGCCGGAACATCCATTGTATAGTGGCCATGGCCAACTCTGAAGCTAGCCGGAACGCCGTTCCTGTGCGTTCCGGCCCAAAAAAATAGCCCTGATGAGAACCAAATGAAAGTGCTGCTGGACTCCGATCTCGATGGCCAAGCAGTGGTCGAAGGTCCATCTCCCTCTGCCGTAGGACTGCATTGTTGGCAAGCACTCTTTCTTCTCTTCTCTTTCTCTCCTTGCAGGTGAAGGAAGACTGGAAGTACGTCGCCATGGTCATCGACAGGATCTTCCTCTGGATGTTCATCATAGTCTGCTTGTTGGGTACTGTGGGGCTCTTCCTCCCTCCCTGGCTGGCAGGGATGATTTAAAGAACAGGAGAGGACTCTGCCGAGGACTCAGTCGCATCCCATTCAATAGATTTCAGACCACCTGGAAGGGGCATTGCTGGCAGCTGGAGACAGTGAATAATTTACCGCAATGCCCACGCATGAACCATTCCCGGAAGCGCCGGGAGTGCCTTCCGAGGTTGTATCACCTGCCTAAGCCATCTTGTCATCTTCTATATCTCTTTGGGGGAGGGGGGGAGAAAGGGGCTGGTGAATTAAAGTTTATCCATAGCATGAGGGCATTGGTTGTCATATGTACTCCTAAGATCACAGCCACATTCCCCTTCAAGCCACAGCCAACGTAGGCCCGTTCGAGTAGACTCAGCTCCTGGAAAGTCGGCTGAGAAGTCAAACAATGGTTTGGTATCGAGCCAAAGCCCAAGAATGGAATGGCTCTTGGTGATGGTATCGCTTTACTCTGCTCTAGTTAGACCTCACCAAGGTTATTGTGTTCAGCTTGGGGCACCACAGTTTAAGAAGGATACAGACAAGCTGGAATGTGTCCAGAGGAGGGCAGCGAAGATGGTGAGGGGTCTGGAGACCAAGTCCTATGAGGAAAGGCTGAAGGAGCTGGGTATGTTTTGCCTGGAGAGGAGATGGACTCAGAGGTGAGATGATAACTACCTTCAAGTACTTGAAGGGCTGTCATAGAGAGGAGGATGTGGAGTTGCCTCAGAAGGTCGAACCAGAACCAATGGGATGAAATTAAATCAGAAATGTTTTCAGATAAACATGAGGAAGAACTTCCTGACAGTTAGAGCTCAGTCGAACAGGCTTCCTCGGGAGGTGGTGGGCTCTCAAACAGAGGATAGATGGCCATCTGTTGGCAATGCTGATTCTGTGAACTTAGGCAGCTCATGAGAGGGCAGGCAGAGAGGGTTGCCTCAATGCTCAGTTCTTGGGGCACTTTCTTAGATGCCCAGGGAAATGCCAATCGCCACTTTGGGGTCAGGAAGCAATTTTTCTCCAGGCCAATTTGGCTGGAGAACCTGGAGGGTTTTTTGCCCTCTTCTGGGCATAGAGCAGGGGTCACTGGGGGTATGAAGGGGGAGGTATTTGTGAGTTTCCTGTATTGTGCAGGGGGTTGGACTAGATAACCCTGGAGGTCCCTTCCAACTCTATGGTTCTATGATGGGGCTTTGCACAACAGGTAAGGCATGATAAAGGTCGAGAGGGCTGGGTTATCTGTCGCTGGGAAGGGGATGAAGGAGGACAGGCTTAGGAGTGTAGGCATTTGGGGTTGAGCAAAAAGATATCTGAAAGGGCACATTCTAGTGGTTAAGTGAATAGAAAGTGAACAGAAAGCTTCCTCTCAAACAGGATGTTAGAACTCGAAGACCCCAAGAAAATCGATTTGAGGCAGACAAATAGGAAGCATTTCTCCTCTCCAAGAGTCATTAACTTGTGGGATTCACTGCCATAGAATTTTACAGTGGCCGCAAGTATGGTGGTGGAGGAAAGTGTCCTCAAGTGGCAGCCAACTGGCAAGAGACATTCAGAGGTGGTTTGCCATTGCCTGCCTCTGCGTAGCAACCCTAGACTTCCTTGATAGTCTCCCATGCAAGTACTTACCAGGGCCGACCTTGCTTATGAGAGTCAGTTTGGTGTAGTGGTTAAGTGCGCGGACTCTAATCTGGGAGTAACGGGTTTGATTCCCCACTCCTCCACTTGCACCTGGCTGGATGACCTTGGGCAAGCCGTAGTTCTGATAAGAGCTGTTCTTGAAAAAAAGAGCAGTTTCTGCCTACCTCACAAGGTGTCTGTTGTGGGGAGGGAAAGGGAAAGGAGTTTGTAAGCCGCTCTGGGACTCCCTTGGGTAGTGAAGGGTGAGGTATAAATCCAATCTCTTCTTCTTCTTAGCTTCTGAGACCTGATGAGCTAGCCCGGGCCATCCAGGTGGCAGAATGTGCCATCAGCTAGCAACCGATTTAGGATGACCCCATAGGATTTTCAAGGAGATTGGGCTAGCCTGGGCCGTCCAGGTGGCGGAATGTGCCATCAGCTAGCAACCGATTTATGATGACCCCATAGGATTTTCATCTTCTTCTTAGCTTCTGAGACCTGATGAGCTAGCCCGGGCCATCCAGGTGGCAGAATGTGCCATCAGCTAGCAACCGATTTAGGATGACCCCATAGGATTTTCAAGGTGAACAGAGGTGGCTTGCCATTGCCTGCCTCCGTGTCGTGACCCTGGACTTCCTTAGTGGTTCTCCCATCTGAACACAAACCAGGGCCGACCCTGCTTAGCTTCTGAGATCTGAGGAGATCGGACAAACCTGGGCCATCTACGTCACGGCAAATAGTTATGATAATTATTTAAACATTCCAAAGCTGGTTTTCTTGTGATCCTCAGAGGCTTGGTTCTTGATACGAAACCAGAGCAAAACGCAGAGAAAAACATGCTGGGTTTGGCAGCCAGGAGACCCATATGTGGACCAATGCTCCCTCTAAGCTGTGGAGTCTTGTGAGCAAAAATTCTCCTTTGTGAGCTACTGGCATTCAAGTTGTGAGCGAGCAATTTGGCTGCTGCATAAATTAGTTTGCTCTGGAGCCCTCCTTCCTGAGCTAAGACAAAAATGTGTGAGCCAGAGGCTAAAAAACAGTGAGCTAGTTCACACTAACTCAGCTTAGAGGGAACCCTGATGTGGACTGCCTCATAGGAGGGCTGAAACCCAAATCAGAGAAATCAAATACGATGGCTTTTGCCACACTGCACCATAGAGTTGCCGGGGGGGGGGGCTCCAGGCTCCCCCCCCAGATCTTCTGGTGCGCGTGCCGTGATGACATCATCACACCAGGCACGTCATGCAGGGGGTACTTCGGCATTTGGCCAAAAACTCTATTGTCACCATAGAATTTTTAGTCAAATGCTAGAGTGTCCTCCACGTGAATGACGTCACCTTGGGGTGACGTCATCTTGCTGGGCATGTTGGGCATAGCAGGTCTCTGGGGGTGGAGCTCCCCCACTAGCCGGCTGGCCAGCAGCAGATTGGCTCCCCCAAACCCCGCTCCCATTGGGGGGATGGCAACCCTACTGCCCCATTTCGGGCTTCAGGTGATACACTGATGGGGAAGCCGCCTTTCACCTGCAGTCTGAAATGGTACAGCAACACCAAAAGTGTACCACGCAGTGTTTCTGGTTGGATCGTTCAGCTGTACAACTTAGAGCAAAAGGGAGATCTCTTGTGGGAGAAAGAAAGCCAGGAGTTCCTGCTGGGTGTGGCCAACTCAGGAGTCAGCCGGAACTCCATTCCTGTGCGTTCCTGCCCAAAAAGAGCCCTGTCTGTGCCATTTTGGGTTGGAAAAACATCACAGGGGTGGGAGGCAGGCAGGAGTCCCTACCCCCCCTTCCTGTAGGCAGGGGTCCTGAGTAGAATGGGGCTCCCATGCTCTTAAGCAGCTTTCCTTATCACAACAAAATGGAGGTACATCCCTGTGGTGAATCTGGAAACGACGTCATCTCCAGTGGTGCCCTTGGGGGGACAGCTGCAGGCGAGAGCCCCATACATACAGGGCTCCCATTTCTGGCTGCCTTACAAGTTCATGGGGCAGTCTCCTCCTTTGTCCCGATGATACTGGTAGAGCCTTGCATCTTTTTAGGGGCCCAGTGGGTCTTTTGGTGTTTCAGTGGGAGCGGGTGTCTCATTCCTCAACAGTGTGCTGCCTTTGGCTAATCCAGAATGGTTCCGATGCCTTTTACAGGACCGGGGATGGTGAAACGGTAATATAGTTTGGATAGGCACAGATCTCTTCTTCACAAGGGAATGACCTGCCAAGATCCCTGAGTGGCCCAAAAAAGTGAGCATCCTACAGCATGACATATCTGACCAAAGGTCTTGTGCCTGCCATTTTAGGTAGAACCTGCCATGCCCCGTCCTTCACATTTGTTTCCAAAGCGGTCAGGCATAGCGTGGCATCATCTACTCCAGTTGTGGATTCATATATCCCAGGTGCAGGAAGTGGGTCCATTTGGTGGAAGGTGCCCTCAAGTCGCGACTGACTTACGGCAACCCTATAGGGTTTTCAAGGCAAGAGATGAACAGGGGTGGTTTGCCATTGCCTGGCTCCATGTAATGACCCCATACTTCAAGGGTGGTCTCCCATCCAACCACTAACCAGGGCCAACTCTACTTAGCTTCTGAGATTTGACATGATAGGGCTAGCCTGGGCCATCCAGGTCAGGGGAGATGAACAGAGGTGGTTAGCCATTGCCTGACTCCACATGTGACCTTGAATTTCCTGGATGGTCTCCCATCCCATTACTAACCATAGCCAACTCTGCTTAGCTTCTGAGATTTGACACAATGGGGCTAGCCTGGGCCATCCAGGTCAGGGGAGATGAACAGAGGTGGTTAGCCATCGCCTGTCTCCACGCAGCAACCCTGGATTTCCTTGGTGGTCTCCCATCCCATTACTAACCATAGCCAACTCTGCTTAGCTTCTGAGATTTGACACAATGGGGCTAGCCTGGGCCATCCAGGTCAGAGCAGATGAACAGAGGTGGTTAGCCATCGCCTGTCTCCACGCAGCAACCCTGGATTTCCTTGGTGGTCTCCCATCCCACTACTAGCCATGGCCAATTCTACTTAGCTTCTGAGATTTGACACAATGGGGCTAGCCTGGGCCATCCAGGTCAGAGCAGATGAACAGAGGTGGTTAGCCATCGCCTGACTCCACGCAGCAACCTTGGATTTCCTTGGGGGTCACCCATCCCACTACTAACCATGGCCAACTCTACTTAGCTTCCAGGATCTGAGAATATCAGGCTAGGCTGGACCATCCTGCCATGCCCAGTTCTTTGCCTTTGTTTTCAAAGTTGACAGGCATCATTTTACATAATCTATTCATTGTACAATTCACATTTCCTAGGGGCAGAAAATGGGTGTATTTACCACTCCCTAGATAGAGTCCAGTACCGAAGGGTGAGTTTTATATTGGGGTCAGTTTAGCTAGGAAGATGCCGCTTCAAATTATGCGTCAAGCCATACTGGATGGATGAATTTGATAGAAAGGATGGGTGCGGCCACAGACGCTATCACCACAGATTCGTATGTGGGAATGGTTTCATTGATGGCAAAGGAATTAAAGACAGAAGAGGTGCTGTGGTCCGTGGTTCAGTCTTCATGGGGTAGAGAAACATCTGGAACTCATCCTTCAAACCCAAACCAAGCCTGGGTCCAACCAGTTCTGTCTTCCCTTTGGGGATCGGAACTCAGTTTTAAAATCTTGAACACGAAAGCCAGATGGAAAAGAGTTTCGGGAGGGTAGCCATGTTGGTTTGCACTGAAGAGCTAGATGCAAGTCCAGTAGCACCATCAGGGGTCATTTTGTAGAAAAAGAGGTGCAGGAGCTCATTAGCATAACTCATTAGCATAACTTATTTGCATATGCCACACCCCCTGACCTCACCAGAAGTGTGTCAGAAGGCAACACTCACCGCTCAGGCTCCCCTGGACTGTTTTGGATTGCTAGCTATTGGGGGGGGGGAACGTGCAGATCTGTCCTCGCAGAGGAGGGAGAGCTTGTATCTGAATAAAACCTGGTCTTAAAGGTGCCACTGGACTGTTTTGGACTGGGGGGCCGGGGGGGCCTCCGCAACTTACCTGGCTGCTTCTTGCTCTGACTGAGGGCTGCTGGGAGCAGGGGGTGGGGCTTGTTGCATGTGCCCACCCCATGGGCTCTCGACTGCTGGAGCTCTGCTCCTGTGCACTCCCGCAGGAAATGACCCCTGAGCACCATAGAGACCAGTAAGATTTTCAGGATATAGGCCAGGGTTCCACAATTTGGTACCTGTGGTTGCCATGGCACGTGCTGACACGTTTTCTGGGAGCAGCCAATTGTTTTTAAGAAGTGGGTGGGGCCAAGTAGGGCTTTTGCCCAGCAAAGCTTCCGATTGGCTACTGGAGATTTGATTGGCTGTGGAGATTTTTTTTAAAAAAAATAAATAAATGTTGCTTTGGTAACAGCTACCACCACAGCATGCAGCTCTATACTGTGTTACCGAAGCTAAGCCGTGACAGTGATTTTATGGCTGGATCTGCTTCCTGCAGCAGCCATTTTGTGGTAGCCATTTGTGGTAGGCACTAAACCTTTGAATCCCAGTGCCAGGAGGCAACATCGTGGGAAGGCCACGGCCTCTCTGCCCTGCTGTTGGCCCTCCAGAGGAACTGGTTGGCCACTGTGTGAAAGACAAGGTGCTGGACTAGATGGACCAGTGGCCTGTTCCAGCAGGGGTCTTCTGATGTTCTCATGAAGTCCTCGGCCTCTCTGCTGTGTTGTTGGCCCTCCAGAGGAGCTGGCTGGCCACTGCATGACACAGGATGCTGGACTAGATGGACCAGTGGCCTGTTCCAGCAGGGCTCTTCTGATGTTCTTATGAAGGCCCCAGCCTCTCTGCTGTGTTGTTGGCCCTCCAGAGGAGCTGGTTGGCCACTGTGTGAGACAGGATGCTGGACTAGATGGACCACTGGTATGATCCAGCAGGGCTCTTCTGATGTTCTTATGAAGACCTCAGCCTCTGTGCCCTGTTGTTGGCCCTCCAGAGGAGCTGGTTGGCCACTGCATGACACAGGATGCTGGACTAGATGGACCACTGGTCTGATCCAGCAGGGCTCTTCTTGTGTTCTTATGAAGGCTTCAGCCTCTATGCCCTGTTGTTGGCCCTCCAGAGGAACTGTTTGGTTTCTGTGTGAGACAGGATGCTGGACTACAGGGACCACTGGTCTGATCCAGCAGGGCTCTTCTGATGTTCTTATGTTGCAGCACCCACAATGCTGTGTCAGAATTCCAAATGAGCCTGAAGACTTTTGAGAGTCAAAGCTTCCTTTGGAAGAAACAAGTAGGAATGGAGATCCCTGAACCCTTCTACCCCAGAAGTTGGGACATGTGTTGCAAAGGGAGTCAGGGTGCAGAGGTACAATGCAAAAGGTAATCAGCCTGATTGGAGCCGGGGAGAAATGCTTAGGTGCGGGTGGTTACATTTTGCATTGTACCTCTGCACAGGGGTCATTTAGTAGAAAAAGAGGTGCAGGAGCTCATTAGCATAACTCATTAGCATAACTCATTTGCATATGCCACACCTGACATCACCGGAGGTGTGTCAAAAGGCAACACCCACTGCTCAGGCTCCACTGGGGAGCGTGCAGATCTGTCCTTGCAGAGGAGGCAGAGCTTGTACCTGAATAAAACTTGGTCTTAAAGGTGCCACTGGACTGTTTTGGACTGGGGGGGCCGGTGGGGGGAAGTTCTGCAACTTACCTGGCTGCTTCTTGCTCTGACTGAGGGCTGCTGGGAGCAGGGGGTGGGGCTTGTTCATTGTGCCCGCCCCCTGGGCTCTTTGCTGCCGGAGCTCCGCTCCTGTGCACTCCTGCAGGAAAGGGCCCCTGCCTCTGCATCCTGACTCCCTTCTTGGCAACACCCCTCCCACCTTCTGACTGGGATGTAAGGACTCGGGGATCTCCATGCCTACTTGCCTCTAATGGAAGGGAAGTGCTGACTCTCAGGAGCGTATACCCCGGAAATCTTGTTGGTCTCTCGGGTGTTACTGGACTCAGACCTAGACAGAATAAGAGAATCTTTGGAGCCAAGGGAAGTAGAAATCCCGTGGGCAATTCCTCCAGGCTTTCTTTCCCTGTGACCCGGGGCCAAATCGCTCTTGCTTAAGAGAAATAACAGCCGAAGCTTCACAAACGGACTTGAAATAAAGGACTTCTGAGTAACCATGGCCTCTTGTGTCATCCTTTTTGTTACACGAAGCACCGGAAAGGCTGCCTATGGAAAGACAGCAGCATTTCAAGCAGGGAGAGTTTGGAGGAAAGGGGGAATCGGGAAGAAAAGGTGCATTTAGTACAGCAGGGATGTGGGAGAAGAGCACTGGTTTCTATCGTGCGCCGCATGAGACCGATGTCTTGTGCTCAGGCTAGATTTGTTACACTTCTTAAAAAAAAAACACTTTAGGGAGAACAAATTATGGGCCATCACAATAACCACCTTCAAATTTAGAACAAGATAGAACAAATAACAAGAAGGCTTTAAGGGTCTAAAGAGATGATCCATTTCCAGCAAGCAGTTTATTTTGGTTCTGCCAGATTCATCCCTTTCCCAAAATTGGCTTGCTGGGACCTCCCTGGCTATTGCTACGGGTTGGGGTCAGGGTTGCCAGCTCCAGGTTGTGAAATTCCTAGAGATTTGGGGGTGGAGCCTGGGGAGGACAGGGACCTCAGTGGGGTACACTGCCCAAGAGCCCACCCTCCAAAGTATCCATTTTCTCCCGGGAGAACAGATCTCTGTAGTCTGGAGATGAGCTGTAATTCTGGGGGATCCCCAGGCCCCACCTGGAGGCTGGCATCCCTATCCCAAAATGGATATCTCTTCCATAGGTTGGACTGTTGGAGGGAGCGACTCAGCATGGAGGGACATTGGGAGGTGCTTCATGACTCTGTAGTCATGTATGGCTGCGAGAGTTGGACTATAAGGAAGGCCGAGCGCTGAAGAATGGACTCTTTTGAACTATGGTGCTGGAGAAGACTCCTGAGTGTCCCTTGGACTGCAAGAAGATCAAATCAGTTAGTCCTAAAAGAAATCAACCCTGACTGTTCCCTGGAAGGCCAGACAATGAAACTGAAGCTCAAATACTTTGGCCACCCAATGAGAAGGGAGCACTCCCTGGAGAAGACCCTGATGCTGGGAAAGATGGAAGGTCAAAGAAGAAGGGGACGGCAAAGGATGAGATGGTTAGACAGTGTCATCGATGCAACGAACATGACATTGAGCAAACTTCAGAGGACGGCGGAAGACAGGAAGGACTGGCGGGATCTTGTCCATGGGGTCGCGAAGAGTCAGACTCGACTGTGCGACTCAGAGAACTGATCTCTGTAGTCTGGAGATGAGCTGTAAGTCTGGGGGATCCCCTGGCCCCACCTGGAGGCTGGCATCCCTATCCCAAAATGGATATCTCTTCCATAGGCTGGCCTGTTGGAGTGAGCGACTCAGCGTGGAAGGACATTGGGAGGTGCTACATGACTCTGCGTTTGCATAGGTGTTATCGCTTTGGAATGGGGTTCCTCCCTTGGTCTTAACGTGGGAGCAGCCCTGTGACTCCTCCTCTTGCCCACTTTGTCCTCTCACTTTCTTCACATGGCCTTCCATGGGGACATATGCCTCTGCAGGTCTCTCCCATACACACAGTGCCCTCATACTCCCACACACAGGATGCTGGACCAGCTGGCCGTTTGCGAGAGAGGGAAAGGGCTTCTCAGATTAGCTTCCTCTCTGTTCCTTCGACTGCAACCTGAATGGGAACCTGGATCTACTTGAATAGATGTAAGTTCACCATTTTCTTTTTTTTGCAATGTACTTCTTGGGAGATTTATTTACTGCACTCAGTATCACGCTTCTATGACTGGGCAAAACTCTGCTACAATATCCAAATATCCCACTCTGTAGCCACGCACGCAGAGGTTTTGGCTGTAGTGGCCGTGGCCAACTCTGAAGCCAGCCGGAACTCCATTCCTGTGCGTTCCTGCCCAAAAAATAGCCCTGCCAATACGGATTAACTCTTGTTTGTCCAAACAGAAGCTTTGCCTTTCTCTTTCTCCCTCTGCATGGCATGATGGCTGACAACACGGAATGACTTACCAGGTTTGTCTACATGGTGGAAAGAATGGGTGTTGCACTGTAGCTCTTCAGCCATTTGGGAAATGGACTCAGTAATGCTGTCCTCCATATGCCCACCTTAATCACTCAAGGAGAGCCAGTTTGGCAGAAAGCCATCTTTTCATACTGGATGGGGGGATACACTTCTGGGTAGCAGTATGTATGGACAAGATCTTGGGGTATGGATGGACTGTAAGCTAAATAGGAGCAGTCAGTGTGATGCAGCAGCAAAAAAGGCTAATGCACTCTTGGGGTCTTTTGCTGTCTTTTGACTGTGGTGCTGGAGAAGACCCTTAAGAGTCCCTTGGACTGCAAGGAGATAAAATCAGTCAGTCCTCAAAGAAATCAACCCTAACTGTTCCATGGAAGGCCAGATACTGAAGCTGAAGCTGAAATACTTTGGCCAAAAAATGAGAAGGGAGCACTCACTGGAGAAGACCCTGATGCTGGGGAAGATCGGAGGTCAAAGAAGATGGGGACGGCAAAGGATGAGTTGGTTAGACAGTGTCAGCGATGCAACGAACATGAAATTAAGCAGACTCCGGAGGGCCTGGCGTGACGTGGTCCACGGGGTCACAGAGACTCATACTCGACTATATGACTGAACAACAAAAAGTCTTGGGGTGTATCAGCAGAGGTATAGCACGCTAATCACAAGATGCCATAGTCTTGCTGTATACTGCATTGGTCAGGCTGCACCTGGAGTATTGTGTGCAGGCCTCGCAAGTTTATAAAGCGTCCCTGAAATCTTGAAGACGGCAAGAACATAAGGAAACTACAAGACTCTGAGAACTGGTGTAACCTCATTTCTGATGCCTTCTACAGGTCTTACAGCATCAAAACTGAATATGTACAATCAGGGGTCATTTTGTAGAAAAAAAGAGGTGCAGGAACTCATTAGCATAACTTATTAGCATAACTTATTAGCATATTCCACACCCCCTGACATCACCAGAAGTGTGTCAGAAGGCAACACCCACCGCTCAGGCTCCACTGGACTGTTTTGGATTGCTAGCTATGGGTGGGGGAGGGATGTGCAGATCTGCCCTCACAGAGGAGGGAGAGCTTGTGCCTGAATAAAACTTGGTCTTAAAGGTGCCACTGGACTGTTTTGGATTGCTAGATATGGGGGGGGGGGAACGTGCAGATCTGCCCTCACAGAGGAGGGAGAGCTTTTACCTGAAGGCAGGCCGGGGGGGCTCTGCAACTTACCTGGCTGCTTCTTGCTCTGACTGAGGGCTGCTGAGAGCAGGGAGCAGGGCTTGTTGCATAGGCTTCTTACTGCCGGCGCTCCGCTCCTGTGCGCTCCCACAGGAAATGACCCCTGTGTACAATTCTATTGTTTTCAATTTGTTGATTACAGTTAGTATGTTCACGCCGTCTTCAAGACTTTCATGTCGCTTTATAACCCTACGGGGTAACTTTGGATGCTATATAATTGATGTTATATTAAAAAAAATATCCATTTGGATTTGTAAGTCGTTCAAGACACATTTGGTTGTGAAACGACAAATATTATAAATTTAAAGTCAGACTAACAGATGTTTGTTTCACACATAAATATTGTTAATAGTATTACAGGGCTGTTTTTGGGCAGGAACGCACCGGAACGGAGTTCCGGATGGCTCCCAAGTTGGCCACACCCGGCAGGAACTCATTAGCATAATAGGCTACACCCAACAGCAGAAACTCATTAGGATTGGCTACATTAGGGGTGTGTAGCCTAACATGCAAAGGAATTCCTGCTCCAAAAAAAGCCCTGGGTGTTGACAACAAACAAGGTAAACAGAATAAGAAGCAAAAGGTGGGTGTGACTGGATGAACACTACATTAGGGGTGTGGCCTAACATGCAAAGGAGTTCCTGCTACAAAAAAGCCCTGGGTCTTGACAACAAACAAGGTAAACAGAATAAGAAGCAAAAGGTGGGTGTGACTGGATGAACACACTTCTGGTAACACAGGTGTGTGGCCTCATAGGCTGTGCTGTCAGGGGTGTGGCCTAATATGCTAATATGTTTCTGCTGTTGGGTGTGGCTAATGAGTTCCTGCTGGGCTTTTTCTACAAAAAAAAGCCCTGATAGTATACATGGTGCTGTCACTTTGATTTCCCACCTGGAGGTTGGCAATCGTGTGGGCAAACCACAATGCCGTTGGGTTAACCGCTTTTATCTTTTTTCACAAGCCGTGCTGAACTGCCCTCATGTGAGGAGGTCTCCTTCTGTTCTCAGGATAAAGTAACCAATTTCATTTCATGCTCCCCGTTCTCCCATCTGCGACCTTTCGCTTTACGCTGCGCTTCAGCTTTGACACGCGTGTCTTTCGGTCTTTCAGGCCTAGCATCTCCGACCCATGCCCAATCCTTTTTTTCCATTAGTGGATAAGATCAGAGTCATTAGTGCCTAATTAAAAGAGACCCTCTATAGCTAGCTATTAAACCCTTTCCTTTCTCCACTGAAAATCATGGAGCCCTGAGAGAGTACAGTTTCTCTTTTGACAGGTTACTGAGAGGAAATAGGATAAAACCAAGAACAAAATGTTCATGTAGGTAATTGTTTTAGTTATATAGTTTGCTTCCTTTGTAAAAGATATAGCAGGTAATTAGACTGTCTTGACTCTTAAAAAAGGGTGTATGCTGCTAGAATGGCTTCAGTGTAAAACAGACACAGATAAATTGGTAATTTTAGGTGGTACTGGCTGATTTTCCTCACTAGGTTCTTCTGACAGATGGACTTCTGAGAATTCAACAGCAGAAGGTCTATCAATGACTATTAGCCAGGATAGTTTAAATTGTGTTCCCATATTCAGAGATAGTACCAAACAATAGCAGAAAGCTATCCTTTTCATACCCTGGTTATGATCTCCCCAGAGGCATCTGCTTGGCCACTGCTAGAAATGGGTGGATCTTGCTGTGATCCAGCAAAAGCGATTCTTAAGTTCTTGTGAATTTCAGGCATGCTGCTTCAGCTCACTGACACCTCCAAACCCCCTGGGGAGCCATGCTGTTCCTCATTCTGCTCTCTTCTAGTCTGTGCAATAGATTTGGACTAGCTTGGTAAGGGTCAGTTTTCTTCAAGAGTAGTCAGACAGTTGGGCTTTTTGCATTGAAGATTTGTAAGCAAGGTATGTTTTCTCTTGGCTTCTCTGGTATAGTGAATAAATAAGAGAGGCAGAAGGAAATGTCACTTACAAACTCTATACTAGAGGGAAAGATGTAAAATCTGGTTGCGATTCTACTCCAGTCTATTCCAGAGTTCATATCCCATTACTCAAACTGATACGAAAAAAAATTAACTCCCCTCACTAATGCAGGTGGGGTAGGGTTGCCAGGTCCCCTGGGGGGGGGCGGGGAAATCCCCACTCGATGGGTCCGTTACCCACCAGCCCGGATCAGACCGCCAGGGGGGACCCCTATCCCAAAATGCCAGGATCTCAGCGACGTGCCTGGCATGATGACGTCACCCGGAGGTGACGTCATTGCACCAGGCACGTTGTGGGGGGGAACGCTCTATCGTTCAAGGGAAAACTCTATGTTTCCCCCCTCAAATGATAGTGGCTCCACCCCCAACGTGCCCAGCGCGATGATGTCACTTCTGGAGATGTCATTGTGGCACGCACACTTTGCGCGTGTGCCGAAGTCCCAGAGAGGGACCGGGACTCCCCCGCTGCAGCAAAGGTGTGTGGGATTAGAATCTGAGAGACCCAGGTTCTTCTTCTTATTATTGCACCATAGAGCAGCCAGCCCCAGGCATTTCTCCTCCCCCCCAGAAAAGCTGGCCATCCAGCTAGGGCTGCCAACCTCCAGGTGGTGGCTGGAGATCTCCCAGAATTACAACTGGTCACAAGCCAACAGAGATCAGTTCCGCTGGAGAAAATGGCTGCTTTGGAGGGTGGACTCTATGGCATGATACCGTCCCTCCTGTCCCCAAAACCCACCCTCCTCAGGATCCCCCTTCAAAATATCCAGGAATTTCCCAACCCAAAGCTAGCAACCCTACACCCAGCCCCAGTGGGTGAGCCTCCCAGTGCTGTCCTAACAGTAGCCTCTTTTCCAGAGTATGGGTTGCACATCAAAACAACCAGATGTTGCAGCTCACTCATTTGATGGAGAAAATAAAGGATAATCATAGAATCACAGAATGTTCGAGTTGGAAGGGACCTTGCAGGTCATCTAGCCTCCGCTTGAAAACGTCCAGCGAAGGAGCATCCACCACCTCCCGAGGCAGACTGTTCCACTGCTCAACCACTCTGACAATTTTGAAGTTTCTCCTGATATTTATCTGGTATCAACTCCCTTGTAATTTTCACCCTTAGATCTAGTCCTGCAATCCGGAGCAAGAGAGAATAGATCCGCTCCATCTTCTACATGATAGCCCTTCAGATATTTGAAGACTGCCATCATGTCCCCTCTAAGCCTTCTCTTTCCCAGGCTAAACAGACCCAACTCTTTCAGCCTTTCCTCATAAGACTTGGATTCCAACCCTCTCGCCATCCTGGTTGCCCTCTTCTGGACACGCTCGAGCTGGTCAACATCTTTCCTCAAATGTGGTGCCCAAAACTGGACACAGTACTTCAGGTGAGGCCTGACCGCAGCAGAATAGACCTGAACTACCTTATCGGTGCAGGCATGGTGTTGCCGAAGCAGGGCACCACCACTAAAACGTTCCTTCCGCCAATCTCCACCCACCTAATTTTTTAACGCGGGGCACTCGAAGGAGGACCTCTGATGAGATCTCGACGCTGGGAAAGTTTCGTAGAAACATATAGAAACATCGAAACAGAGCTGTGAAATGACCCCTGCTTCTGGGTGATGTCATTGTGTCACGCACACTTTGCGTGTGTGCCAAACAAGTCCCAGAGAGGGACCTTTGCTGCAGCAAAGGCGTGTCGCCTGGGGAGGGTGGGGTTTGGGTAGAGGAGGGGCCTCAGCAAGGTGTAATGCCATACAGTGCACCTCCCAAAGCAGCCATTTTCTCCAGGGGAACTGATCTTGGTGTTCTGGAGATGAGCTGTAACAACAGGAGATCTCCAGCCCCCACCTGGAAGTTGGCAGCCCTAGCTGGAAGAGCTTCCACAGGTCATCTAGTCCAACCACACACACAGTGCAGATGGCATTCTACCCTGCTGAGGTCCCGCCTGTCCCCAAAACCCCACCCTCCTCAGGATCCACCTTCAAAATATCCAGGAATTTCCCTACCCAAAGCTAGCAACCCTCCACCCAGCCCAGTGGGTGAGCCTCCCAGTGCTGTCCCAACAGTAGCCTCTTCTCCAGAGTACGGGTTGCACATCAAAACAACCAGATGTTGCAGCTCACTCATTTGATGGAGAAAGTAAAGGATAATCATAGAATCACAGAATGTTCGAGTTGGAAGGGACCTTGCAGGTCATCTAGCCTCCGCTTGAAAACGTCCAGCGAAGGAGCATCCACCACCTCCCGAGGCAGACTGTTCCACTGCTCGACCACTCTGACTGGAGGTTTCTCCTGATATTTAGCCGGTATCGAATCCCTTGTCATTTCCACCCATTAGATCTAGTCTTGCAACCCGGAGCAAGAGAGAATAGATCTGCTCCATCTTCTACATGACAGCCCTTCAGATATTTGAAGACTGCCATCATGTCCCCTCTAATCAGACCAGTGAGGGTCCATCTAGTCCAGCATCCTGCCTCACACAGCGGCCAGCCGGTTCCTCTGGATGGCCAACAACAAGGCACAGAGGCTGAGGCCTTCACCTGCTGTTGGCTCTGGGATTCAAAGGCATAATTCACATCTACCTCCTCCCCCCATTCCCCCAGTGAGTCCTACTTAGGGTTGCCAGCTATGGGTTGGGAAATACCCTGAGATTTTGGGGATGGAGCCTGAGTAGGGCATGGTTTGGAGAAGGGAGGGACTTCAATGGGTTACAATTCCACAGAGTCCACCTTTGAAGGCAGCCATTTTCTCCAGGTGAATTCATGTCTGTCGCCTAGAGATCAGTTGTAATGGCGGGAGATCTCCAGCCACCACCTGGAGGCTGGCAACCCTACCCCCTGCTCTATGCCCCGAGGAAGGCAAAAAAAAAACCCCTCCAGGATCCCTGGGGCAATCTTGCCTGGAAGAAAACTCCTTCCTGACCCCAAAGTGGCAACCGGCATTACCCTGGAAACAGCAAAGTGGCAAACGGCATTACCCTGGAAACATTCCTTCCTGCCCTCCCTCTCAGTTTGGTGTAGTGGTTAAGTGTGCGGACTCTAATCTGGGAGAACTGGGTTTGATTCCCCACTCTTCCACTTGCACCTGCTGATGTGACCTTGGGTCAGTCACAAGCTCTGGCACAGCTGTCCTTGAAAAAGAGCAGTTTGTGTCAGAGCTCTCTCAGCCCCACCCACCTCACAGGGTGTCTGTTGTGGGGAGGGGAAGGGAAAGGAGTTTGTAAGCCGCTCTGAGACTCCAAGTGAAGGGCAGGGTATAAATCCAATCTCTTCTTCTTCTTCTTCTCTTCTTCTCTCATGATCAGACTCAATTCGGAGTGATTCATACAGGAGGAGGGGGCCATCCTCCCTCCCTATTATAGGACCCCTGCTCCCCTTTTCATTTGTTTTCAAGTCCTTGTCACTCAGTCGTCAACATCTTGCCTTCCAAAGCAAACAGCTCCCAGCGATTCGGAGCAAGAAGATCTGTCGGCGATGGATAATCTCTGCCACCCACCACAGGGCTGTTGGAGGAGTCCGCTGGGGTTTTCAAAATTCTGTATTACTATTATTTTTTTCCCGAAGCAAGCTGGTTTGGAAGCCACCAGCGGGAACTGCAAATATTAGCTCGGCTTCTCGCAGGAGGCCAACACGACGAAAAGTGTGCCGTTGCTGAGCTAGCGGTTCTTGCCAGCAAAGGAGATGGGGGGGGCGCAGGGAGCCGATTGAATATGCATGAGCTCAGCAGACGTTATCAATCCGGAGACATTTTTACAGGAGCAACGAGAAAAACGGCCTTTCCTAAGGGGACAATCTGTGAGTGGCCTCAGGGCGGAATGGGCACCCTGCCTGGGCGAAAAGGCAGGAGTTGTGTCTATGGCCTCTTTCTCAGATCTGTATCTGGGCTGTGTCACTTGAGGCTGAAGCTGAGGGTTCTGAAAAAGAAAAAAATGATTCCTAATGCATAGAAATCTAGCACAGAAGGCAAGGCTCAGACCCTGCTTCATGAGCTAGCGGTTCTTGCCAGCAAAGGAGACGGAGGGGCGGCAAAGGGAGCCGACTGAATATGCATGAGCTCAGCAGACGGCCTCAATGTGGAGACATTTTTACAGGAGCAACAAGAAAAACGGTCTTTCTTAAGGGGACAATCTGTGAGCGGCCTCGGGGTGGAATGGGCACCCTGCCTGGGCGAAAAAGCAGCAGTGTATCTATGGCCTCTTTCTCAGATCTGTATCTGGGCTGTGTCACTTGAGGTTGAAGCTGAGGGTTCTGAAAAAGAAAAAACGATTCCTAACGCATAGAAATCTAGCACAGAAGGCAAGGCCCGGACCCTGCTTCATGAGTAATAAGGAGGAGGAGGAGGAGATTGGATTGATACCCCACCCTTCACTCGGAGTCTCAGAGTGGCTTACAAACTCCTTTCCCTTCCCCTCCCCACAGCAGACACCCTGTGAGGTACAGTCTTGCAATCCGGAGCAAGAGAGAACAGATCCACTCCCATCTTCTACATGACAGCCCTTCAAATACTTGAAGATGGCCATCATGTCCCCTCTAAGCCTTCTCTTTCCCAGATTAGAGCCTGCGCACTTAACCACTACTACAAACTGGCTGTACACCAAACTGGGTCCCACCACCACCAGGCCCTGCTCCCTGCTACCGATCAGCTGGCCTTGGGGTGGATTTACCAGGAGAAAGAGGAAGGCCAGGTCACGTCCCTGGCGATGTGCAATGTCACTTCCAGCATGAACAGGACGTGATGGGTAACACTCTGGCGTCTGGGCAAAAATTCTATGGTAGAAGTCATCCTTACCAGAGAGTTTTCATGCAAACGCCAGAGTATTGTGCTGATGGTGCAGAGCGATGACGTCACTTACGTTGCACACCAGAAGTGAAGTAGACACATCACCGGTGACATTGCCTGGGCCTCCCTTCCATTCCTGTCAGTGTTCGCCCTAAGCTGAGTTAGTGTGAGTTAGCTCACAGTTTTTTAGCCTCCGGCTCACACATTTTTGTGCTCGCTCAGGAAAGGACGGCTCCAGAGCAAACTAATTTATGCAGCAGCCAAATCGATCGCTCACACCTTTAATGCCTGGTGCTGACAAAGTAGAATTTTTGCTCACAAGTCTCCACAGCTTAGAGGGAGCATTGATTCCTGGTAAGCCTCCCCCATCGCCTGCCGGTTGCCAGGAGGGAACCAACCTCCAACACATCTATTTTCCCCACAGGAACTGATCTCTGTTGTCCAGAGACCAATTATAGCACCGAGAGATCTCCAGGCCTCACCTGGATGTTGGCAACCCGACCCCTTGATCCCAGTCACCTTTGCCCTGACGTCTGGTAACCTGGGGCTGAGGCACCAACATACTCCTGACAGTCAGGTAACCCTCATGGGAGCCATTTTGGTGTAGTGGCCGGCCACCTGAACACATGAAGGTGCCTTCTACTGGACCAGACCCTTGGCCCATCCAAATCTGTATGGGCTACTCAGAGTCTGTTCAGACGGCTGTTTAGATCCGCCACAGGCACGGTTCCCTGGTGGATTAAAAGTGCACGACCAGACACAGTGCCATAGAATCCACTCTAGAAAGCATTCACTTTCTCCAGGGAAACCAATCTCTGTCATCTGGAGATTAGTTGCAATTCTGGGAGATCTCCCGGCCCTCCCTGTAGATTGGCAACCCCCATTCCTGCCCCTTCCCCACTGGCCCGTTTTGGTGTTAAAATAAGAACAGGACAGAGAGGCGATGGCCCCGCACGTCGCCACGCGTCACGCCCTCCAGCAGCTAAAGAAGCGAAGGAAACAGTCGGAGGCAACCCTGGGATTTGCGCCGAGTTCCCCTCCCTGGATATTTCCAACTTCCCGTGTTAAGCATTAAGCCCTCCATTAACCAAAGAAGCCGTCTGCGTACGGAGAGTCGACAGCTGCTGCGGAGGAGAAGGATCTAAAAATATAGAGCTCTCCGGGGACCCGGGGAGACGACAGGAGTCACAGGCAAGGGCAACAGCGGGAGACCCACAGTGTTATTCTGCAGCCGGAGCGGCGCACAGTTGGACAGTCGTATGCACGTCCATGTCCCCGAATGGTAAGATCAATGAGTGGCAGCAGATGAGCGCATAAATGCAAGGGTTAATAGTGGGTCTTACCGGCCGCCTGATCCAATTACAGCCCTGCTTGTGCATCTTGGCTGTGACCGGCCTTTCCTAATGGCTGCCCTTACCCTCTTTCTACTGCAAGTGGGGCTGGAGGAGGTTTCATTTCATTGTGTCCGATGAAGTGTGTTTGCACATGGAAGCTTATCCTTTGAATAAAACTTTGTTGGTCCTAAAGGACTTTATTCTGCTGCTTCAGACCAACACAGCTACCCCACCTGTACTTACTGTATTACAAGGCTTTTTTTGGTAGAAAAAGCCCAGCAGGAACTCATTAGTATAATAGGCCACACCCAACAACAGGAACTTATTAGCATATTAGGCCACACCTCTGACAGTGCAACTTATTGGCATATTAGGACGCACCCCCATGTTACCAGAAGTGTGCTCATCCAGCCACACCCACCTTTTGCTTCTTATTCTGTTTACCTTGTTTGTTGTCAAAACCCAGGGCCTTTTTTTTGTAGCAGGTACTCCTTTGCATGTTAGGCCACACACCCCTAATGTAGCCAATCCTAATAAGTTTCTGCTGTTGGGTGTGGCCTATTACGCTAATGAGTTCCTGCTGGGTGTGGCCAGCTCGGGAGCCAGGCAGAACTCCGTTCCTGTGCA
>NW_015173879.1:0-1333 GCF_001447785.1 Gekko japonicus | reverse complement strand
CTCCTCCTCTTCTCCTCCTCCTCCTCCTCCTCTTCCTCCTCCTCCTCAAATACTTCAAGAGAGCAATCCTGTCCCCCCTCAACCTCCTCTTCCCCAGACTGAACATTCCCAAGTCCCGCAGCCTTTTCTCATAGGGCTTTAGAAGAAATGTCCTCTTCATTCGGTGTCCGTCCTCTTTTGCGCTCTTAAAAAAAAACCTGGTGAGAATGTCCTCTTTTTTGGTTGGAAGGTTAGGAATTTAGCAATATTCCTAGTTAGTAGCAATTATCCCAGCTTAAATAGGAGGGGTATTTAAAATGAGATTTGTCATAAGGAATCACTTGTTTGAAGCAGTCCGTCAAGAAATATGTCCTCTTTTTTTGCTTTTCCAAATACGGCAACCCTAGTGTCTAACATTTTTAAGGGGATCGTCTTACATTCAGGGTCATCTTCTTTTCAAGTACCTATAGTAGTCTTGACTTTGAGTAAATACAGTAGAACATAAACTGAGATTCTCTTCGGCAGCAATTAACCAGCCAACAGTTTCCCCTTCCCAGTTAGTCATATCACATTTTCCAGGAACATCCAGTCCCAAATAAAAATATACATTCCACCTGGCTGCTATTTCAGGATTGCATAGCTTAGTTGATATCTTAGCACGTCTGGCGTTGCTCTTTTTTTTTTACTTTATAAACATAGGCTTTTTAGCCGTATGACTCACACTGAGTATTTGTTCATCACTCAGCTGCAGTGCGGGCTGTATTTCAATTTGATTAATTAAAAAACAACAACATGGTACTTTATTCCTTGGGAAAGCTGTAATGCAGTTTCTTCTTCTTCTATGCCAGATTGGTGTAGTGGTGAAGTGCGCAGACTCTAATCTGGGAGAACCGGGTTTGATTCCCCACTCCTCCACTCGCAGCCGCTGGATGACCTTGGGCAAGCCATAGTTCTGACACAGCTGTTCTTGAAAAAAAGCAGTTTCTGTCAGAGCTCTCTCAGCCCCCCCTACCTCACAGGGTTTCTGTTGTGGGGAGGGGAAGGGAAAGGAGTTTGTAAGCCACTCTGAGATTCCCTTGGGTAGTGAAGGGCAGGGTATAAATCGAATCTCCTCCTCCTCCTCTTCTTCTTTTTGATTTATATACCGCCCTCCAGGTAAACAGGCTCAGGGCAGTTTACATCTATTCGTATAATACAATTAAAACAATGTTAAAATGACAGTTTACACAGGATGAAACCATAGAATACCGTGTAAAAAACGGAGAGATCAGATGTCAAATCAATGGTGGGGGTCCTGATGTCTAATCAGATCCAGAGAACAAATGTAAAGAAATCAGTCGTGAGAGTCTGACCC
>NW_015173878.1:37970-39603 GCF_001447785.1 Gekko japonicus | reverse complement strand
AGTTTATCTGGTTCCAGGGGCCGTCATTCCACTCGGTGGCCTGCCATCGCAAGCACAGAAAACCTCTGCTACTTCCAGGGACTAGGATTCCATTTTGGGCAGTGTCACTCCTGTCCCAGCACAATTTATCTGGTCCCAAGGACTGTCATTTCAGTTCCAGAACACTTCTCTCACTCTCAGGAGCCAGCATTCTGGAGCTGTGGGTGGTCCAGGCTAACTTGATCAAATTAGATCTTGGAAGCTAAGCAGGATCAGCCCTGGTTTGTATTTGGATGGGAGACCACCGAGGCAGTCCAGGGTCACTACGCAGAGGAGAAGAAGAAAAAGAAGAAGAAGATATTGGATTTATACCCCGCCCTTCACTCAGAGTCTCAGAGGGGTTACAAACTCCTTTCTCTTCCCCTCCCCACAGCAGGCACCCTGCGAGGTGGGTGAGGCTGAGAGAGCTCTGACACAAACTGCTTAGAGTCCACACACTTAACCACGACACCGAACTGGCTCTGGCAAACCATCTCTGAATGTCTACCACTACACCAAACTGGCAATGGCAAACCATCTCTGAATGTCTCTTGCCCCGAAAACCCCAAGGGCTCACCAGAAGTCGTCTTCCACTACTCACAGGATCGTTTCACAAAAGCTAACTTGTTTGTGGCTTTTGCACAAGTCATACTGCGTACAATCGCTGCTTTTCTGTTTTCTTCTAGACAGAGAAGCATGCTCCCCACGAAAAGCGCATGAGTTTCTCCATAAGCATTACCACTGCCTGCTCTTTACTTCAGAGTAAACTACACCCCATGTAAGCATATGAGGCCAGACTGAACCAGTCAGTCTAATCTGGTACTCATGTTATTGGATATGGATACATGAGATTTTGCAAAAAATGTTAGATACAACTATTCCATTTGTACTAGAACTGTTTTTATTAAATATCACTCCAGAGAATAGCAGATACACATATGATTGTACGTGTAATAACGATGGCTAGGATTTTGTATTCAAAGTAGTGGGGAAAAGAAGAAGTCCCGTTTAAAGAAGAAATAATCTATAAATGGAAACGGACAAACTAACTTTACAATTACAAGATAAAAAAGAAGAAATTTTCGAAAAGAACTGGTTAAGACTCTATAAATGGATTGAGGACTCTCTCACAAAATGTGTAATATAATATTTAAAACATAAGCTCTATTTCTTAAAATGTTACACTGATCTAGGTGCATAACAGAATGATTCTATCTATCTATGCAAAGTAGTTATAATGAGTGCAGACTCTATATTTGTTGTATGTTAATCTTTCTCTCTTTGTGGCTGCTGTCTTCTTTCACTTTTGAAAACTAATAAAACTCTTTTTATAAAAAAATAATAATAATCTGGTACTCATGCGTGGCTGAAGCCCATAGTGTATTAGGCAGAGGTCCTTCCCAGACAGGTTCCTAGAGATGACGGGACTGAACCGGGAACCTTCTGCATAAATCGCATGTGCTTCACCACCAACCTGTGATGCGGAATGCTACATGGGAAGCCAGGAACCCCCAAAGCTACCAGCAAAGCCCGGATACCATCTGCAATCTAAGGATGCCTATTATACCCACAATCCCACAACCAGGGGTCACTGGGTGTGTGTGTGTGGGGGGGG
>NW_015173878.1:24966-37219 GCF_001447785.1 Gekko japonicus | reverse complement strand
ATGTTCTTATGTCTGGGGCAAGTGATGCTCTGTCTTCTTGGTGCTTGGGGGGAGGGGCAACAGTGGGAGGGCTTCTGGAGTTTTGGCCCCACTGCTGGACCTCCTGATGGCACCTGGTACTTTTGGCCGCTGTATGACAGAGTGTTGGACTGGATGGGCCATTGGCCTGATCCAACATTGGCTTCTCTTATGTTCTTATATCCTTTACAGCCCAACACCAAAGCTACTATTCCCCCCCCCCCAAGGGAACTGATCTCTTGTAATTCCTAGAGAACTCCAGACTGGAGGCTGGCAGCCATAACTCTTCCCCAGCCCTTTTACCTTTGTAGGGCACACCAGGGATTGAACCTGTGATTTCCTGAATTCACCAGCATCTCACTGATGGAACGAGGATGCTGGCTTTTACGACCAAGCCTCCTCACCAGGATGGCTAACTTATTCCAGAAGCCTCCTCCTTTCCGGCTGAATGTTGCATTCACTTCTGCCACAGCCAACGTTCCCTGACCTCCAAAGCACAGAGCGTAAGTCAACCAGCCAGAACAGTTCCCTGAAGAAGGTTGACTAGAAGGTTTGATCTCACTCTGGATCTGGTTGTACCTGCCATAAACGAGCCGCAATTTTATAGCATGCTCAGTTGCATTTACTGTCCGAGTAGCTGTTTATTGGCTCTGTGTATGTGTGTGAAAGAGGAGCATGCTGACATTTTGCATCTTAATATGCATGCTTTCACATGCAATAAAATCAAAGAGAAGAAGAGGCGGAGGAAGAGGTTTTCACACCCCGCTTTTCACTACCCAAAGGGAGTGGCTTACAATTGCCATTCCCTTCCTTTCCCAGCCACAGACACCCTGTGGGGCAGGTGGGGCTGAGAGGGCTCTGAAAGAACTGTGACTGGCCCAAGATCTCCCAGCGGGCTGCACGTGGAGGAGGAGTGGGGAATCAAACCGGGTTCTCCAGATTAGAGTCCTGCCGCTCTTAACCACTACACCAAACTGGCTCTTGTAAGTGCAACCCACTCTGTAGATCATGGGGAGCCGTGTTAGCGATTCCCATCAACCAAAAGAATGGCATGGCTACGGCGTACCCTGCACGCTACCCTGCACATGCGCAAGCAGTAGCACATGAAATAAACCTTTCCATTATCACTGAGCATCTAGACTGCAGGCGTCCCCAGTGTGATGCCCGTGGGTGCCATGGCCCCCCAGGGCTCTTTTTTTAGCAGGAACTCCTTTGCATATTAGGCAACACGCCCCTAATGTAGCCAATCCGCCAAGAGCTTACAGTAGCCCCTGTAGGAAGAGCTCTGTAAGCTCTTGGAGCATAGGCTACATTACGGGTTTGTCGCCTAATATGCAGAGGAGTTCCTGCTACAAAAAGAGCCCTGGGTGACACATCCCCTAATGTGGCCAATCCTCCAAGAGCTTACAGTAGCCCCTGTAAGAAGAGCTCTGTAAGCTCTTGGAGGATTGGCTACATTAGGGGGGTCGCCTAATATGCAAAGGAGTTCCTGCTACAAAAAGAGCCCTGGGTGACACACACCCTAATGTAGCCAATCCTCCAAGAGCCTACAGTAGCCCCTGTAAGAAGAGCTCTGTAAGCTCTTGGAGGATAGACTACATTATGGGTGTGTCGCCTAATATGCAAAGGAGTTCCTGCTACCAAAAGGAGCCCTGGCCCCCACCAACTGTTTTGTAGGGTGGGGCCAGGTAGGGGTTTCGCCCGGCAGGGCTCCAGATTGGCTGCGCAGATTTATTAAATTGTTGCTTGGGCAGAAACTGCCACCATGACACGAGGATCGACACAGCGCTACTGAAGTTAAGCTGCGGCAATCCATTTTGTGGCTGGCTCCGCCTCCTCCGGAATACAGGGGAATCATGCGAGCAGTCTGACAGAGTAGAAGAAGAGGAAGAGATTGGATTTATACCCCACCCTTCACTACCCGAAAGAGTCTCAGAGCGGCTCAGACATGCAACCCTTTTCCCATTCTTAGAACAGCTGTAAATACTGGTCGCAAATGGTTTATTTTATGTCCTTCATTGTATCCCACATTTCTACCCAACGGGATGGTGGTGAAAAAGAGGAAGAGGAGGAGGAGGAGACTGAATTTATACCCTGCCCTTCACTACTCAAAGGAATCTCAGAGCGGCTTACAAACTCCTTTTCCTTCCCCGCCCCACAACAGACACCCTGTGAGGTAGGTGGGGCTGAGAGTGACAGAAACTGCTCTTTTTCTAGAACATCTCCGACAGAACTATGGCTTGCCCAAGGTCATCCAGCAGCTGCAAGTGGAGGAGTGAGGAATCAAACCCAGTTCTCCCAGATTAGAGTCCGCACACTTAACCTGACTACACCAAACTGGTTTAGAAAGCCAAACCCCACAAAATTTCTTTCCACCTTTCACCTCACGTTTATAAGCCCTTATTCGTACCAAGGAAATTTCCCAAAGCCAATAAACTGGTCTTATAGTAATAAGAATTCTTCAGAGGTGATCTTTGTCCTCTCGTGGGTACAAGTTTTTTCCCCATTATCCACAGTTTGAGTTTGGTCTTTCCCCCCTCATATTGAGACATTTGGGATAACTGCCCATTCCCAATACAAATTTTTGCTGCTGGAATGCTTTGGTCACGTTATGAGAAGACAAGAGTCACTGGAAAAGACAATCGTGCTAGGAAAAGTTGAAGGCAGTCGGAAAAGAAAAAGATGCAACAGGAGATGGATTGACTCCATCGCAGAAGCCACGGCCCTCGGCCTGCAAGACCTGAGCAAGAATCTAGAATATTGAGTGAAAGAATCAAGAAAATATCTTGTTGAGTACACGAGAAACTGCAAGTTAAAACACTTGTGACAGTAGCTGGCAACTGCCGAGTATTTGTTTTCAAAACTAGCATTAAGGATCACTGTATCTGAAGACGTTTGCGTGCCCGTGAACGCTTATACTTTGAATAAGACTTTTGTTGGTCTTAAGGGTGCCGCTGGACTCAAACTATGTCCTCCTGCTTCAGACCAATACGGCGACCCCGCCTGAAATTAAGTTTTAATGTACCACTAGAAAGAAGTACTTTCCTCCCTTTCTCACAATACCTGAACTCGTGGGCTTGCTGAGCAGTCGGGTTAGAACGGATAAAAGGAAGTACTTAGATAAGCATATGGAGCAGAGGTCCATCAGTGGCTATGAGCCACAAGGTGTAGATAGGAACTCTTGGTTTGGGGCCACTGATGCTCTGTATTCTAGGTGCTGGGGGGGGGGCAACAGTGGGAGGGCTTCTAGTGTCCCGGCCCCACTGCTGGACCTCCTGATGGCACCTGGTATTTTTGGCCACTGTGTGACACAGAGTGTTGGACTGGATGGGCCTTTGGCCTAATCCAACATGGGCTTCTCTTATGTTCTTATGGATAAGCATATGGAGCAGAGGTCCATCAGTGACTATTAGCCACAAGGACAGGAACTCTCGGTCTGGGGCAGGTGATGCTCTGTATTCTTGGTGTTTGGGGGGGGGGCAACAGTGGGAGGGCTTCTAGTGTCCTGGCCCCACTGGTGGACCTCCTGATGGCACCTGGTATTTTTGGCCACTGTGTGACAGCGTGTTGGACTGGATGGGCCACTGACCTGATCCAACATGGCTTCTCTTCTGTTCTTATGTCAACCATGCATCGGAACGTGATAGAAACCAAGCAACAATTTTTTTAAAAAAAAACCCTGACAGTATTCTTGTTTAGAAAGTGAACTCCTAACCATCCAAGTTCAAGGAGCAGCTTTCTGACTTGGTGCCCGACTAAGCAGATGAGGAGACAATGCTGAGTCATCTCCCCACCTCCTGGGAGAGCGGAAACAGAATCTCCAGCAGGGATGTGAACCCTCTCGACTCATCTCCATGGGGCCTCTCTCACTCACCCTGATTTTCACACTTCATGATCGGCGATGGCGACTGATTTAGGCGGACCTGTTGAGAGCCCAGAATGCATCGTTTTGGTAATTAAATGCCAGATCAACTATCTCCACGTGGAAGAAGCAGAACAGAAGACGTCATGCGAAGAGGGGCCGTCAGTCTCTTAAGCAAGCGGGGCTGTATGCCTTCCATTAGGGATCTGGTCTCGAGTTTTGTGCAACTCCATCGTTTGAGGGTCTCAGCCTGTGAACTAGTATTCGTACGACTGGCAACTGAGTGGAGAGAGTGGATAAGACAGGCCAGGGCTCCCGTGAACTGGGGCTTGGCTCTGTGGCGGAGCCTCTGCTTGGCATGCAGGAGGTCCCAGGTTCAATCCCCGGCATCTCCAGCTAAAAGGGCCAGGAAATAGGTGATGGGAAAGACCTCGGCCTGAGACCCTGGAGAGCGGCTGTCTGCCTGAGTAGACAATGCTAAGTTTGATGGAGCGATAGCCTGATTCAGTATAAGGCGGCTTAGTGGGTATTCATCAGAAGCCCAGATTTTGGGGAGGGGCTGTGGCTCAGCGGCAGAGCATCTGCTTGGCATGCAGGAGGTCCCTGGTCCAATCCCCGGCATCTCCAGTTGAAAAGACCAGGAAGTAGGTGATGGGAAAGACCTCAGCCTGAGACCCTGGAGAGCTGTCAAGAGAGGGCTGTGGCTCAGTGGAAGAGCATCTGCTTGGCATGCAGAAGGTCCCAGGTTCAATCCCCAGCAACTCCAGTTAAAAAGGACCAGGCTATAGGTGATGGGAAAGACCTCAGCCTGAGACCCTGGAGAGCTGTCAAGAGAGGGCTGTGGCTCAGTGGAAGAGCATCTGCTTGGCATGCAGGAGGTCCCTGGTTCAATCCCCGGCATCTCCAGTTGAAAAGACCAGGAAGTAGGTGATGGGAAAGACCTCAGCCTGAGACCATGGAGAGCTGCTGCCGGTCTGAGTAGACAATACTTATCTTGATGGACCAAGATAGAACGTTTAATCTGGACAAGGTTGAAGGGGGGGGGCATGATTGCTTGTTTTAAGTAGCTGAAGGGCTGTCGCTTAGAGGAGGGTAGGGAGGTGTTCCTGTTGGCAAAGAGGGTTTTAAAGTAAGGGCGGGAAGGTACCCACTGGATCTTAGGAAAAACGTTTCTACAGTGAGAGTTGTGCAACAGTGGAATCGGCTGCCTAGGGAGGTGGTGGCAGTCTTAAAGAAGCGGGTGGACAAATACTGGTCAGGGATACTGGGGGCTGGACTAGATGGCCCCTATGTACCATCCCCACTCTGTGATTCTGTCGTTCTATGATTCTAAGAGTGTGATTTGGTATAAGGAAGCTTCATGTGTTCATGCAGAGCCTCCCTGTTGCTCTCCAACATCTTTCCTCTACTTCGGTGATCTCCTCAAACCCTGGAAGTCCCTAGCTCCAAGTGATCCTGTATTATCAGTGAAACCTGTGCATGCTTCAGCGCCCACTGATGCATTTCCCAGTGCCCGCTTGTGTCTCCCCGAAAGCAAAAAAGAGCCAATCCTGGCTTCCCCTTCATCTCACTGGAGCAGGAGGTGCATTCCAAACATCTGAGGAGGTATCACATTTGCATCTTTAGGGAGCACACACAACAGCCACCTCCAACATAGGACGATGCTTGGCTTGGAACCTTCATAAGAACATAAGAGAAGCCAGTGTTGGATCAGGCCAATGACCCATCTAGTCCAACACGCTGTCACACAGTGGCCAAAAATAGCAGGTGCCATCAGGAGGTCCACCAGTGGGGCCAGGACACTAGAAGCCCTCCCACTGTTTCCCCCCCCCCCACAACACCAGTGGGGCCAGGACATTAGAAGCCCTCCCACTGTTGACCCCCCCCAAGCACCAAGAAGACAGAGCATCACTTGCCCCAGAGTCCCTATCTATACCTTGTGGCTAATAGCCACTCATGGACTTCTGCTCCATATGCTTATCTAATTCCCTTTTGAAGCTGCCCATGCTTGTAGCTGCCACCACTTCCTGTGGCAATGAATTCCATGTGTTCCCCCCAAAGCACCAAGATGACAGAGCATCACTTGCCCCAAAGCCCCTATCTATCCCTTGTGGCTAATAGCCACTAATGGACCTCTGCTCCATAGGCTTATCTAATTCCCTCTTGAAGCCATCCATGCTTGTAGCCGCCACCGCCTCCTGTGGCAGTGAATCCCATTTGTTAATCACTCTATGGGCGAAGAAGGACTTCCTTCAGTTTTTGGCACGCCAAACCTCCGCCGTTATAAACCAACAGGAGGATGAGAATGGAGACAGAGTCTTCCCCTCATTTGCACTGTCCCCGGTGCCACACAGAGGCGGCTTTATGTGCAAACTCAAGCTTGATTTGGTCTGCACAGAAGGACTTTGAAGAGGGGATTGTTTTGCGGAACTCCATTCGGGCAGCGACTGATGATTCTAATCGAGAATTGGGCAGGCCAGCTTCCATCGGCTGCGGGGAAGGGAGAGCTTCGCGGGCTATAATCCTCTATGCAGGAGACACGGCTTAAGATACTGAGCATTCGTTGTTCTGGAAAAATCGGCCCTTCCCCTTTTGCTCGGCTGAACGCTCTTACTAACAAGATAAGGGGCAGATAAAGAACCCGAGGCAGGGAGAACGGGTTCTGAATCAAGTCACACAAAACAAACAAAAACAAAAAAAACAAGTGTATTTGAATTCACTTAGAATCAGAGAGTTGGAAGGGACCTCCAGGGTCATCTAGTCCAACCCCCTGCACAATGCAGGAAATTCACAAATACCTCCCTCCCACACCCCCAGTGACCCCTATTCCATGCCAGAAGATGACAAACTGACCTGGAGAAAAATGGCTGCCTGACCCCAAAGTGACTATCGGCATTTCCCTGGGTGTGTAAGAAAGGGCCACGAGAACTCAGTGTTCCCTCTAAGCTGAGTTAGTGTGAGCTAGCTCACAGTTTTTAAGCCTCCGGCTCACACACTTTTGTCGCTGCTCAGGAAGGATGGCTCCAGAGCAAACTAATTGATGCAGTAGCCAGATCCCTCGCTCACAACTTTCATGCCAGTCGCTCGCAAAGGAGAATTTTTGCTCACAAGACTCCAGAGCTTAGAGGGAACATTGCTCAGCACTGAGGCAACCCTTCCTGCCCTCCCTTCTCGTGATCTGCTTAAGTTCACGGAATCAGCATTGCTGCCAGATGGCCATCAAGCCTCTGTTTGAAAACGCCCAAAGGAGGAGAGCCCACCACCTCCCAAGGAAGCCTGTCCCACTGAGGAGCCGCTCTACCTGTCAGGAAGTTCTTCCTGACTTATTGCAATTCTGTTCCTCAAGCTTGCTTCCTACCACTGGGGGGGGGGGGGGCCGCGAACAAACCTATGCAAACCTATGCAAATGCATTAAAAACGTACGTACTGGTTTCCAAAGGCACTCCCCCCTACAAGGCAAAAATAAGCTGCAAAGGAAGTCCACCTAGAATTTGGAAGGGAAAGTGTCTGATATGCGGCCCAACGTGACAGGAAAAGATTGCTCAACAGGTATGAAGAATTTTGCATGGGTGTGCTGATCAACGTTCCCGAGTCTTGTGAGCAAAAATTCTACTTTTTAAGCTACTGGCATTAAAGTTGTGAGCGAGCAATTTGGCTCCTGCATCAATTAGTTTGCTCTGGAGCCCTCCTTCCTGAGCTAAGACAAAAACCTGTGAGCCAGAGGCTAAAAAACGGTGAGCTAGCTCACACTAACTCGGCTTAGAGGGAACACTGGTGCTGATGCTATAATCAGCTAGCCACATTCCAGGGGATTTCACCTGCGGTATTCATATCCTGGGATTAATTCCGAACAGAAACATGTTTTCCCGGACCTGGTTGGCTCAGGCAAGCCCAGCCTCATCAGATCTTGGAAGCTAAGAAGCGTTGGCCCCGGTTAGTATTTGGACGAGGGACCACCAACGAAGCCCAGGGCTGCGATGTGGAGGCAGGCGATGGCAAACCACCACAGCTCTCCCTCTGGCCTTGAAAACCCTAGCGGGAGCCACAATTCATCTACATCTTCATGGCACTTTCCACCACACCACACAGACAGGTTTGATTCTGCCTCCCGAATTTGGAAGAGGGCTTAAAAGAGGGGAAAAAACTAATGGACCACACGAATGAACACACATGAAAGGGCCTCATACTGAATCAGATCTCTGGTCCATCAAGGTCAGTGATGCTCTGTCTTCTTGGTGCTTGGGGGGGCCAACAGTGGGAGGGCTTCTAGTGCCCTGGCCCCACTGGTGGACCTCCTGAAGGCCCCTGGTATTTTTGGCCACTGTGTGACAGTGTTGGACTAGATGGGCCTTTGGCCTGATCCAACATTGGCGTCTCTTATGTTCTTATGACTGGCAGCTGCTCTCCAGGGTCTCAGGCAGTGATCTTTCACATCACCTCCTGCAAGATTTTTCAACCGGGGGATGCTGGGGATTGAACCTGGGAACTTCTGCATACCGAGAAAAGGCTCTACCGCTGAGCCACAGCCCCTCCCCTAAGATTGAGGGAAATGGTTTTCAGCCTTTCCAGACTTGGGGCTGACTTAGTTGCAAGGGGGAAAAGATGTGGGCGTGGCCCCAGAGTCATGTGACAGGAAGAGTCGTGACCTCACTAGCGTCCAGGCTAGGTTCTAGAGCAGGGGTGTCGAACTAATTTGTTACAAAGGCTGGATCTGACATAAATGAGACCCTGTCGGGCCAGGCCATATGTGTCATAAAAGGTAATGCCAGGTAGTGGAGATATAAACTTTATAAAGGACACAAACACAAAGGCTTTTTTTTTTACTTAAAATAAAAACATGCTTAAAACATCAGCACTCTTGCAATATTGTGTTTATTTAACAGTGTCTGATGTGACACCTCTGGCTCCGAATTCTTGCATCGAAATGTCTGTGCTGTTGTAATCTTGAGGATGCTGTTCAGGTGTGTATCTGTAACATGAAGCATGGGAAAACCCCAGTGCTTCTGCATGGGTGGCAACTCGAGAAAACTGCCTTCTCAGTGGTGGTGCCAAAATTCCCATGGTGATCTGTCTGTCTGTCACTCTCTTCCACTTTTTCATTGGTGCAGTGGTTAAGTGCGCGGACTCTAATCTGGGAGAACCGGCTTTGAGTCCCCCTTCCTCCACTTGCACCTGCTGGATGACCTTGGGCAAGCCGTAGTTCTGAGAAGAGCTGTTCTTGAAAAAGAGCAGTTTCTGTCAAGAGCTCTCTCAGCCCCACCGACCTCGCAGGGTGTCTGTTGTGGGGAGGGGAAGGGAAAGGAGATTGTAAGCCGCTCAGACTCCTTTGGGTAGTGAAGGGCGGGGTAGAAATCCAATCTCTTCTTCTTCTTCTTCTTCATTTGGTGTATCTCCACTACTCTTAATTCCTCTTCCCTCGGTTGTGTTTGTAAGTTTATATGCTTGTAAAGGTAAAGGTTCCCTTGCTCGAAAGCCAGTCTTCTTCTTCTTCTTCATTTGGTGTATCTCCAGTACTCTTAATGGCTCTCCCCTCGGTTGTGTTTGTAAGTTTATATGCTTGTACTGTACTGTTAAATATTTATACATACATTTTAAAATCTTATTTTAAGGTTTAATCTTTTTCATGCCTGATGTTCACCGCCTTGGGGACCCTATCTGGGTTGAAAGGAAGAGTATGTCGGTTTCAAATAAATAACTAACATAGCCCAGACTTGTACATGGTGTAATTGCTTTCTTCTGTTAACACTACCTACAGTGAGCAGCATTCCCTGGCCGACTACAGAGAACAACTCAGACTTGAGGCCCCTTGTTTGCAGGCAGCAAAGCTGTCGTCTCTTGCACCCGGAAGGAGAGAAGAGTACTTGCCATCTTGTACGATACTGGTCAAAAGGTGGATCCCGCCCGCATAACAAAGGGTATTTGAATTACTGATTTTAATTTCAACCGGAAAACGTCCCGATTCAGATTTTCCCAGGGATCCCACATCACCGCCCTGGAAACCACATTCAAATTGCCGTACTTCCATGACCGGGCACATGTTTCGCATGCAGAAGGTCACAGGTTCAAACGGGAAATACCAGCTTTGGCCTGAGATACTGAAAAGCGGCTGCGAGTCGATGCAGACTGGATGGACTAATGACCTGATACAGTATAGAGCAGAACGACAAAATAACCCCGTCTTTTGCTTTCTCACTTCAGAACATCTAGTGTGTGACCAGTTCTCCTCTGGAAGCTGCTTTCATAAAGGAATATTATTGCAGTCAACTTCCAATGTTTAATCCATGTACCACCTCTTCCTTTTACTGCATCATATTCTACCTTTCTAGCCTGCTTTATATCACATCTTAAGAGAAAGGGAAAGGTTTCCCTTGCTCGAAAGCCATTCGACTCTAGGGGTGCAGTGCTCATCTCCGTTTCCAAGCCGAAGACCCAGCGCTGTCCGAAGACGTTTCCGTGGTCATGTGACCGACGTGACTAGATGCCGAGGTACACAGAACCAGTGTTCCCTCTAAGCTGAGTTAGGGTGAGCTAGCTCACAGTTTTTTAGCCTCCGACCCACAGATTTTCGCCTTCACTCAGGAAGGATGGCTCCAGAGCAAACTAATTTACACAGTAGCCAAATCACTTGCTCACAACTTTACTGTTGGTAGCTCACAAAGCAGAATTTTTGCTCACAAGACTCCCCAGCTTAGAGGGAACATTGCACGGAACGCTGTTACCTTCTCACCGAAGCGGTACCTGTTTACCCACTTGCAGTTTCTCGCTTTCGAACTGCTAGGTTGGCAGGAGCTGGGGCTGGAGACGGGAGCTCACGCCGTCACGCGGCACTCGGGTCTCAAACTGCTGAACTACCGACCTTCCGGTCTGCAGCTCTGCGTCTTAACCACTTGAGCCACCGCAGCCCCTGTATCACGTCTTAGACGGGTATTTTTCTTGTTTGTTTGCCTTGCTTTCCAATTCTGTAATGCTAGTCTGGCCACGTTATAAGACGCATTGTGCTGCTGCCTGATCTATTTTTAAGAACTTTATTTTGTAATCCGCCTTGAGTGTCTGGAAGAAAGACAGGCTATAAATGGAATAAAAAAAGAGAAGAGTCTCAGTTCCATGCAGTGACGTGACATAGGTGCCTCTTCTTAGATGAGTAACTCTACGGCGTATGGAGGGGCACTCTTCCATCATGCAATGGTGAAAGACCCCCCCCTTACGGGCACCGCAGAACAGCCTCCCAAGTTCTACATGGAACTGTCAAAGTGATTCAACTTTCGAACCAACAAGAGGGGACTCCCTGAGCTAGGACAAAAATCTGTGAGCTGGAGGCTAAAAAAGCTGTAGCTAGCTCACGCTAGCTTAGAGGGAACGCTGGCGGCTGCAGTCCAGAGAAACCCCACAGTTTAAAAGTAATCACTGTTATCAGAGCTCTGCAGTTTTAATAGCATTCCCATGACTAAACGATTGTAACTCAACATTACAGCTGATTTACGCAATACCACTTTGGTCAAGGTGAGGCATCAAAGAGCACTGTCGCTGGGAGGGGGGGGAGCTACATTTGAAGCCTCTGCCATTCCCAATCTATTGGCATTCCAATGCAGGGAAAGAACTGGCCAAGCTGACCCACATCTGGGCAAAATCCTTCTGTTCCAGACTTCTTTGCAAAGGGTGATGGAAAAGCTTGCTGGCTCTAGCATCTAGTACAGTGATGGCAAACCTTTTAGAGATCGAGTGCCCAAACTGCGACCCAAAACCCACTTATTTATCGCAAAGTGCCAACACAGCAATTTAACCTGAAAAATTAGGTTTTACTTTAGAAAAAACAACTCATACATTAACTTAAGATGATCCAAACAAAGTAAGGAAAACAATCCCAAATGCTTTCATTCACTTAAAATTATTTGGCAGAGAATTCGACACTTTAATGATGGTCTGGGCCTGGCTGGGGCGATGGCACGCGTGCCCACAGAGAGGGCTCTGAGTCCCACCTCTGGCACCTGTGCCATAGGTTCGCCACCACTGATCTGAGAAGGAAGTTTGGCACACATAACATAAGAACGTAAGAACATAAGAGATGCCAATGTTGGATCAGGCCAAAGGCCCATCCAGTCCAACACTCTGTATCACACAGTGGCCAGAAATACCAGTGCCATCAGGAGGTCCAGCAGTGGGGCCAGGACATTAGAAGCCCTCCCACTGTTGACCCCCCCAAGCACCAAGAAGACAGAGCATCACTTGCCCCAGAGCCCCTATCTATACCTTGTGGCTAATAGCCACTGATGGACCTCTGCTCCATATGCCTATCTAATTCCCTTTTGAAGCCGTCCATGCCGGTAGCCGCCGCCACTTCCTGTGGCAGTGAATTCCAAGTGTTAATCACTCTTT
>NW_015173878.1:21046-21209 GCF_001447785.1 Gekko japonicus | reverse complement strand
CTTGAGCCACCGCAGCTCCGGAGGTCCTCTAGAATTCCATGATTCTTGCCTTGAAAACCCTATGGGTCACCATAAGTCAACCGCAACTTGACGGCAATTCCCACCACCATCACCTTTACATACAGGCACAGCTAACAGCCGCAGCCTGATGTAATCCAAGAGG
>NW_015173878.1:17410-20636 GCF_001447785.1 Gekko japonicus | reverse complement strand
TTAGTGTGAGCTAGCTCACAATTTTTTTAGCCCCCGGCTCACGCATTTTTGTCTTAGCTCAGGAAGGAGGGCTCCAGAGCAGACTAATTTCTGCAGTAGCCAAATGGCTCGCTCACAACTTTAATGCCAGTAGTTCACAAAGTAGGATTTTTGCTCACAAACCTCCACAGCTTAGAGGGAACATTGGTTCTGGCACAGCTGTCCTTGAAAAAGAGCAGTTCTCAGTCAGGGCTCTCTCAGCCCCGACTAGCACCCAGGATGTCTGTTGTGGGGAGAGGGAGGGAAAGGAGTTTGTAAGCCGCTCTGAGACACCTTTGGGTAGTGGAGGGCGGGGTATAAATCCAGTCTCTTCTTCTCTTCTTCTTTTTCTGTATGGGATTGCAGCTTGCAGGAAGCATTACTCAATATGCAGGTGGGCCATGGGCAGGTGTCCCCCCAGGAAGCAAAATCACTCCTCTTTAGGGGGCACTGTCAAAATAATGGAAGGATTCTCCGTGGATGCCTGTGGATGGGAGATGGGAACCTCCCTTAGGCTATCGAGAAAAAATAAGGAACAGGTCACGCTCCGAGGGAGGCCCGTTCTACACGTACCTCAGAAAGTAAGTGGTAGGATCCTGAAGCGGCAAAACAGGCTTTATCGCATTTTTAAGGCTTCCCCGTGTAAAAACACCCTGTGATTTAAAAAATTCTATTTTAAATGGCACATTGGGGGGGAGAGGTTCTACCCTGTCTGTCTGCATGCTGGGTTACTTTTCTGTTTACAGTGGGTGGTTAATATAGGGCAGCTCTGAAAGACGTCTTTGCATTTATACAATTTATTTCGTTGTTTTAAATGTTTTATCCGTATTTTAAAAGCTGTTTTAATGTTGAAACGGTTCTTACAAAAGGTTTCCAAATATCTAAACATAAGTTCATATTGCAATTGTTGTCTATATGCCATGCGTTCAAATGCAGATAAAGCTGTTCTGTGCCACAATTCACTGATTTACAGGGCATAGGGATTTATCTCTCCAGTGTTGTGATACAAGCTTTTAGAAGAAGGAGGAGGAGTCTCAGAGTGGCTGACAATCTCATTTCCCTTCCCATCCCCACAACAGACACCCTGGGAGGTAGGTGGGGCTGAGAGAGCTCTTGACAGAAACTGTTCTTTTTCAAGAACAGCTGTGCCAGAACTGTGGCTTGCCCCAGGGTCATCCAGCAGGTGCAAGAGGAGGAAAGAGGAGGGAGGAGTAGTTTGGATTCATACCCCGCCCTTCACTACCCAAAGGTGTCTCAAAGCGGCTTAAAAGCTCATTTCCCTTCCCCTCTCTACAACAGACACCCTGGGAGGTAGGCGGGGCTGAGAGAGCTCTGACAGAAACTGCTCTTTTTCAAGAACAGCTCTCATCAGAACTACGGCTTGCCCAAGGTCATCCAGCAGGTGCAAGTGGAGGAGTGGGGAATCAAACCCGGTTCTCCCAGATTAGAGTCCACGCACTAACCACGACACCAAACTGGCTCTCAGAGTGGCTTTTAATCCCCTTTCCCTTCCCCTCCCCACAACAGACACCCTGTGAGGTAGGTGAGGCTGAGAGAGCTCTGACAGAAACGGCTCTTTTTCAAGGACAGCTCTTATCAGAACTATGGCTTGCCCAAGGTCATCCAGCCAGGTGCAAGTGGAGAAGTGGGGAATCAAACCCGGTTCTCCCAGATTAGAGTCCGCGCACTTAACCACTACATCAACTAGCTATAGTAAGGGCACAGAAGGTCCATTTTCACTGGCCACTGGTTAGCCTCCAAGATGGGCAGACAGTTTAAAAGTACATTAGCGCATTTCCCAACCCCCTTTTTGCCATCAACTCACAGCTGAGTTTTCAAGGCAAGAGACATTCGGAGTTGCTTTGCCACTGCCTGCCTCCATGTCATGAGTCTGGTATTCTTTGGCACTAAGGAGGGCCAACCCTGCTAAGCTTCTTACCAGTGTTCCCTCTCAGCTGAGTGAGTGTGAGCTAGCTCACAGTTTTTTAGCCTCCGGCTCACACATTTTTGTCTCCGCTCGGGAAGGATGGTGTGAGAGCAAACGAATTTATGCAGCAGGCAAATCGCTCGCTCACAACTTTAATGCCAGCAGCTCACAAAGTGGAACTTTTGCTCACGAGACTCCACGGCTTAGAGGGAGCATTGCTTCTGAGATCTGACGAGGTTAGGCTCAGGCATCCTCAAAAATCAATGAACATTCTAATGCAGAATTGATACAAGGAATAACTTCTGTTGTCATATTTTTATTTCTACCCTCTATACATAAACATCAGAAGAGTCCTGCTGGATCAGTCAATAGTCCAACTAGTCCAGTCTTCTGCCTCACACAGCAGCCAACCAGTTCCTCTGGAGGGCCAACAACAGGGCAAAGAGGCCGAGGCCTTCCCCTGATGTTGCCTCCTGGCTCTGGGATTCAGAGGTTTAGTGACTCTGAATGTGGAGGTTCCCCTCAGGCCCCACGGCTAGTAGCCATTGATAGACTTCTCCTCCGTGAATCTCTGTAATCCCCTTTTAAAGCTGTCTGTTCCTGTAGCCATCACTACATCCTCTGGCATCAAATTCCATATTTTAATCATTCTCTATATAAAGTGGTCATAGATGCAACAAACATGAAGTTGAGCAAACTTCAGAGGACGTCGGAAGACCGGAAGGCCTGGCGTGATCTGGTCCATGGGGTCGTAAAGAGTCGGACTCGACTGTGCGACTGAACAACAACAATGTAAAGTGGTATTTCCTTTTGCCCGTCCTGCACCTACGGCCCATCAGTTTTGCGTTTTTCTTTCTGAATTAGGTACTGGATTTTGAGCCTTTCCCCCCTTCTTGTTCTTTTTAAAATAAATAAATTAATACGTTTGAAACGTTTAATGTTCACTGCCTTGGGAACCCAGAGTTGGGTGGAAAGAAGACACAGAAATGTGAAATAAAACTACCCCTCCCTCACAACCCGTCCATCACGGCAACTCTGCACCAATATGAAACCGGCTGGAGGAAATCCATGCAGGACTGGAAAAACTCTTAAAAGATGCATCAGTCAGTGGGCAGATATTAACCACAGTCGCTATGTGCGGTACACTCCATTACTATCTCACTGTGCTGCGTTCAAACATCAGGCCTCGGCTACACAACAAGACAGTGTACTTCACTCCCAACAATCTATCATAGAGATAAGAATGCCGGGGGGGGGGGGGGGGAAGAAAAAAAAAAACCG
>NW_015173878.1:5617-16659 GCF_001447785.1 Gekko japonicus | reverse complement strand
TTTTCAAGGACTGACACAACTACGGCTTGCCCAAGGTCATCCAGCAGGTGCAAGTGGAGGAGTGGGGAATCAAACCCAGTTCTCCCAGATTAGAGTCCGCGCACTTAACCACTACACAAACTGGATGGAAGTGTAGTGTAGTGTAGTGATGGAAACAGGCATAAAACAGGCTTTAAAAGACAGATTCATGGAGGACAGGTCTATCTATTCAGGAACGCCTGAATCCCAGAGCCAGGAGGCAACATCAGAGGAAGGCCTCAGCCTCTATGCCCTGTAGCTGGCCATCCAAACTGGTTGGCCCCTGTGTGAGACAGGATACTGGACTAGATGGACCACTGGTGTAATCCAGCAGGACTCTTCTGATGTTCTTATGAAGGCCTTGGCCTCTATGCCTTGTGGTTGGCCCTCCAGAGGAACTGTTTGTCCGCCGTGTGAGACAGGATGCTGGGCTAGATGGTCCACTGCTCTAATCCAGGACTCTTCTGATGTTCTTATGAAGGCCTTGGCCTCTATGCCTTGTGGTTGGCCCTCCAGAGGAACTGTTTGTCCGCCGTGTGAGACAGGATGCTGGGCTAGATGGTCCACTGCTCTAATCCAGGACTCTTCTGATGTTCTTATGAAGGCCTTGGCCTCTATGCCTTGTGGTTGGCCCTCCAGAGAAACTGTTTGTCCGCCGTGTGAGACAAGATACTGGACTAAATGGACTACTGGTCTGATCCAGCAGGGCTCTTCTGATGTTCCTATGAAAGCCTCGGCCTCTCTGCCCTGTGGTTGGCCCTCCAGAGAAACTGTTTGTCCGCCGTGTGAGACAAGATACTGGACTAAATGGACTACTGGTCTGATCCAGCAGGGCTCTTCTTATGTTACTATGACCCTAGAACATGTTCTTGCTACCTAAAACTGTGAGGCTGACTAATAATTTTGGCATGTTTCTCCCCTCTATGAAAGTCCAGTACCTAAAACATGGATGACGGCACTACGATTTTTATTATGGTGCCTAGATATTGGTGTTTTTGCAACTTCACCTGCTTTACCTTGCCTTGCCCTCCAATAAAGGAGGAGGAATAACTAGGAAATGGATCATTTTACGCAGTGGGACCAAGGATAAGGGAAAGACATCTCTGTCCACACAAACTGTGGCTTAAAAAGGAAATAGAGTGGGAAAACATTTCAGTTTGCAAAACATCGGGATAATATTTGCAAGCATCCAACATCAACATTTCAAGTATTCCACCTGGGGAGCAGGGGAAAGAGAAGAAGAGTAATGTCCAGTTCCCCAACTGGGATTGTGCCAACCCCAGGGAACAGTCGTACATATCCTGTTAAGCCTCTCTCTCCCGCCCCCAACCCACAACTATGAGCTCTGCTATGCAGGAGAACTACCCCTGAATGCCACAATGGGTATTCTCATAAACAACTGGAGGTAAGACATGGTTCATAAGAAACATCAAGCAATACAGTAGAAGGGGAAGGAGACCACTCCTTGAGAGATCATAGGATCAGACTTAGAATCATAGAATGTTAGAGATGGAAGGGACCTTACATGTCATCTAGTCCAACCCCCTGCATTCTGCAGGAGCAGAGCCGAAAGATAAGAACATAAGAGATGCCAATGTTGGATCAGGCCAAAGGCCCATCCAGTCCAACGCTCTGTATCACACAGTGGAACACCAGTACCATCAGGAGGTCCACCAGTGGGGCCAGGACATTAGAAGCCCTCCCACTGTTGATAGCCCTACATACCTACAACATACCCGAAAGATGGTCATCCAGCCTCCGCTTGAAAACATCCAGCGAAGGAGCCTCCACCACCTCCCGAGGCAGACTGTTCCACTGCTCAACCACTCTGACAGGAAGTTTCTCCTGATATTTAGCCGGTAACGACTCCCTTGTAATTCCCACCCATTAGAACTAGTCTTGCAATTCGGAGCAAGAGAGAATAGATCTGCTCCATCTTCTACATGAGAGCCCTTCAGATACTTGAAGACTGCAATCCTGTCCCCTCTAAGCCTTCTCTTTCCCAGGCTAAACAGACCCAACTCTTTCAGCCTTTCCTCGTAAGACTTGGATTCCAACCCTCTCACCATCCTGGTTGCCCTCTTCTGGACACGCTCGAGCTTGTCAATGTCCTTCCTAAAATGTGGTGCCCAAAACTGGACACAATACTCCAGGTGAGGCCTGACCTTTGTCTTAGCTCAGGAAGGATGGCTCCGGAGCAAACTAATTCATGCAGTAGATAAATCGTTCGCTCACAACTTTAATGCCAGGAGCTCACAGAGTAGAATTTTTGCTCACAGAACTCCACAGCTTAGAGGCAGCATTGGTTGGAAGGTGCTCCAGAGGCCATCGAGTCCAACCCCCTGCTCAGTGCAGGATCAGCCTAAAGCATCTACATAAGAACATAAGAGAAGCCAATGTTGGATCAGGCCAAAGGCCCATCCAGTCCAACACTCTGTCACACGGTGGCCAGAAATACCAGGTGCCATCAGGAGGTCCACCAGTGGGGCCAGGACATTAGAAGCCCTCCCACTGTTGACCCCCCCCAAGCACCAAGATGACAGAGCATCCCTTGCCCCAGAGCCCCTATCCATACCTTGTGGCTAATAGCCACTGATGGACCTCTGATCCATATGCTTATCTAATTCCCTTTTGAAGCCGTCCATGCTTGTAGCCGCCACCACTTCCTGTGGCAGTGAATTCCATGTGTGAATCACTCTTTGGGTGAAGAAGTACTTCCTCTTATCCGTTCTAACCCGACCGCTCAGCAATTTCATGGAGTGCCCACGAGTTCTTGTATTGTGAGAAAGGGAGAAAAGTACTTCTTTCTCTACCTGCTCTTTCCCATGCATAATCTTATAAACCTCAATCATGTCACCCCTCAGTCGTCGTTTCTCCAAGCTGAAGAGCCCCAAGCGCCTTAACCTTTCCTCATAGGGAAAGTGTTCCAACCCTTTTATCATTCGAGTTGCCCTTTTCTGCACTTTTTCCAAAGCTATAATATCCTTTTTAAGGTGTGATGACCAGAATTGCACACAGTATTCCAAATTTGCTGACCACTTGTGAATCTCTGACGAGTGTTTGTTCAGGCGCTGCTTGGATTGCCAGTGAGGGGGAGCTCACCACCTTCCCCGGGCAGCTGATTCCACTGTTGCACAACTCTGTCAAAAAGTTTTTCCTAAGATCCAGCCGGTACCAACTGGCTCTTAATTTCAACCCATTATTGCAAGTCCTTTCCTCTGCTACTGACAGGAACAGCTCCCTGCCCTCTTCTAACAGCCTCTCAAATAGTTCAGGAGAACAGTCATGTCCCCCCTCCCCAACCTCCTCATCTCCAGACTGACCATTCCCACGCCCCTCAGCCTCTCTTTGTAGGGCTCGGCGTCCAAATACGGGAGGTGCCACAATATGTAGTTCAGATTAATTCAACGAGGTCCATCAGTCCATACGACAAAGCCACCAGAGATGCTTAACAAGACCATGGAACCGACTGGGGAAAATCAACCTCTCTTGGTCAAGGACTGGAAAAAACTTGGGGACCACCTACAGCTCTTAATATGACAGAAATGGAGCCTGCGAGACGGAGCTCTTCCACCAGGCTTTCAATTAGGAGCCACCCCCACCATTACCATCAATGAGCACGGCCCTCAGTTTTAACATCTGGCCCGCTACATCGAGCAACTCGGAACGACACTGAGCTGGAATCTAGTTGTCGGAGACATCTTAATACGCCATCGTAAGCAACGAACTGTGGAACTGAATAGCACCTCATGATTTTATGTTTTCACTTATTATGAAATGATGTATATTGTTTTACCGGTTTTATTGGCAATTGGGCCACTAAGAGGCGAACTCACACACCGAGACGGCTGCCTCGCTGGAGAAGAACTGCGCCGGAGAGAGGAGCGTCCTGCTGACCGAAGGAGCCAAGGAAGCCAAAGCCAGAGACCAGAAGGAAGAGCCGCCACCACCGGGGTGCTAGGTAGGCTGACCCAACCCCTGAGAATGTGTCCATAGTTAGGGATAAGAACATAAGAACATAAGAGATGCCAATGTTGGATCAGGCCAAAAGCCCATCCAGTCCAACACTCTGTATCACACAGTGGCCAGAAATACCAGTGCCATCAGGCGGTCCAGCAGTGGGGCCAGGACACCAGAAGCCCCTCCCACTGCTGCCCCCCCCCAAGCACCAAGAAGACAGAGCATCCCTTGCCCCAGAGTCCCTATCTCTATCCATAAAAGTGGATCCATAAAAGTGATTAGCACTACAAAGCTGTAAACTGCCCAGAGACCCCCATTGGGGGGGTTAGGGCGGTATATAAATCGAAGGTTAAATAAATTAAATAAATAAATACTGTAAGCCACCCTGAGCCCGTTCGCGGGGAGGGCGGGGTATAAATTGAATAAATAAATAAGGCCACTCCTGAGCCCAAATGGCAGGGCTGTCGTCTTCACGTCCCACCCTGCAAGTGCCCAGAGACACTGCATGGAAACAATGACAGTTAGTGTGCTGTGGTGGCCAGCGTGTCAGACTAGGATCTGGGAGACACAAGTTTGAATCCCTGCTCTGACACAGAAAGCTTGCTGGGTGACCTTGGGGCCGGTTTCCCACTTCCAGCCTAGCCTACCTCACAGGGTTGTTGTGAGGATAAGATGGAAGTCAGCAGTCAGCTTCTTTAGGTCCCCATCGGGGAGGAAGGCAGGAGCGTAAACGAAGCTAATAAATAAATGCAAGGCTTCAGTCCAGGGTTCCCTCTAAGGTGAGTTAGTGTGAGCTAGCTCACAGTTTTTTAGCCTCTGGCTCACACATTTTTGTCATCGCTCAGGAAGGGATGACTCTGGAGCAAATTAATTTATGCCGTAGCCAAATCGCTCACTCACCACTTTAATGCCAGCAGCTCACAAAGTACATTTTTTGCTCACAGGACTCCACAGCTCAGAGGGAGCGGCGCTCTGGTCCGGCCCAGCAGAACAGTTCTCTTATAGGAAGCCCACAAATTCTCCTTTCCCAAAACAAGGGAAATGTGACCAACGCAGCTCTTTAAACCACCCCACATACACTACTTCAAGCGGACGACACTTTTACAATGTTGAAGTGTAACACACATTTAACTCTAAATTAAAACATGACACTACAACCACCATTGGGGGGGGGGGACTATAAGGGTCCTTCAGCACTTAACATAAAGCTACAAGAGTTCTGTCAGTCTCCCAAAGTACAGCGAAATATTTTTTTTCCCAATATGGGGAGACATCCCTTGCCAAGGGTATACGTGGGCCACTAACACCTCCCAGGGTCTCTCCCCTCACCACTCATAAAACACACTCTCCATTTGACAAGTACACTATCAGTGCTTCCGATACCGAAAAAAGCAACGCAGACCCTCTGGGGAAAAGGCCCTTCTTTCCACCGGGGCACAGTTGTGGCCAAGCCCAATGCAAACAGAGAAGAAGCCACTTCAATGAATTGGGGGGGGGAAGGTGAGAAAATCCATAGACGGGGGAGGCACTTCTGCACCCAGCTGGGGAGAGGCACCAGCCAGGGGGACCCTGCCTCCTCCTGGGACACTCCCCCATTTCCTGCAGGCCAATCTGGCCAGGGATCCTGGACAGTGCTCCCTCTAAGCTGAGTTAGTGTGAGCTAGCTCACAGTATTTTAGCCTCTGGCTCACACCTTTTTGTCTTAGCTCAGGAAGGAGGGCTCCAGGGCAAGCTAATTCATGCAGTAGCCAAATCACTCGCTCAGAACTCTAATGCCAGTAGCCCACAAAGTAGAATTTTTGCTCACAGGACACCACAGCTTAGAGGGAACATTGATTCTGGAGGGTTGGTTTTTTTGGGTTTTTTGCCCTGCATGGAGCAGGGATCACTGGGGGTGTGGAGGGGGGGGGGTATTTGTGAGTTTCCTGCATTGTACAGGGGGTTGGACTAGATGACCCTGGAGGTCCCTTCCAACTCTATGATTCTATGATTAACATACAGGGAAATTTCGCGGTGTGCTGTGGCCCTAGAGGGCAGCTAGCAGCTAGGGGCCAGCAACTCTGCCAGAACTCTAGGAGCTATTTGGCTCTGATTGTTCAGCAGCAAAGATTTTTGGTGTCAGCTCACCAACTGCTTCCTCCTTCATTGCCACTAGCTTGTGGGAGGAGGCAATAAGTGACACATTACCCTGATGGAGCTGTTCAGCTAAGTGGCCTCTCCTGTGTTGACTAGTTGCACGTTTCGTTTTGCCTCAGAGCCATTTTCACTTCCCAGTCCATCCCGATAGTAGTATGCAGATGCATATATGTGTATGTGCATCACAATCCACAGGAAAATTCTCATGAAGAAACCCTTTTTAAAAGGGTGAGGAGCTTTAGCTCAGTGGTAGGTCCCAGGTTCAATCCCTGGCATCTCTAGCTAAAAGGACCTTATTGTACTTGATTTTAAAAAATCTCTAGTTGAGATCCTCAAGAGCTGCTACCAGTTACAGTAGACAATACTGACCTTGCGGGTACCTGAGGCCGCCGCAGTCCCGGCCGCCCGCCTGCCTTCCGCCTCCCTCCCTCACCGGCCTCACACAGACAATATGGCGGAGGCACAAGGCTCGGCCGCCAGCCGCAGGGACCCGAGCGAGGCTGGCCGGAAGCGGAAGCGGGCCCTTCGCTCCCACGGCGCCGCGACTCTATCGTCCCCTTCCCTTTCCCGGGGACGGAGAACACGCCGGCCCGTTCCGGGGATGGGTGTGCGCCTGCGTCGCCGGCGTGGCCTTCTGGGAGTCGTAGTTCCGGGAAGGGGAACGTGCTTCTTCTTGTCCCCTTGTGTGCTTTGGTGACAACGTGGCTTCGCGGTCGATAGCGCGGCGCGAGAGCCTGGGTTGCCAGCCTCCAGGCGGTGCCTGGAGATCTTCTTGCCCTCTTGCATGCTTTAATAATATTTATTTGTTTATTTATTTATATTTATTTCTATTTATATTTGCCTCCCGGCAAAGCGGCTCAGGGCGGCTTAATAACGTGGCTTCCCAATGAATAGCCCAGCTCTGGATTTTGGGTTGCCAACCTCCAGGTGGTGCCTGGAGATCTTCTTGCCCTATTGTATGCTTTAATAATAACTTGGCTTCCCATCCAATAGCTCAGCACTGGACTTTGGGTTGCCAACCTCCTGGTGGTGCCTGGAGATCTTCTTGCCCTATTGTATGCTTTAATAATAACTTGGCTTCCCATCCAATAGCTCAGCACTGGACTTTGGGTTGCCAACCTCCTGGTGGTGCCTGGAGATCTTGTATTCTTTAATAATAACGTGGCTTCGGTAGTTCAGCACAAGAGTTTGGGTTGCCAACCTCCAGGCGGTGCCTGGAGATCTTCTGGCCTTTTGTATACTTTGATGATAACCTGACTCCCCACGTTTTGGTTGCCAACCTCCAGGTGGTGGAAATCCCAACAAAACATCCGTGACAAAAATAACCAAGAATATCTGCAATAATATATATGCAAAATAGTTTACTATAATAATTGTGATTCTGTTGTAAACTCTTCTTCTATCGCTCACACGCAGTGGATTTTGCGCAATGACAAATACCCGTTTCACAAGGATTGCTTTATCTGAGCGTGTCAGTAAAACAGTCTGAGCGTGTAGCAATTACAATTCTTATCCATTTCCACTTATCAACTCTAGAAGTAAACAACATCCCATGTTGACTCTCTGATATCAGGACCCAAGGTCTTCACTCTCTGATATCTTGTGCCACAGTGGTTGGACTTGTGAAATTTATATAAGCCATTCTTTCCTTTTGTGTGCTTCTGTTAATGAAGGAAGTCTACTGCTTTGGAGATATGCTATGACTTATTGTGGGTTTGAGTTTGTTACCACCCACTTTTTGATAATTGCTCTTTATAACAGTGATGATTTCATTATAATTAGGTGGTTACCTGGTATATCGGGGGAGAGTTGGGTCCTGTTTTGGAGGTTTGCGCGTGCACGTAGCACGCACGCACCACTATGATGTCGCCCGGAGGTGACGTCATCACGCTGGGAATGTCGCCGAGCAACGCTCTAGCAATCAGCCTGAGAACTCTATGGTACAAAAGCTGTCTGTGACTTGATAGCACTTTCCATTTATAGGGTTGCCAGGTCCCTATAAATGGAAGCGATGGCGAACCTAAACAGCATGATAAAAAGTAGAGACATCACCCTGCCAACAAAAGTCCGCATGGTCAAAGCAATGGTATTCCCAGTACTCATGTATGGCTGCGAGAGTTGGACCGTAAGGAAGGCCGAGCGCCGAAGTATAGATTCTTTTGAACTATGGTGCTGGAGAAGACTCTTGAGAGTCCCTTGGACTGCAAGAAGATCAAATCAGTCAATCCTAAAAGAAATCAACCCTGACTGTTCCCTGGAAGGCCAGATAATGAAACTGAAGCTCAAATACTTTGGCCACCCAATGAGAAGGGAGCACTCCCTGGCGAAGACCCTGATGCTGGGAAAGATTGAAGGTCAAAGAAGACGGGGACGGCAAAGGATGAGATGGTTAGACAGTGTCATAGATGCAACGAACATGAAATTGAGCAAACTTCAGGGGGCGGCGGAGGACAGGAGGGCCTGGCGGGAGCTGGTCCATGGGGTCGCGAAGAGTCGGACTCGACTGTGCGACTGAACAACAACAACAGGTCCCTACCTGGCATCCAGCAGGGGTCCGAAGCACGCTGACGAGGGACGCTCTAGCGTTCTGCTTTAAAACTCTATGGTACAATAGAGTTCTCTGGCTGATTGCTAGAGCGTCGCCCAGGAACGTGCCCAGCGTGATGACGTCACCTCCGGGCGACGTCGGCCCGATCTGGGCACTTTGGGGGTGGGATTCCCCCTGCCAACCTGATCTGGACCGGTGGGTTGGGGGCCCTTTCAGCGGGCAAACCCCTCCCCCCCTGGGTTTGGCAGCCCTAATTATATATATGAGTTTGGTATTTACTGTTGCATGTACATAGCGTGTTTTGACTACAGACTTGTTTGTGATCCCACCGGTTGTTAAGGGACACTAACTTCCACTGACTTTTTTTAAGCAAAACCATTCATGTATTAATCAAATTACAGAAATGAAAGGGCTTTCAAACAAGTTTTAAGTTGCTACATAAACATTTCTGTGGTGTACACATTAAACAGACAGAACTAGGGTTGACAGGTCCTTACCATGTTCCAGTGTGGGAGGGGTTCTCTTCTTCTTCTGGGGCTTTTCACATGTGCAGCACAATGACGTCACCCGGAGGTGACATCATCGCACAGGGGACACTCTAGCATTCGGCATGAAAACTCTATGGTACCATAGAGTTTTAAAACAGAACGCTAGATCGTCCCTCGTCAGCGTGCTTCGGACCCCTGCCGGATGCCAGCTAGGGACCTGGCAACCCTATAAATGGAAAGTGCTATCAAGTCACAGACAGCTTACAGAAAACCCAGAGGGTTTTCAAGGCAAGACATGTACAGAGGTGGTTTGCCATTTCCTGCCTCTGCAGAGCAACCCTGGACGTCCTTGGCGGCCTAGAGTTGCCAACTCCAGGTGGGGCCTGGGGATCTCCCGCTTTTACAACTGATCTCCAGCTGAGAGAGATCAGCTCCCCTGGAGAAAATGGCTGCTCTGAAGGGTGGACTCAGTGGCATTGTACCATGCTGAAGCCCCTCCCCAAACCCCGCCCTCTCCTGGCTTCACCCCCAAAGTCTCCAGATATTTTCCAACCTAGACCTGGCCTCATACCCAAATACTAATGTGGATGGACAGACACTGCTTAGCTTCTGAAATCTGCTGAGATCGGGCTACCCTGGGCCATTCAGGCCAAGGCAGATGAACAGAGGCGGTCTGCCATTGCCTATCTGCACACAGCAACTCTAGACTTCCTTAGTGGTCTTCCATCCAGGCGGGCCCTCACAGAGGTCAAAAGAGGCCCAGGACACATCCATTTTTGTGGGGGCCCCCCCCCCCAGTAAATTAAAAAATTAAGAAGTGTGAAAAACAATTACACAAAACTAGTAGTATTATATTTTCAAAGTTTACATTTAATACAATAAGAACAAGAACATTGTAACAAACGGTCCCATTTTTATTTGACAGGTGATTTCCATCTTTTTTTCGTACGAAGGCACCAATTAAACTGGAAAAATCTCGTTTTCTTGCAATGCCATAGTTTATGTCAAACATAGCAAGGCCTAAGCGCCCCTTCTCCCTCTGCCGTTTCGGCTTCTGCCGCAGCCACGCCTCCGTAGCCACTCTGGCAGAAACCTCTATGGGAAACAGACCACCAGTTCCCAAACTGGCCAGTTTTGCCATCTGGGCAGGCACACACGAAATGACGGTCTGGGGCAGGGCTATTTTTGGGCAGGAACGCACAGGAACGGAGTTCCGGCTGGCTCCCAAGTTGGCTACGCCCAGCAGGAACTCATTGGCATAATAGGCCACACCCAACAGCAGGAACTCATTAGGATTGGCTACGTTAGGGGTGTGTGGCCTAACATGCAAAGGAGTTCCTGCTACAAAAAAAGGCCCTGGGTTTTGACAACAAACAACGTAAACAGAATGACAAGCAAAAGGTGGGTGTGGCTTCTGGTAACATGGGGGTGCGGCCTAATGTGCTAATGAGCTGTGCTGTCAAGGGTGTGGCCTAATATGCTAATGAGTTCCTGCTGTTGGGTGTGGCCTATTATGCTAATGAGTTCCTGCTGGGCTTTTTCTACAAGTGATGCTCTGTGGTGCTGGGGGGGGGACAGTGGGAGGGCTTCTAGTGTCCTGGCCCCACTGCTGGACCTCCTGATGGCACCTGGTATTTTTGGCCACTGTGTGACTGAGTGTTGGACGGACGGGCCTTTGGCCTGATCCAATATTGTCTTCTCTTGTGTTCTTCTGACGGCTGGTATTTTATCTCCCGTTGGCTGGCTGGCCCTATTATTCTGGGAGGGTTAGGGTACCAGGCTCCGGTGGGGAAAAAAGCTCTTCGGCTTTGAAACGGAGATGAGCCCCACAACCCTAGAGTCGGATTCGACTGGCTTTCGAGCAAGGGAACCTTTACCTTTAATGGTAACCA
>NW_015173878.1:5320-5526 GCF_001447785.1 Gekko japonicus | reverse complement strand
GCTCCCTCTGTGGAGTCTTGTGAGCAAAAATCCTACTTTGTGAGCTACTGGCGTTAACGTTGTGAGTGAGCGATTTGGCTGCGGCATCAGTTAACTTGCTCTGAAGCCCTCCTTCCTGAGCTAAGAGAAAAAATGTGTGAGCCGGAGGCTAAAAAACTGTGAGCTAGCTCACACTAACTCAGCTTAGAGGGAACACTGCATCCAGG
>NW_015173878.1:2028-2299 GCF_001447785.1 Gekko japonicus | reverse complement strand
TGATGTGTAGATCGTTTGCAAAGACGCAAGAAAATTTTCTCCGCATTCCCATCTTTTAAATTTTTGTAACATATATTGCCAATGTACATTGTCGAACGCTTTTTCAGCGTCCAACAAAGTAATTGTCACAGGTTTACCGGGATGTCTTTCGTAATATTCCAAAATGTTAATCACGTTTCTTATGTTGTTTTGGATTTTCCTTTTTGGTAGAAAGCCAGATTGGTCCATGTGGATTATTTGGGTTAAGATTCTTTTCAATCTACTTGCCAAA
>NW_015173878.1:912-1644 GCF_001447785.1 Gekko japonicus | reverse complement strand
GCTCTTGTTCAAGAACAGCTCTTACCAGAACTACGGCTTGCCCAAGGTCATCCAGCCAGGTGCAAGTGGAGGAGTGGGGAATCAAACCCGGTTCTCCCAGATTAGAGTCCGCGCGCTTAACCATGACACCATGACACCAAACACCAAAATGATAGAGTTTGCTTATTGGCTTTATAGTATCAGGGGGTCTCCTTTGAAGGGGGTATCTCCCCGGGCGGGCCTCGCTTCTCCTGCCATTCCTGACACAGGAGTTCATGGTGTCTCGAGTACTTTCTCTCTCAATAAACAGAACTGACTGCAGGGCTGGTGTTGAGTGTGATTGACGGGGAACCACCTGGCAACCCTATAAATAGAGCAAACCCATTGATGCAGTAGGCCAAATGGCTCGCTCACAACTTTCGTGCCAGTCGCTCACAAAGTCGGATTTTTGCCCACGAGACGCCACAGCTGAGAGGGAGTATTTCTGACATCTGACGACATTGGGCTAGCCTGGACCATCCAGGTCAGGGCAGACATTTAGAGATGGTTTGTCATTGCCTGCCTCTGCGTTGCAACCCTGGACTCCCTTGGTGGTCTCCAGGGGTCATCTCGTAGAAAAAGAGGAGCAGGAACTCATTAGCATAACTCATTTGCATATGCCACACCCCCTGACATCACCGGAAGTGTGTCAGAAGGCAACACCCACCACTCAGGCTCCACTGGACTGTTTTGGATTGCTAGCTATGGGGGGGG
>NW_015173878.1:0-701 GCF_001447785.1 Gekko japonicus | reverse complement strand
CGGTGGGAAGCTCTGCAACTTACCTGGCTGCTTCTTGCTCTGACTGAGGGCTGCTGGGAGCAGGGGGCGGGACTTGTAGCATGTGCCCGCCCCCTGGGCTCTTTACAGCCGGAGCTCCGCTCCTGTGTGCTCCTGCAGGAAATGACCCCTGGTGGTCTCCCATTCGATTATTAACCACAGCCAACGGTGCTTAGCTTCTGACATGGGATGAGATCGGACTCGCCTGGACCATCCAGCTCAGGTCTGTTCATGCTTACCGAGACAGCAGAATGCACAGGTGCTCACGGTACGACATATAATCATTGCAAAACGCTGCCAAGAAAGCAGGCCTTGTTACACTGACTGGACCCACTTTATTCATCGTGAGGCTGAGTGTGAGAACTTGGGTTTGCCTAAAAAACGCTTGTTTTGCCGTCTTCTTGGGAGTGGCGTAGATCAAAGGCTGCGAGCAGGAGCAAAGGCCTTGGCGTCACTCTCCTGGAAGTCACTGGGTCCCTTTCGGCACACAAAAGACAGGCTGTTCCGGCCCCAGCTGCAAGTATCCTCACATGCCCATGGCTGCCTGACGTACGGCTTTCATCGCCCAGGTGCCAGCCCATGACCCCCAGCGGTTTTCAGCACCCTCCTGACCTCCTTCAAGGGGATTGTTGACAGGAGAAGATGCCATCTACTGAGTCAGTCTTGTCTACTCAGACAGGCAG
>NW_015173877.1:28736-40099 GCF_001447785.1 Gekko japonicus | reverse complement strand
GAGACATTCAGAGGTGGTTTGCCACCACCCGCCTCGGCATAGCCCCTCCCCCCCGGTCTTCCTTTGAAGTCTCCCGTCCGAGTAATAATCAGGGCCACCTCTGCTTAGTTTCTGAGATCTGATGAGATCGGACTATCCAGGTCAGGCCTGGGACTGCATTAGAGAACAGTACGCTATCAGTTATATCCAGGGCTATTTTGGGGCAGGAACGCACGGGAACGGCGTTCCGGCTGGCTCCCGAGTTGGCCACGCCCGGCAGGAACTCATTAGCATAATAGGCCACACCCAACAGCAGAAACTCATTCGGATTGGCTACATTAAGGGTGTGTGGCCTAACATGGAAAGGAGTTCCTGCTACAAAAAAAAGGTCCTGGGTTTTGACAACAAACAAGGTAAACAGAATAAGAAGCAAAAGGTGGGTGTGGCTGGATGGCCACACTTCTGGTAATGAAGCAAAAGGTGGGTGTGACTGGATGACCACACTTCTGGTAACGAGGGGTGTGTGGCCTAATATGCTAATGAGCTGTGCGGTCAGGGGGTGTGGCCTAATAGGCTAATGAGTTCCTGCTGTTGGGTGTGGCCTATTATGTTAATGAGTTCCTGCTGGGCTTTTTCTACAAAAAGAGCCCTGGAACTTATATCATTATATCATTTCTTAGTTTTGCCACCCAGAAGGGGTTGGGTTTTTCTAGGTGGGACGACTTCTGCTGCTTCCCAGTCTGTGTGCATTGATCGTCTCGAGGGAGGGCAGGAAGGGTTGAGCCAGGTGCTCGGCTTTCGTAGCCCATTCTTATAGGCCCTGGGTAATGCTGGTTGCCAGTTCGGATTCAGGAAGGAATCTTCCTCCAGGCCAAATTGGCCCAGGGGGTCCCGGAGGCTTTCTTCTGTCCTCTGGGCATAGGGAACGGGTCACTGGGGGAGTCGGGGGGAGGGTAGGTAGTTTTTTGGTATTTCCTGCGTTTTGCCGGGGATTGGACTAGATGACCCTTGATGCCTCTTCCAGCCCTGTGTTTCCGTGTGATCCGTTCACAGCTTTAGCTGCATTTATGAAGTACTGAACAAGATCTCCAAAGAAGGAGGAACCACTCTAACCATCTTGGTGCTTGGGGGGGGCAACAGTGGGAGGGCTTCTAGTGTCTTGGCCCCACTGGTAGACCTCCTGATGGCACCTGGCGTTTTTGGCCCCTGTGCGACAGAGTGTTGGACTAGATGGGCCATTGGCCTGACCCAACATTGGCTTCTCTTATGTTCTTATAGATGGAACTCTCAGTCCGGGGCAAGGGATGCTCTGTATTCTTGGTGCTGGGGGGGGGGCAACAGTGGGAGGGCTTCTAGTGTCCTGGCCCCACTGGTGGACCTCCTGATGGCACCTGGCGTTTTTGGCCCCTGTGTGACAGAGTGTTGGACTAGATGGGCCATTGGCCTGACCCAACATTGGCTTCTCTTACGTTCTTATAGATAGGAGCTCTCAGTCTGGGGCAAGTGATTATCTGTATTCTTGGTGCTTGGGGGGCGGGCAACAGTGGGAGGGCTTCTAGTGTCCTGGCCCCACTGCTGGACCTCCTGATGGCACCTGGCGTTTTTGGCCCCTGTGTGACAGAGTGTTGGACTAGATGGGCCATTGGCCTGATCCAACATTGGCTTCTCTTATGTTCTTATGTTCTCTGCTCCAAAACTTGGTTTGGGGATCTCCATTTTCAGTAACATAATCGTAATTAAACCCTTCCTCCTTAACCATTTCTGTAAGATGGTAAAGCCGTCCCCAATCTTCACAAAATTAAACTTTGATGTGTGACAAAAGGGAAAATAATGCTGAGCTAACTGGAACTCGTTTTGAGAATCCCTAGGGTCGCTATAAGCTTTGGAGGTCTGAGTGCACTAATGGAATTTCTGTCCTTAACAGGACTAAAAAAAGATAAATTTGCATTACAGTTGAGATTAAATCTGATTCATCCGATGGTGAAAATCCACAGTTTTGCAAAGTTGGTCATTCTATAATTTCTGTTTCAAAGGTGGTCGTTCTTATACTAGAATTTCAAACCTGGCCACACAAAAAATGGGGGGTCGCTCTCACACCTAAAAAAAGGCTGCCGTTGACCTTAAAATAAACTCTGGAAATTAATTCAAATTGCAGGAACTGAATTGATACATTCATGTGTAAACTAGTGAATTTCACCCTTTGCCCTAAACACCCACATATCCAAGTGCCTGATTCCAGCCCTACACTTTTTCATTTTATGAAACTAATTTATTGTTCAGAAATTCAGCACCGCTGTTTATCTTCCTGATTATTTTTTTCCTTTGCTTTCTGTGCTTTGAATGCATGCCTGGGTTAAAATTAGGAGGAAGGCAAAGACGGCCGATCTAACTGGGATGAAAGCTGAAGAAATCGACATTCTTTTTTTTTAATTAAAAAAAATCTGCTGTTACCGTGCGAAGACTTGGAACAAAAGTTTAAAATAAGGAGTTTTGCTTCTATTCAAACAGCCTCTGCGAGGGAAAAATCCTGTAGACCTCATTACAGTTGATTCCTTAATAGAGCTGCAGGATTCCCAGAATCCCTTTCAATACTGGATAGTTAGCGTTCTTGAGAATGTTGGAGGAAGATTACGTCTTCGCTATGTGGGAATGGAGGAGACTGAATCCTATGACCAGTGGTTGTTTTACTTGGATTACAGACTGCGACCAGTTGGTTGGTGTCAAGAGAATACGTACAGACTGGCTCCACCTGCAGGTAAGGAGGGGAACTTCCAGAAATGTATTTTTTCTAAAGGGCATTTGCTTACGACGGGTGCATTCTTGATTTCACGGTTTTTAAATGCTGTCGGTCTGCATTGCTGGACATTTTCTTTAGCCTGCTGCATCTCCGTTCACTCTACGCCCAGGCTAGCCAGATCTGGGAAGCTGAGCAGGGTCAGTACTTGGGTGGGAGGCCACCAAGGATAGTCCAGGGTTGCTACGCAGAGGCAGGCAATGGCAAACCACCTCTGAAACATCTCTTGCCTTAAAAAGAAGTCTAACTCACCACCTAGTGGTGCATAATGGTAAAAGAGCTAGGACTTCTGGCTGCCAGACAATCTTAGGATCTCTGGCCATACTACACACATTGCCGAACAAACATCACACAAAGGGCACAGCTGCCCCCACTAAGAACCCCCAAGCAAGTGGCATATCGATGTACACAGCCCTTTTCACATGGCAGTGACATTCCAGCCTTTGCCCACCCTCTCCTCCATTTCTCCTTCTAAACCCCCCCTAAGATTCTATGAAAACTCACTCTAGTAACTTTCAGGAAACACTACCTGATCAACACGTATATGCAGTGAAGAAAAAATATCAACTAATAGATGATGGAAGGCACTGTTTCCAGGGTCAAATCTTGGTTTCCAAAAAGTGAGAGCATGGGAAAGGAAAGGGGAGGGTTAGCCTGCAACAGCCAATCCATATGCAAAAGAACCTCCTCAGGAAAGCTCCTCCATTAGCATGACACAGCCTGGGGAACTCCTACAAGAGAGTGACTCAGCCCTACCTTGCCTTCCTGAGTAGATATAAATTACCTGCCTACCATTTTTCTTCTCACCTCGACACAGAGAGCAGTCCCTCTTTCTGTGTTATACCTCTGAAGATGCCAGTCACAGCTGCTGGCGAAACGTCAGGTCCTACAATGACAAGACCACGGCCACGGAGCCCAGAAAATCTACAACAACCCACTTTCAGGGGCTTTGCGACTAGGGTTGCTAGGTCCCTCCCAGCCACCAGCAGGAGATGGGGGGCAGCATTGCCAGATGCAAACCCCCCGGAGATTTGGGAATTAGGGATGCCAGGTCCTCCCTGGCCTCCAGCAGGGGGCCAGGGGTGGGTAGGGGAGGGTTGCCCGATCCAGGCTGGATGACTATGGACATTTTTACTTGGCATGAAATTATCACAACTAGCATATTAAAAATATAGTGTACCCAAACAATTATTACAAACAGAATACCCACCCACATGCAAAAACAAAACTGAAACTTTTTTATTTTCTTCTGACAATCGCACCTCCTAAAGGAAGAAATGCATCTTGTTCTTGCATTGGAGAGTTCAGTTTGTAACCTAGGACTTGCTTGTCCTCAGTGCACAGAAATTAGAGATCAATCTGATACCATACATACTTTTTAGAAATGATTTGGAAAATATTTCAACACCTTGTCTTAAAATATTTTATTCATCATGTTAAAATAAAACATTCCATAATCAATTTTTTTCTTTTCTTTTTTCAATTTTTCCATTTTTTTAGAACAAACCAAAAAAGGCTTCAGAAAAAACCGGTTTTTCCCGATTTTTTTCCGGTTTTTTTCCAGGCCTTCACATCTCTAGGTACAATGCCATAGAGTCCACCCTCAAAAAGCAACCATTTTCTCCAGAGGAACTAATCTCTGTATTTTGGAGATGAACTGTAATTCTGGGGGATCCCCAGGCCCCACCTGGAGGCTGGCATCCAAAAAATTGCAATCCGCACTGCATTAGCACATGAAAAGCCTGGAAAGATTAATGTTCCCCTTGAAACATGCATGAACTCTTATTCCCCCCACCCTTCTTCATGCTTGTTTGACGTCATTGTCGATGATGCATGTATGAAAACGCCCTCTTTAAAACAGCGAGTCTGCAAATCCTCACTTCACACGGTCTTAAATCTGTTGAGATCTGTGTGTCAAATTGCCTTCGAGCTTCAACCCAAAGGCAGTCACGGGCAGGTCTGTTCCCCCCCTCCTTCCCCCACCAAACAGAAGTGAAAAATTCGCCCCATGGATTCGCTCACCTGAAATCTTTCCCAAGCAGCAAATAGCGGATTGGCCATTGACTGCTGTGTGAAGCAACACATTGGATTCACCTGTTTGTAAAGCAGCCTACTGGGTTTCTAGCAACAGTTCTGTTCTCTGTGGAAGAGGAGGTACCAAACAGTGAGAGTTCCTGGTTATTACACTTGTGTGCGATAGCAGATTCGTCCCAAACCTGGTTCGCTGATGGCACAGAAAAGACATTCCTGGTCTTACCTTCCCTTAAACTTGAGTGATAAAAACTCCAATTAAGCACTCGCAGTCAATAGAATTATTTTACCACCGCCTGTCCTTCCGTCCATCCTTTCTGCTCTCAGACTGAATCCTCACACTTGTTGTTGGCCTGTTGAACCCCCTGCCATTGTTTGGTGACTGGGTATATTCTGCGAAAGTGCATACCTACCTTTGCATATATAGCTTTGGGCAGGGCTTTTTTTGTAGAAAAAGCCCAGCAGGAACTCATTAGCATAATAGGCCACACCCAACAGCAGAAACTCATTAGCATATTAGGCCACACCCCCATGTTACCAGAAGTGTGGTCATCCAGCCACACCCACCTTTTGCTTCTTATTCTGTTGACCTTGTTTGTGGTCAAAACCCAGGGCTTTTTTTTGTAGCAGGAACTACTTTGCATGTTAGGCCACACACCCCTAATGTAGCCAATCCTAGTGAGTTCCTGCTGTTGGGTGTGGCCTATTATGGTAATGAGTTCCTGCTGGGCGTGGCCAACTTGGGAGCCAGCCGGAACTCCATTCCTGTGCGTTCCTGCCCAAAAATAGCCCTGGCTTTAGGGGGGTCAGTGGCCTGTCCCCTCATCCTTTGCAAATGACGGTGGTGATTGTTTAGGGTTGCCATCCTCCAGGTGGGGACTGGAGTCCCCCCAGAATCACAACTGAACTCCAGATGACCAAGATCAGTTCCCCTGGAGAAAATGGCTGCTTTGGAGGGAGGGTGGACTCTATGGCATTGTGCCCCACTGAGGTCTCTCCCCAAACCCTGCCCGTCTCCGCTCCCAAAATCTCCAGGTATTTCCCAACCCAGAGCTGGCAACCCTGTGACTGTTCTATGTAGGTATTCTGTGGGTTGCGAAGCCAAGCAACCAGCGTGGGAATGGAATGGGACATGGAGCGTGGCTGTCCCAGGGACCTGACATCACTTCCAGGCGGAAAACCCGGAAGTGACATCATGCCTTTCCTGGAATTACCAAAAACGGCACAGTAAAACCATAGAGTTTATGGTGATTCCTAGAGGGATGTGACGTCACTTCCATCCACTCCATGGCCTTTAAAAAACCCAAAACATTATCCCACTGCGTCTCTGAGCTGGGAAATTAGAGGTGGGATCCCCCACTCAGGGACTGGCAGCCCTGACTTCGTGCAGTGAGGGTCGAGGAGTGGAACTGGTTTTCTGCTACCATCAATTATCTTTGGCTAGGGTGTGTTATGATCTGGATCAGAGGTGGATAGCAACCAAAGGGGGATATGAACAGGCCATATAAAATCATGCATATTGTGGAGTAACTGGATAGAGAGAACAGTCTTTTTTCCCCCCTCTGATACTGGGACTTCGAATCGTCCACGAAGCTGGTGGGCTGATGCAGCAGAGACAGAAGGACGTATGTCTTCACTGCAGGCATAATGTACAGAAATTTCGCAGCCACAGGACGTAGCGATATTAGTCGAGCGGTGCCATCCTAACTAGAGTTATACTGTCCTAAGCCCATTAATTTGAAGGCACTTAGAAAGCTGTAACTCCCTTTAGGATGACACTGTCGATCACTTCAAAAGGGTTTATTTTATTACTTATTTATTATATGTATGAATCGCCCCACCCCTGCTACTGCGGGGCTCTGGGCGATGTACAACCAGAGACAAAACAAGATAGAATTAATTAAAACCTTAGCACCATATTAGCTGCGGTGGCTCAAGTGGTTAAGACGCTGAACTGCAGGCTGTGGAAGGCCAGTAGTTCAGCAGTTCGAGACCCGGGTGCCGCATGATGGAGTGAGCTCCCGTCTCTAGTTCCAGCTCCTGCCAACCTAGCAGTTCGAAAGCAAGAAATTGCAAGTAGATAAATAGGTACCACTTCGGTGGGAAGGTAACAGCGTTCCGTGCGCCTTGGTGTTTAGTCATGCCGGCCACATGACCACGGAAATGTCTTCGGACAGTGCTGGCTCTTCGGCTTTGAAATGGAGATGAGCACCGTCACCCTAGAGTCAGATTCGACTGTCTTTCAAGCAAGGGAACCTTTACTTTACCTTTTTACCATATTAAAACCAAACAGATGGCGAATAACCAATCCTCCTTCCAACTTCCACAGCCAGCTACTTCGTGGACGGGGGGGATGAGGGCAAAACAGATGTAAGGCGTCCCACAGACAGATGTGGCGGCATTGCAGATGTGTAGCTTCAGGGCAGAAGTCTGGGACCCTCAAACGGCTTTATTTTCTCCAGTGTTAATTGTATGGGTCCGAGTCGTCACGTGAAACCTCAGTGTCTGGACCGCTGTGTGCCCTGCCAATTTGATGAGATGAATCAATCCCGTCGATGGAGGAAATTGTGCCATCTCTTGGTGAAACAGGCTCACTTTCACAGCTGGAGACGGATCTTATTGGCAGCAGTGCTGCTGATGTATGGGGCTCCAGAACTTACAGAGAGTATCTTTAGGCAAAAGGGTGGCGGGCAGAAAATGGGGGACAAGAAGGGAAATTAATGGAGAGCAACTTGTAATATTATTACTCGTAAACTATAAACTTATCTATAAACTATAGATGCATATTGAATACAGTTCGTTTCAGGAAGCTGGTGGATGGTTAAGAGACTCCGTCTTCTTCCATACTTTTCTGCAAAAATGCATAACCATAGAGATTTTGTAGAATCCTAGAGAGTTGCTCAAGCATATCAGTAGTGTCCACTGGCAGCAGCTTGGCTCTCCAAGATGTTCGTTAGAGGTCCTTCACATGGCCCTCGATCTCCTCCTTTCAACTGGAGATGCTAGGGATTGGAGCTGTCCCACGTAGCTGCCTCATACTGAATCGGACCCTTGGTCCTTCAAGGTTGTCAGTGTTGCCTGCTCAGGCTGGCAGAAGCTCTCTAGGGTCTCAGGCAGAGAACGCAAAAAGAGCTTCACTGGATCAGACCAGTAGTCCATCTAGCCCAGCATTCTTAAGAACATCAGAAGAGCCCTGCTGGATCAGACTAATAGTCCATCTAGTCCAGCATCTTGCCTCACACAGTGGCCAGCCAGTTCCTCTGGATGGCCAACGACAGAACATAGAGGCCGAAGCCTTCCCCAGATGTTGCCTCCTGGCTCTGGGATTCAGAGCCTCTGGATTTGGAGGTTCCCCTCAGTCACCATGGCTAGTAGCCATTGGTAGGTGTATCCTCCATGAATCTATCTAATCCCCTTTGAAAGCTCCTGTGGCCATCACAACATCCTCTGGCAGCAAGTTCCACATTTTAATCACTCTCTGTGTAAAGCAGTATTTCCTTTAGTCCATCCTGAACCTGCTGCCCATCAGCTTCATTGGATGCCCTCGAATTCTAGTCTTTTTGGGAGAGGGAGGGAAAGTTCTTTATCCACTCTCTCCACCTAATGCATAATTTTATATAAACTTCTATCATGTCCCCCTATAGCTGTCTCTTTTCTCAGCTGAAAAGTCCAAGAGGTCTTTCACATCAACTACTGCCTGGTCATTTCAGCTGGGGATGCTGGGGATTGAACCTGTGGCCTTCTGCATGCCAAGTAGATGCTATGTCGCTGAGCCACGCCCCCTCCCTTCTCGCCAGGCTGGAGGCCCCCTTACAAAAATTGTCAAGATAGGGAAGGGGTAAGAAAGCAGATGTTCAGTGGGATTCACAAGGATGCATTTACAAAATGATTAAAGCACAGAGTGCTGTGAAAATTACCAGAACTGTGTTATAATGACGCTGAGAAGAGCAATCTTTTCAGAAAGAAGCAAGCAATACTTTATTGTTAACATGTATACATAACGTTTTTCTTTGCTGCTTTTAAAAAATATCGAAATGTTCTTACCTCATTCGAGAAGTCCTTCCTGTTGCTGAAACATCCACGTAACGTCTGGTGTTTCTTGCAGAAATCTATGCTCTGAAGACCGTGTCTCATTGGAAATCGGCTCTGGAAAAATCCCTTACTGAGGCCGCAAAGTTTCCCCTCCCCATGGAGGTGTTTAAGGTAAAATCCACTTATTCTTTCTTCAGCTTGAATCGACCTACATAAATTTCTAGTATTGATCTCTTTAGCTTGGAGAAACGACGACGACTGAGGGGTGGCATGATTGAGGTTTATAAGATTATGCATGGGAAAGAGCAGGTAGAGAAAGAGGTGCTTTTCTCCCTTTCTCACAATACAAGAACTCGTGGGCACTCCATGAAATTGCTGAGCGGTCGGGTTAGAACAGATAAAAGGAAGTACTTCTTCACCCAAAGAGTGATTAACACATGGAATTCACTGCCACAGGAAGTGGTGGCGGCTACAAGCATGGACGGCTTCAAAAGGGAATTAGATAAGCGTATGGAGCAGAGGTCCATCAGTGGCTATTAGCCACAAGGTATAGATAGGGACTCTGGGGCAAGTGATGCTCTGTCATCTTGGTGCTTGGGGGGGTCAACAGTGGGATGGCTTCTAATGTCCTGGCCCCACTGGTGGACCTCCTGATGGCACTGGTATTTCTGGCCACTGTGTGACACAGAGTGTTGGACTGGATGGGCCTTTGGCCTGATCCAACATTGGCGTCTCTTATGTTCTTATGTTCTTATCTACCTTGGCTGGGAGGAGGAGGCGGTCTTCATAGAGGGCTCCGTTTGTTTTCCCTAGAATTTCCACTGAGTCTCTTGGCCCCCTACCCTGCCATCATTCTGAGTGCTTGGCCAGGTCTTTATGAATCTCTTGGGCGGTTTGTTGAGGCCATCTTTGCTTCTGTGCATTCTGAGTTAGAAAACCTTTTGCGTAGCGGTTTCCGTGTTTGATGCTGTCTTATCACAGAGAGAAAGAGAAGGCTGATCTCAGCCCACACTCATGGGCTCCACTTGCCTCAACATCACGTGAGAGTGAATGTGTGAACTTGCCTTCTCCGAAGCCAAACGTGTTGGTCCATCAGCTCAGTGCTTTCGATTCCGATTGACAGTGGGCTTGCCCAGTAGAGCCTGGGTCAACCAATGGGAATGTGGAGGGTGGGGACGTAATGGGAGGCCAGCTTTCCCGCCGGCAGGGCTCTTTTTGTAGCAGGAACTCCTTTGCATAGTAGGCGACACACCCCTAGTCTAGCCAATCCTCCAAGAGCTTACAGAGCTCTTCTTACAGGAGCTACTGTAAGCTCTTGGAGGATTGGCTACATTAGGGGTGTGTCACTTAATATGCAAATGAGTACCTGCTTTGCAAAGATGCAACTATTGTTCCTCAAGATATTGGACTCTTACTATGGACTATTGACCCTCCTTAATGTTGGTAAATATGCTCTATTGTATAGTTAGGCAAAATCTTGCTTAGCCTTTCTTATTTTAAACTCTTTCTAGTTCTGAATGCAAGTCTGTGACAAATAAACTTTATTCTGTTGATAACTTGTGTTTGATGGATGTACCTTTGTCTCCAAGCTTAAATCCTGTGGCCTGAAACCGCTCACCAAGTTAAGCTACTTTATGTTATAAAGTCCCAGAGGCCAGTTGAAAGTCTGAACCTGCTCTTGGACTGGAGGGGACCATAGTTGAAAGGTTCTGGTGGCTGTGCCTGTAAATCCAGAGAGACTACCTCTCCTGGGTTCTTGTGTAATTTCCTTGTTTCAGTACATGATTCTTTCCTTTCCCAATCCTGGACTGGGTCTGGGAAGAGAGAGAACCATGACATGGTGGGCCTGGTGACGTCACTTCTGGCGGAAACCTGGACGCAATGGTGGTCGCTCTAGGAATCGCCAGAAACTTCCAGGGTTCCTAGAGCGACCACTGTCGCTTCCAGGTTTTCCATGGAAGTGATGTCATCACACAATGCCGGTGAGTTTTTAAAAGTCCCCCCCCCCACTGCAGCAGCAGCTTGGGGTGGGAGTTCCCTGCCCCAACCGGGGGTTTCAGAGGCCTGACGGACAGCATAACTCCAAGATCTCAGGCAAAGGTTTGTTCCAGCCCTTCTACCCAAGATTCTTTCAACTGGGATTTAATAAGCCTTTTCAACTTGCAACGTTCTTACACGGCTACTGAACGATGGGCTTCCTCCATCGCTACGTGCCAGTCACAAAACTCGCAAAGGCACTAGCTAAAAGTATCTGCCTACTCGGGGCTTTGTGGAATTCACTGCCAGAGGATGTCATGATGGCCACAGGCATAGACAGCTTTATAAAAAGATTAGACAGATTCATGGAAGAGAGTATCCGGGGCTACTAGCCGTGGTGACTAGAGGGAACCTCCCCATTCAGGGGTAGTCAACCTCTGAACCCCAGAGCCAGGAGGCAACCTCATGGGAAGGCCTCGGCCTCTCTGCCCTACTGTTGGCCGTCCAGAGGAACTGGTTGGCCACTGTGTGAGACAGGATGCTGGACTAG
>NW_015173877.1:17925-28700 GCF_001447785.1 Gekko japonicus | reverse complement strand
GCCTGATCCAACATTGGCGTCTCTTATGTTCTTATGTTCATATCTACCTTGGCTGGGAGGAGGAGGCGGTCTTCATAGAGGGCTCCGTTTGTTTTCCCTAGAATTTCCACTGAGTCTCTTGGCCCCCTACCCTGCCATCATTCTGAATGTTTGGCCAGATTTTGATGAATCTCTTGGGCGGTTTGTTGATGCATCTTTGCTTCTGTGCGTTCTGAGTTAGAAAACCTTTTGCGTAGCAGTTTCCATGTTTGATGCTGTTTTATCACAGAGAGAAGGAGAAGGCTGATCTCAGCCCACACTCCGGGGCTCCACTTGCCTCAACATCATGTGAGAGTGAATGTATGGACTTGCCTTCTCCAAAGCCAAATGTGTTGGTCCATCAGCTCAGTGCTTTTGATTCCGATTGACAGTGGACTTGCCCAGTAGAGCCCGGGTCAACCAATGGTGTGTGGAGGGTAGGGACGTAATGGGAGGCCAGCGTTGTGGGCCTGGTGACGTCACTTCTGGCGGAAACCTGGACGCAATGGTGGTCGCTCTAGGAATCGCCAGAAACTTCCAGGGTTCCTAGAGCGACCACTGTCGCTTCCAGGTTTTCCATGGAAGTGATGTCATCACACAATGCCGGTGCGTTTTTAAAAGTCTTCCCCCCACTGCAGCAGCCGCTTGGGGTGGGAATTCCCTGCCCCAACCTGGGGTTTGTCTAGGAATCGCCAGAAACTTCCAGGGTTCCTAGAGCGACCACTGTCGCTTCCAGGTTTTCCATGGAAGTGATGTCATCACACAATGCCGGTGAGTTTTTAAAAGTCCCCCCCCCCACTGCAGCAGCAGCTTGGGGTGGGAGTTCCCTGCCCCAACCGGGGGTTTCAAGGCACTAGCTAAAAGTATCTGCCTACTCGGGGCTTTGTGGAATTCACTGCCAGAGGATGTCATGATGGCCACAGGTATAGACAGCTTTATAAAAAGATCAGACAGATTCATGGAGGAGAGGTCTATCCGGGCATCGCTACGTGCCAGTCACAAAACTCGCAAAGGCACTAGCTAAAAGTATCTGCCTACTCGGGGCTTTGTGGAATTCACTGCCAGAGGATGTCATGATGGCCACAGGCATAGACAGCTTTATAAAAAGATTAGACAGATTCATGGAAGAGAGTATCCGGGGCTACTAGCCGTGGTGACTAGAGGGAACCTCCCCATTCAGGGGTAGTCAACCTCTGAACCCCAGAGCCAGGAGGCAACCTCATGGGAAGGCCTCGGCCTCTCTGCCCTACTGTTGGCCGTCCAGAGGAACTGGTTGGCCACTGTGTGAGACAGGATGCTGGACTAGATGGACCGCTGGTCTGATCCAGCTGGGCTCTTCTGATGTCCTTTGGATGCTGGACCACTGGTCTGATCCAGCCGGGCTCTTCTGATGTTCTTATCATGAGGGGAAGGCCTCGGCCTCTCTGCCTTGTTGTTGGCTCTCCAGAGGAACTGGTTGGCCACTGCGTGAGAGAGGATGCTGGACTAGATGGACCACTGGTCTGATCCAGCGGGGCCCTTCTGGTGTTCTTATGAAGGCCTCGGCCTCTCTGCCAAGAATCCCAAAAATCTCTCTGCAAGAAAGTAAGTGAGGTGTGGTGGTGTGAGGGGGCATGTTTGCCAGGCCAGCAGCAGAACCTGTGCCACTGTGGCAGTCAGTGCCCAAACCCAACTTGGACGCAAGTCAAATCAGAGGATCTCTGTAGCATAGACTTACTTTCTTGCAGAGAGATTCTCGGGGAGACACTGCTCCCTGCCTTTTCCCCATCCCCATAGGAAACAGTGGAGGATTGGGGGCGCACCCTCTTTGGTTGCCCCTAGAATTGGACCCCAATTCAAAACTTGGGAGGTCTTTTGGGGGGAGGCTCCAGCAACTACAGTACAACTTTGGTGCCTCTACCTCAAACCCCCTCTCCCCCCAGCCCCCTGAATACTTGTTAGAGGATTTTTGCCATTGACTACAATGCCCCATAGGATATAATGGACACGAAAATTTTTGGGAATCCCGAAAATGTTGGGGGTTTTTCAGCATTCATTTTTCAGCGGCCACATCAGCTCAGGGAAGCTGGTTCCATATCCCAAAACCCTGAAAAATGCCAAAAAGGGTTTTGTTTTGTTTTTGAAGTTTTTTGTTTTTCGGGTTGGCTTTACCAAATGCACAGCCCTATTCAGAAGTGGGAGCTCTTTCGTCTGTTTGCTCTTCATAGATAGTGGCTTTGTTTTACTGTCTTAAAAGGTGTAGCTTTATTGTAAGTAAACAATAAAAATTATTTCAGCCTCATTACACAATGGTTATATCCCTCATGGGTGCCGCTTGACTTCATTATCTAAAACTTGTAAAGCCTTCATAGAGCCTCAGTTGGTAATGGCCTTAAAAATGGTCTCATTGCGATTTGGGTAAGCACTATCACAATCCCATTATTTAGTAAGTTTTGCAGTCGAACTCCACAGGGCCTATCTTGACACTGCTGCAGGAGGTGGTGGCAGCTATAAGCATAGATAGTTTCAAGAGGGGATTGGATAAACATATGGAGCAGAGGTCCATGAGTGGCTATTAGCCACAAGGAATAGAGGGAACACATTGTCTGGGACAGTGGTGCTTGGTGCTTTGGGGGGCACAGTGGGAGGGCTTCTGGAGTTCTGGCCCCACTGGTGGACTTCCTAATGGCACCTGGGTTTTGGCCTCTGTGTGACTTGGAGTGTTGGATTGCATGGGCCATTGGCCTGATCCAACATGGCTTCTCTTATGTTCTTATGTCCTCTGGAGGGCCAACAACAGGGCATAGAGGCCAAGGCCTTCCCCTAATGTTGCCTCCTGGCTCTGGGATTCAGAGGCTTAGTGCCTTTGAATGTGGAGGTTCCACTCAGTCACCATGGCTAGTAGCCACTGATAGACCTCTCCTCCATGAATCTCTCTAATCCCCTTTTAAAGCTGTTTATTCCTGTGGCCATCACTACATCCTCTGTCAGCAAATCTCACATGTGGTATTGGAGGAGAGCTTTTTGGATATCACGGACCATCACCAGGACAAATCAAAGGGTACCAGATCAAATAAAAATGAAGTCTCCCTGGAGCTAAAATAAGTCAACTGAGGCTATTGTACTTTAGTTGTGTCATGAGAAGACAGGCTCACTGGAAAAGCTGAAAAGTTGAAGGCAGCAGCAAAAGAGAAGACCCAACAGGAGATGGATTGACTTCGTCAAGGAAGCCGTGGTCCTCAGTTTGCAAGGCTGTTCACGATAAGACATTTTGGAGGTTGTTAATGCATCAGGTCACCATTAGTTGGAAACAGTTTGACAACATGTCACACACACACACGTGTGGTGTCTCTCCTTTTCCCCCCTTCTTAGAGATAATTATTTTAAATTTAATAGAATTATAGAGTTGGAAGGGACCTCCAGGGTCATCTAGTCCAACCCCCTGCACAATGCAGGAAATTCACAAATACCTCCCACACACACACACACCCAGTGACCCCTGCTCCATGCCTAGAAGATGGCAAAAAACCTCCAGGATCTCCAGTCAAACTGGCCTGGAGAAAAATTGCTTCCTGACCCCAAAGTGGCGATCAGCAATTCCCTGAGCGTGTAAGATGCCATAAGAGACATTAAAATATACCATTGCAAAAAAACAACCTTAGGTCACCTTTAAAGAAAGAAACCTAATTAACAAGAATAAGCCTTTTCTTTTCTCCTTTAAAAAAAACACAAAAAACCCCACATCAAAATCTTGGCCCCTGTTGCACAGACGAGCGCAAAGAACGTAGGGAGCAATTCGTCATAACAGCGTGTCAATTTGAGTCTAATACCAATTAGAAACTTCCCTTCCACTCCAGTGGAAATTTGCCCTTAGAAATTATGTAAATTAATTGGCAACTTGAAAAGGAAGCATATGTTGGAGTCTCCCAAATTCCCTCTGAACTAAGGCAGCCATTTCAGCCGGATGGAACGATGTGCGGGTGTGTGTGTGTCTGTGTTCTGCATGGATGCCTGCTTCCCATCTCCTTTGGCGTAGTGGTTAAGTGCGTGGACTCTAATCTGGGAGAACCGGGTTTGATTCCCCACTCCTCCACTTGCACCTGCTGGATGACCTTGGGCAAGCCGTAGCTCTGACAAGACCTGTCCTTGAAAAAGAGCAGTCTCTGTCAGAGCTCTCTCAGCCCCACCTGCCTCACAGGGGTGTCTGTTGTGGGGAGGGGAAGAAGAAGAAGTAACAGCTGCTGGCAAAACGTCAGGTCCTACAATGACAAGACCATGGCCATACAGCCCAGAAAATCCACAACTAATGAACTCTGGGCGTGAAAGCCTTCGACAACATGGAGATCCATTTCCCCTGGAGAATGTGGCTGCTCTGGAGGGTAGACCCAGGGCTCTGCTGGTAGCAGGAGCTCCTTTGCATATTAGGCCACACACCCCTAGTGTAGCCAATCCTCCAAGAGCTTACAGTAGCCCCAGTAAGAAGAGCTCTGTAAGCTCTTGGAGGATTGGCTACACTAGGGGGTGTGGCCTAATATGCAAAGGAGCTCCTGCTACCAGTGGAGCCCTGGTAGACTCTATGGCATTATACTCTGCTAAGGTCCCCAAACCATGTCTTCCCAAGGCTCCACCCCTAGATCTCCAGGAATTTCCCAACCCAGAGTTGACAACCCTAGCTGACTTCTGGAGCTCTTTAAAACTTCCTTGCAAGTAGGGCTACCAGTCTCCAAATGGGTCCTGCAGATATCCTGAAATTACAGCGTTGGCCTTTCCCAGGTTTGGAGCAGCTAGGGCGGAAAGTATAAGCCTGGGGTGTCAAACATGCGGCCCGGGGACCGGATGAGGCCCCCCGGAGGGCTTCTATCAGGCCCACAGTGGAACTGGCTGTCTTCCGCTTCTTCTTCCAGTTCTGATGCTGCTGCTGCGTCATCGTAGGTTTGCAGCTTACAGATACACACCTGAACAGCATACTCAAGACTGCAACAGCACAGACATATTGGTGCAGTAATTCAGAGCAAGAGGTGTCAGTTATCAGACACTGTTAAATAAACAAAATATTGCAAGAGTGCTAATGTTTTAAGCATGTTTTTATTTTAAGTAAAAAAAACACCTTTGTGTTTGTGTCCTTTATAAAGTTTATATCTCTACAACCTGGCATTACATTTTATGACACACGTGGCCCGGCCTGACAAAGTCTCATTTATGTCAGATCCGGCCTTTATAACAAATGAGTTCGACACCCCTGGTATAAGCAGTCTTGCGTATCCTGTTAAAAATACCTCTAGTGACCAATAGGAAGGATCTGTTCTATTTTTTTTGCCATTTACTTTATGAACGTTTGTAATAGTCTAATGTATTTATACTTCTGGTAAACGGCTTGTATGTAATAAGGAAGGGTATTAAAAATACATTAATGGCGCTAAAGCAAATAGATACTCCTTTCAAGAGAAGCGGCTAAATGTGGCGTATAAAAGACAGTTTCTAAGAAAAAACCTAATGCAGAGTTTGGAATCCATACAAATAACCTTTGATCGAGAATCAATTGAAAAAATGGTCCGTGTGTTAGCAAGATATTAATTGACAACTTGTGGTTAAAGTAGGGTTGCCAAGTTGAAATATCTCCTTACCGGGGAAACCCCACCCCAATGTGCGCGTCACCCGGAAGTGACGCTGGGGGCGGGGCCACGACCATCTGAGGGAAAACCATAGAGTTTTCCCTCTGATGACCGTGGCCCCGCCCACTGCATGCCCGGTGTGGTCGCATCACTTCCGGGTGATGCGCACGTCGAGGTGGGGTTCCCCCAGGACCCGATCAGCCGGCAGCGGAGAACGGGGGGACTTGGGAAGCCTAGGTTAAAGGCATTCCTACTGCAGGTTTTTGGGAAGAATGTATTGGTCTCTGAATGGTAGTACAAACCTCCCACAGAACAAGTCTGAGTCCAGTGGCACCTTTAAGACCAACAAAGTTTAATTCTGGTTGAAAGCTTATGCCCAGAGTTAAACTGTGTCAGTCTTCAAGGTGCCACCGGACTCAAACTTTCCTCTCTTGCTTCAGACCAACATGGCTACCCCAGCTGAATCTCAACCTCCCATAGAAAGAGTTGTGTAATGTTTGTAAATGCAGAGGGTAAGGCCAAAATATTTCTCTGCTGCTGAGAGGAGGCGACTCTTGATCTAAGTATATCGGAATATAAAACTGACTCCAAGTATATGCTGAGAATTGATTTCATGAAGGCATAGTTAGAAAACTGGGGTGGGGGGACAAATTAAGCAGGCCTCCACCTTTGTAAGGAAATGGCCTCCTTTGTTCTTGGGGGGCAGGGAGCGGGTTTCTTGCCCCACCTGGAACATTCCGTCTCGCCTCTGACATGGGGCTACAGTTCTCAAACTGGTTTGAGGCAGAGTTGTGGGGTGGGGAACATAAGAACATAAGAGAAGCCAATGTTGGATCAGGCCAGTGGCCCATTCAGTCCAACACTCTGTCACGCAGTGGCCAAAAGTACCAGGTGCCATCAGGAGGTCCACCAGTGGGGCCTAGACACTAGGAGCCCTCCCACTGTTGCCCCCCCCAAGCACCAAGAATACAGAGCGTCACTTGCCCCAGACTGAGGGCGCGTTCAGACGGGCCATTTGAGCCGGTATATGTGCCGGTTAGAGATAGACTATTTACGCGCGATCACACAGCCAACATCTGCCTCCCATTCCTAGCCATTGCCAACCGGCTCAAAACTGCTTTAACCCAGAGTATTTTGCTACCAGGTCCCCAAGTGGTGTTTTCCTGCTGCTCCAGTTCCAGCCGGATTTCCCCCCTGTGTGATCACTCCTCCGCCGGTGTACAGCCACTTCCTGTTCCCCGCTCGAAAGCTGCCCGAGGCTTCTGCTCTTCGCCCGCCTTTTTTTTTTTTAAGGGTCGGCAATATGTGTTGATTTACTTTGTTCTGTCCAGCCTTTCTTGCCAGGACTTGAGGTGGATTACAAAATATATTTGAAAAATGCAATCAGATGGCATAATAAATCCAACAAACAATGCAGTAGGAATAGGTTTACAGAATTAGAAAACAATACAACAAAAAAATTGAGGCATGGTATATTGTAAACCATGCAGACAGTGGATGAGGAATATAATATAACAAGAAGCAGGGACCTGCGATACTCGCGGGGGGGACTATTCACAGCGGCTCCCATACAGAAGCAGCAGGAGCTCCACATGGAGAAGGAGGAAGCAGCCACAGGTGAGCCCAGCCGCCGGGCCCGCCAAGCCTGCTCCCCCCCCCCAGCACAGCGGTGAGGCAGAATTCCCAGTGCGTTCTCTGTGCATGCGCAAGCAACACTCTTTTACTTTTTGGGAGATTTAAGTATCCCCTATATAGTTTTTTCAACATTTCAGATTTTTCTGCACACCTAAGGAGTGCCCCAAGTGTGCAGGAAAATCTCTATGTGTTCCTGATGTGCGGATTTAGATATCCGCACAGAGGGGGCATCTTGGCTATTAGATATATAGATAAGTGAAGACAATGGTGCCGTTTGGGGAGAATTTAACCCCCCTTCATTTTTGTTTGAAGTTCTCAGATTTTTCTGCAAACCTGGGGAGGGGTCCCCCAAAATTGCAGAACTGTTTTCTCTCAGCGTGGCCCCAATCTGCAGATTTAAGTATCCACAAATGTGGGCACAGTTGACTTGTTAGAATGTAAGATACGAACAATAAAGAAGTATGGACCACGTACCAGTTATGAGCCTGTTCATGCAAATAGCAATTCATGTGACTGTTTTCATGTGACATTGGGTTTGGATCTCGTGTTATAGGAGGGGGCCCAGTTGGGAATCTTGGAAGGGGAGGCCCCCTCTCTGTAGCCCTGGTTTGAGGAACATTCTTGGTGTCTTTGGGGTGCGTAATCATCCATGCCACATACCAGCTGAGGAGGGTCTAGATCACAGATGTCAAACTCATTTGTTGTGAGGGCCAGATCTGACATAAATGTCACTTTTTTGGGCCGTGCCATGTGTGCCATAAAACGTAATGCCATGTACCAAAGATAGAAACTGTATGGAGGACAGCAGCTGGTAAGCTCCGAGTTTGTGTATCTTCGCTCCAAGGTAGGGTTGTCAAGTCTATTTTCGCCCCCCGGGGGGACTTGGGATCCCTACTCCATGGGCTGGGAAGGGGGTACAAAGGAAAACCCACATAAGCGGACTGGAGAGGCAGCAGTGCAGTGATGGGCAGATGCTCCCATGATGCTTTACTGCTGCAGATGAGTTTGTTCCAGGGCTCTTTTTGGTAGCAGGAGCTCCTTTGCATATTAGGCGGCTACTGTAAGCTCTTGGAGGATTGGCTACTTTAGGGGTGTGTCGCCTAATATCCAAAGGAGCTCCTGCTACAAAAAGAGCCCTGGACTGTTCTGTCATACTGAAGCCATAACCGAGTGGCTCCGCCTACTCCCCCCCAGCACTCCCTCACTTGCACCAGTTGCTCGCGGGCCACATAAGAGCCCTGGATGGGCCGGTTCCAGTCCCCGGGTCTTATGTTTGAGAACCCTGGCCTAGATTTTTGTGTTGCTTCGATGATCGTTGATTTAGTCAACTTGGACTCATATGCTTCTACTTCTTCTTTTTTTAAAAAACAACCCTGTTACGTTCTTTTCATAATGTCCTTCAGTGTTGGTTGACAACAGCATTGATCGTTACATCTCTCTGGTGATTGTGCCATTAAACGAGAGAAGCAGAATTGTGCCGGGACGTTCCAATGTGGCGAGAACTCGCTAACCTACAACACATGAATGTAAAATTTCAGTTTTGCATAACTTTTCCAAAGACTCCTTTGGTATGGATCTTAACCTTTTGTTTCGTAGGATCACGCTGACCTGAGGAACCACTTGTTCACCGTGGGGATGAAGATGGAGGTGGTGGATACAAACGAGCCGTACAGGATTTGCCCTGCGACAGTAACTAAGGTGAGAAATCGGAAGGGTAATGACAGGAGGAGTGTTCCCTCTGAGTTTGTGTGAGCTAGCTCAGTTTTTTAGCCTCCAGCTCACAGATTTTGGTCTTAGCTCAGGAAAGATGGCTCCAGAGCAGACTAATTTATGCAATAGCCAAATTGCTCGCTCACAACTTTAATGCCAGTAGCTCACAAAGTAGAATCTTTGTTCACAGGACTCCACAGCTTAGAGAGAACATTGGACAGGAGAGTGGTGGAATCATTAGGGCTGGACCAAAATGGATGCATTGTGCGAGCTTTTTATGAACACTTGTCCCTCCTGCAAAAAGCAGTCCGGGTTAACTGATTCCCCCCCCCCCCCCAAGAATGGGGTGGGAAAAGGGGCAAAAGGGTTTGACAAACCAGGACCAGGACAGGAAATATGAATAGGGTTGCCAGACTGAGCCTGGCAAAGTAGGGACTAGGGTTGCTGCGGCATCTTGTACACCACAGCTTCACTTCCAAGGGAAATGCGGAAGTGACATCTGGTAGCTCTAGGAATTGCTGGAAACTCTATGGAAAAACCATAGAGTTTGCGGCGATTTCGAGAGCTACCCAATGTGACATTGCGGTTTTCTCAAGAAATGACTTGGCGTACAGGTTGCCAACTTTTCCCCCCTCCTGCCTCTACTCAGAGTAGTTCAGTAAAACACTAGATCACTCTGTATAATTTTACATTTTTTTGTATTTTTAATATGTTATGCTAAGTATAAATGTTTAGACTATTTAAATGATTCATTAAGAAGAACACAACTTATTCATTAATCATGAAGCTCGACAGTACATTCAGAATAATATAATTCCTTGTCATATTTTTATAGCCAGTAATGAGGTCTTTTCTTAGGCTCAAGGTCCTAATGTAATTCACTCATTACAAAGGGAGAAACAACTTAAGACAAACAACGGCGTTCTAGTAATCAGTACGTTTGCATATTCATCAGGTTTTTCTGTTGTTGTTGATACATCACAATCTTGAAGTACTGAAGGCAATGTTTCAAGATTCTTGATACTATTTCATATATTCTATTGGTGCCGCGCTATTACGTTTAATTTCTGGAGACTGGGACTAGCCAATATTAAGTTATGGTGTGACGAGGTCTACGATACATTTCAAATCATTTAAATGAATCGTTTAAATACTACTCTAAACAGTTATACTTAGCATAATATATATTTAAAAAGACAAAAAAAAATTGTAAAATGATACACGGTGATTTAGTGTTTTACTTAGTTACGTGGTCGGGTTTTTGGAATCTACTGAGTGGTGGCAAGCAACGAGGGTTACCGGGGAGAGGTCTGGAAGTCCCAAGTTGCCCGAGTAATTTGTGTGACACGTTGAGGGGGGCTCTGGGTGGTGATATGCGAAGAATGCAAAGACTTTCATTCTCTTGCACTGCCCTGAGCACGTTTTTTTTTTTTTGGTCAAAAGAGTTTTTTATTTTCCATTATTATCACATTTTACATCTTTTTATCATTTGGTTGAATATTCCCTTTTTCCCTCCCTCCCCCGAAAGGCATGTCCCACATAGATAAACTCAGGATATGTTTTTGACATTGGCCACGGGGAGGAGAACATGACCATCTCAAGTGAGGCTCTGTTCCCGCATAGACTGGATTGTGACGGCGTATGATGAAGCGTACAAATAATAAGAGTTTCAGGTTGCTGTTTGAAGCTATATAAAGGTAAAGGTAAAGGTTCCCTTGCTCGAAAGCCAGTCGAATCCGACTCTAGGGTTGCAGTGCTCATCTCCGTTTCAAAGCCGAAGAGCCAGCGCTGTCTGAAGACGTTTCCGTGGTCATGTGGCCG
>NW_015173877.1:11520-17516 GCF_001447785.1 Gekko japonicus | reverse complement strand
CAAACTCCTTTCCCTTCCCCTCCCCACAACAGACACCCTGTGAGTTAGGTGGGGCTGAGAGAGCTCTTGACAGAAATGGCTCTTTTTCAAGGACAGCTCTTATCAGAACTACGGCTTGCCCAAGGTCATCCAGCCAGGTGCAAGTGGAGGAGTGGGGAATCAAACCCAACCGGTTCTCCCAGATTAGAGTCCGCGCACTTAACCACTACACCAAACTGACTGACTTATCCTTATCAAAGGATAACAACACATAAAGAGCAAAATTAACCAAGTATTCTCTTCCTTAGCCTTAGCCTTAGAAACATGATTACCCGTATTCAACACAATAACTAAGCATTGAGGGCCTTTTCACACGTTTAGCAGCAAACCCAGCTTTGCACCTTCAAGAAGAGGAGGAGCCTAACCGGGTCTAGTTGTCCGATGAGCAAGGGTGGATAATTTGGATGTTTACAAACGCCAGCACATTCCCCCGATGGTTCGTCCTTTCTTTCGTTACGAAATGTTAAGTGTCTGTCTTAAAAAAAAAAATAAAGTAGTGTATGAATCAGCCTTGAAACTCCTTTGTTCAAACATCAGTGGTTCAGTTAAGTAATTTTAGACTCTGGACTTTAAGGGTCTTATGGGGGGAGCAGTCCTTTGGATGGTTAATGCATACTGAAAATGCTAAGGTACCCCCTCCTGCTGAGCCCATGATCCAAGGTCCTGGATTTTCACCCCTCAGCCTCTCTCCTGCTAGTGCCACTGTCAAAGAGTAATCTTATTTTATTTCCTGACACTTCTATGAACGGTGTTATTCCAGAACGTTATAGCAAATGCCTAAAACCTCTTGAGATTGTAGGGCAATCCTGGAGTATGTTCTGAAGTGTCCAGCAGAGTTCTCAGTCAATATTGACAGTTGTGTCATGATTGTCTGTATTAATTCACTCGGTAAGAAAAAGCAGCGTTCCGTGCGCCTCGACGTCTAGTCATGCCGGCCACGGAGAGCGCTGGCTCTTCGGCTTGGAAACGGAGATGAGCACCGCATCCCTAGAGTCGGATTCGACTGGCTTCCGAGCAAGGGAAACCTTTACCTAAGAAAAAGCAGAGAAGGGGAAGGGAAAGGAGTTTGTAAGCCGCTCTGAGACACCTCTGGGTAGTGAAGGGCGGGGTATAAATTTTCTTCTTGGATTTGACAGCATCTTTATGTGGATTTACACACACCATAGGGCTAGGATTCATTCTAACCTAGCTGTCAGAGATACGTGGACCATGCACGACAGCAATCTGAGAAATGGAACAAAGCTTGAATCCAGTGGCACCTTTAAGACCAACAAAATTTAATTCTGGGTATAAGCTTTTGTGTGCAGGCACACTTCGTCCATGCACACAAAAGCCTTATACCCAGGGCTTAACTTTGTTGGCCTCAAAGGTGCCGCTGGACTCAAATGTTTTGTTCTGTTGCTTCAGACCAACACGGCTACCCACCTCAATTTGAGAAACGATTTTTGATGGTCCTAATTTATGTACAATAATGTGGTGGGAGTCGTCTGATTAATGAACTTCCCCGATGTCTTGTGCATGTGTAAAAACTTAGGTCAGAGACAGTGTGTTTTGGAATTTTAAATAATTTTACTTTATTTGGGAACTTTTAACAATTTGAACCACTGAGGAAGGCTTTGTGGCCGGAATGTATTTTGTTTTAATGGATTTTAAAAAATTATTTATTACTTGTAATGCTTAACGGAAACGTCTTCGGACAGCGCTGGCTCTTCAGCTTTGAAACGGAGATGAGCACCGCAACCCTAGAGTCGGATTCGACTGGCTTTCGAGCAAGGGAACTTTTACCTTTAATCCAGTAGAATTTATCCTTTTATTGGGCTTCTCCCCCCCACCTCTTATTTATTTATTTGTTTGTTTGTTTGTTTGTTTGACTTCTAGCCCGCCTTCCCCGTCGCAGGAGGCTCAGGACGGCTCACATTATTATTTACAGATAAAACAATCTCTCAAGTAAAATTACAATAAATTAAGCTTAAAACAATGCTTAAAGTGCTAGCAATAACATATACCATGGCGGGAGTCCACAGTTAGTGCATGGTCTGGGTCATATCAGTGAGGCACAGGCTATTTAGTGATGGTCGTGATGTTATGATGTTATTAATATTGGTGGTGTTGGGGCCAGGGCCTCAGATGGTTGCAGGCAGCTCCTTGCGCGAAGGCCTGGTGGAAGAGCTCCGTTTTACAGGCCCTGCGGAACTGTAAAAGGTCCCGCAGGGCCCTGATGTCTTCTGGGAGCTCATTCTACCAGTATGGAGCCGCTACCGAGAAGGCCCTGGCCCTCCTTACTGCAAGCCTGGCTTCTCTGGGACCTGGGAGGACCAGGCGATTTTGAGTACCCGATCGCAGTGCTCGCTGGGGAACATATGGGGAAAGGCAGTCCTTTAGGTACATAGGTCCCTTTTGGTAACCTAGCATTCTCGTCTGACTATTGAGATCCACCACATTTTGGTTATTTGTTGTATTGTGCGTATATTATCGTTATGGTGGTTTATTCGGTTTGTAGCCTGCCCTCCCCCACAAGCGGGCTCAGGGCGGGTTGCAACAGAGCAATACATACAGTGTTTAAAATATCACAATTATTAAAACCATTAATAACAAAACCATTAATAACAAACAGTAATAATCGATGGTACCATTCAGTCACTCTGTCCCATCAGCTCACACCTAGATTCCCCAAGTGTTACAGCTGATATTGGGAAAACAGGTGGACAAGGAATAATGCGAGTTGACAAAATATGGACTGCAATATAGGGGAGGCTGATGGGCCCAGTGGAAGATCTCCGTCTTGCAAGCCCTGCAGAATTGAACTAAATCCCACAGGGACTTCCATGGTGGCCTCCCATCTTGGTACTAACTAGGGTCGCCCCTGCTTAGCTTCTGAGATCCAACGAGATCAGGCAACCCTGGGCCGTCCAGGTCAGCGTTCTACCACCTCCTTTTCTGGAATGAAAATGGGAGTTGAAGGCCATTTATTTACTGGCAGTCCTAATGAGAGTCTTTAAAGTGTGGCCTTCTGCGTGTGCTGCCCCTGGCAGAGATCAGAATAGTAAAGTACAGTGAATAGTTTGCTGTATCTTTAAATATACAAAGGATTGTGGGAAATGTAGTTTAGTAACCCTAAGGTCAGCAGGTTAGAAGTAGCTCTCATGATTGGTTCTATACAGCCTCCCTTTTCCTTTGATACATTTGCCCGGGAAAAGTTGTTCATTGCCCGCCCAGCTAGCAGACGGGAGTAGGGTTGCCAAGTCCAATTTTCTTACCGGCGGGGGAGCCTTGCCGGGCTCCGGGAGCCGGTCCTCGATGCGCGTGCGGGCCGCCAGCACGTCACCAGAAGTGAAGTGCGCCGTCGATCACGTTGAAGGCGTGGCCCCGATCGTCGGAGGGAAAACCATAGAGTTTTCCCTCTGACCCTGCCAAATGGCAACTTTCCCTGCTGCTGACAAATCCCCCACTTTCCATGAAGGTTAAAAAGGGTGGTGAGGAAACCAGGCAGCTTCAGGAGGATCGCTGCTTCATGCTTCATCAGCTCCCGACCGCTTGGCGAGCTCGGCCCTCATGTCCGAATCCTGGGGAGCTCGGTTGTGAATACAGGTGGTGAGAGGGCCCTTGGGGAGACATGAATCCTCGCCTCATTTGCAACGCCTCCTAGGCCCGAAATGGCATAGTCCATTTATTCGCGGCTGGAATGTGAATGGGGTACGCGGGATGCCAAAGGGCAGACGGAGACTGAGTCAAACGTCAGGAATCCATCTCCACCCACCCGTGTGCTGTGGAGCTCCGCTTCAGCGCCGGCAATGATTGCTATTGCTATTGCTAGCTAAGGGTCCGTCCAAATTTGACAAGCGGAGATTCCATGCCATTCCTTCAATGGTCTGTGTTGGTCGTTTTATGGGTTTACCTGTTGCCTTAAGAATCTGTCAATGTGGTTTGGGCGAAGTGGATGATATTGAGCACTATTTACTGAGATGCTCATGGCACGAATCACTTAGGCAGAGATTTATATACCCTATTTTACCTTTGCACAATGGATTCTCAAAACAGGAGTTGGTTGTTTTTTTGCTCTCTGATATGGACGTATATGTTACCAGCAGAATGTCCCTGTTTGCTTTGGCGGCAAAAAAGATAAGATTAAGGTTAGGATTCAGCGCAAGTTAGTGAAGGGATAACTTAATGTGATGTATAACGATTGTGTTTGTATTTATGCTTTGTTATGGCCAATGGCTAATACAATAAACTTGATGATGATGATGATATAAGGCAGTCTCCTTAGTTTAGAAAGTTACCAGATGTTTACAGGAGTGCCGTTACCTTCAAGCCTCCTTCAGGCCAGCACATGACAGTGGCCACCTCCTCCAGACCTCAGTTTTAAGAGTTCTGTCTGATTCGATGGAATCAGTACCAAAGAGACCCTCCTCCTTGCTCCCAGGAGTTTTATCATATCTCTTTCTCTACCCACTGACCGGGTCAGGTTGGGTCAAAGAAGCTTTTCAGGAGGGGGTGGGGATTGACCATCCCATTGTCTGGACCTATTAGTATTTGTATCAAGGTGGGCTGAGGAAAGCAACTGAACTGACTTCCCTCCTTCCTGCCTGTTCTCTGCCCAGAGAGAGAGAAAAACTTTTAAAATTAAAAAGTGGAGGTTTTGCTTTGTTTCAAGCCTCCAAAGAAAAAATTAATTTCTTCACATTAATAGAATGCTGGAGTAGATGGGCCTTTGGTCTGATCCAGCGTAGTTCTTCTTATGTTCTTATATTCAATGTGATAGCTTCATAAATAGTAACCAATCTGCAGTCCAATGCATGCCTACATGCAGGAAGTAGTATTGGGCTGAATCCTTCAATTCTATTCCAACAATTTGAGTTCTTCTGCTGGTGAAAAGCACTGTTGAATGCTGATTAGTAGAACAGAGCTGTAGTACCCAACTCATTGATTTTGTTGAGGCTTCTCAGTCATTTCTAATAAGGAATCTTGGTTTAGACTTTTAAATGAGCCAAATTCCTCCTTTCCTAGTTAATGCAGTTCCATACTCTGTTGACAGTAAATGCATCAGTTGTACCTGTTTTGCCTTACACTAGTCTCAAGTAGCTACCCTAAACACAAACTGCAGTTACATTGAATTCTAATCCCTTACCCACTCTTCCTACCTACAGTACACCATGCAAGCAGTGCCCCAGTAGGAATTCTCAGAAAAGCATCCTTTGTCCTTTTCTTTCTTGTTCCATCAAGTGTATTATATGTTCCTTTAAGTCACTGGACAAAATATTCTGAGTGACAAACAATTTAAAGGATCTGCCCATGTCAGTGGAGACCAAAAATATATGGTATATTTTTACATGTATGCAAAACACCAAAGTATAGCTGTGTCTAGAAGATGCCTAAGCAAGTGTCTCCTACTAAACAGATTCCCTGCAAGAAATAATAGCTCACAATATATTGACCAGGTTTATCATGTGTTTTACTCAGGGGTCGTTTTGTAGAAAAAGAGGTGCAGGAGCTCATTAGCATAACTTCTTTGCATATGCCACTCCCCCTGACATCACTGGACGTGTGTCAGAAGGCAGCGCCCACCACTCAGGCTCCACTGGACTGTTTTGGATTGCTATTGGGGGGGGAACATGCAGATCTGTCCTCGCAGAGGAAGGAGAGCTTGTACCTGAATAAAACTTGGTCTTAAAGGTGCCACTGGACTGTTTTGGACCGGGGGGCCCCTGCAATTTACCTGGCTGCTTCTTGCTCTGACTGAGGACTGCTGGGAGCAGGGGCGGGGCTTGTTGCATGTGCCCGCCCCCTGGGCTCTTTACTGCCGGAGCTCCGCTCCTGTGCGCTCCTGCAGGAAATGACCCCTGATTAAAACTGTGAGCGAGCGATTTGGCTACTACATAAATAAGTTTTCTCTAGAGCCACCCTTCCTGAGGTAAGACAACAATGTGTGAGCCGGAGGCGAAAAAACTGTGAGCTGG
>NW_015173877.1:3758-11199 GCF_001447785.1 Gekko japonicus | reverse complement strand
CATCGATGACCTCCAGCCCAAAGCTAGCAAAACTTCAATCCTCTGCCACGCCGATTCCTTGGGAATTCTGCCAGTACAATGGTGCCTTAAAAATGGAGTCCACCTCACCCCTCCCAAAGGTCTGTATTTCTGCTCATTCTTCAAAGTGCTGTGTTGGTTGGATATGATTTCCCATCCTGGCCATTGATCCCAATTTTAGGGCTTTGTAATCCAGGGCTAGAGAAAGACAGTGTCCTGGAAGTGCTAGAAAAAGGCAGTGGGCTGTTCCACATTCTAATTTTTATCACCTGTGTTGCTTTTTTTTTTTAATTTAGTTTTCTTTTTTTTCTAATTTTTATCCCCTGTGTTGCTTTTTTTTTTTAATTTAGTTTTCTTTTTTGCACTTGTTTTGCCCCCTCTAATGGTCGGTTTGATATTACATTGTTCGAAGAGAGGGGAGGGAAGAAGCGTGACGTTCCTATGCCCCCTCCAGGTGACGTACACGTCAGGGATGTCAGTGACGTGCCTACATCACCCGAAAGTGACATACACATATTGGTGACATCGTGGGGGCTACACTCTGTTTTGGGGGCAAAACTCTATGGTTTGAAGCTAATTCTACCATAGAGTTTTGTCCAGAGTGTCACCAGATGTTAGGCACTTTTATGTAGTGGCCCATCACTTGTGGCCCCTCATGGATCACTGCCTTGTCGTGGCGAGGGGGCTTGCGCAGTTCAATGAAGCTGTGGGCTATGCCGTGAAGGGCCACCCAAGACGGACAGGCCACAGCAGAGAACTCAGACCAAGCGTGATCCACCTGGAGAAGGAAATGGCAACCCACTCCAGTATTTTTGCCAAGAAAACCCCATGGACAGTATCAAAAGGCTAAAAGATATGACGCCGGAAGATGAGCCCCTCAGGTCGGAAGGTGTCCAATATGCTACTGAGGAAGAGCAGAGGACAAGTACAAGTAACCCCAGAAAGAGTGAAGCGGCTGGGCCAAAGCCGAAAGGACGCTCAGTTGTGGATGTGTCTGATGGTGAAAGGAAAGTCCGATGCTGCAAAGAACAATACTGCATAGGAACCTGGAATGTAAGATCTATGAATCAAGGTAAGCTTGACGTGGTCAAAAATGAGATGGCAAGACTGAACATCGATATCCTAGGAATCAGTGAACTAAAGTGGACAGGAATGGGCGAATTTAACTCAGAAGACCATTATATCTACTACTGTGGCCAGGAATCTCGTAGAAAAAATGGTGTGGCCTTTATAGTCAACAAGAGAGTGCAAAAGGCAGTACTGGGATACAATCTCAAAAATGACAGAATGATTTCTGTCCGATTCCAAGGCAAACCATTCAACATCACAGTAATTCAAGTGTATGCCCCAACCACTGATGCAGAAGAGGCTGAAGTGGACCGGTTCTATGAAGACCTACAACACCTCCTAGAACTAACACCAAAAAATGATGTCCTCATCATCATAGGGGACTGGAATGCTAAAGTAGGAAGTCAAAAGGTAACTGGAATAACAGACAAGTTTGGCCTTGGAAAGCAAAATGAAGCAGGGCAAAGGTTAACAGAGTTTTGTCAAGAGAACACACTGGTCATAGCGAACACCCTTTTCCAACAACCTAAGAGGCGACTCTACACATGGACATCACCAGATGGGCAACACCGAAATCAGATTGACTATATAATTTGCAGTCAAAGATGGAGAAGCTCTATCCAGTCAGTAAAAACAAGACCTGGAGCTGACTGTGGTTCAGATCATGAGCTACTCATTGCAAAATTCAGACTTAAACTGAAGAAAATTGGGAAAACCACGAGGCCATTCAGGTTTGACCTAGATCGCATCCCTGATGAATATACAGTAGAGGTGAAGAATAGATTCAAGGGTCTGGATTTGATAGATAGAGTGCCTGAAGAACTATGGACAGAGGTTCGTGACATCGTACAGGAGGCAGCAATCACCACCATCCCAAAGAAAAAGAAATGTAAGAAAGCAAAGTGGCTTTCTGATGAGGCTTTACAAATAGCAGAGGAAAGAAGGAAAGCGAAAGGCAAAGGCGAAAAGGAAAGATTTACCCAACTGAACGCAGATTTCCAGAGAACAGCAAGGAGAGATAAGGAGGCCTTCCTGAATGAACAGTGCAAAGTAATAGAAGAAAACAATAGAATGGGAAGGACTAGAGATCTCTTCAAGAAAGTTGGAGAAATCAAGGGAGCGTTCCATGCAAAGCTGGCCATGATAAAGGACAAAAACGGTAGGGACCTAACAGAAGCAGAAGAGATTAGGAAAAGATGGCAAGAATACACAGAAGAACTATACAAGAAAGACCTCGATGTCCTTGACAACCACGACGGTATAATCACTGACCTCGAGCCAGACATCCTGGAATGTGAAGTTAAATGGGCCTTAGAAAGCATTACTAACAACAAAGCTAGTGGAGGTGATGGTATTCCAGCTGAGCTATTCAAAGTCTTAGAAGATGATGCTGTTAAAGTTCTGCACTCCATTTGCCAGCAAATTTGGAAAACGCAACAGTGGCCACAGGATTGGAAAAGATCAGTATACATTCCAATCCCAAAGAAGGGCAATGCCAAGGAATGTTCAAACTATCGCACAATTGCACTCATATCACACGCTAGCAAGGTCATGCTCAAGATCCTACAAGCTAGGCTTCAACAGTACGTGGATAGAGAACTACCAGAAGTACAAGCTGGGTTTCGAAGAGGTAGAGGAACTAGAGATCAAATTGCCAACATTCGCTGGATTATGGAGAAAGCAAGAGAGTACCAGAAAAATATCTACTTCTGCTTCATTGACTATGCTAAAGCTTTTGACTGTGTGGATCACAACAAACTATGGCAGGTCCTTAAAGAGATGGGAGTACCAGACCACCTCACATGTCTCTTGAGAAACCTGTATAAGGGCCAAGAAGCGACAGTTAGAACCGGATATGGAACAACTGATTGGTTTAGCATAGGAAAAGGAGTACGACAAGGATGTATATTGTCGCCTTGCTTATTTAATATATATGCAGAGTACATCATGCGAAATGCTGGCCTGGATGAATCACAAGCGGGAATTAAGATTGCTGGGGAAAAGATCAACAACCTCAGATATGCAGACGATACCACTCTAATGGCAGAAAGTGAAGAGGACCTAAAGAGCCTCTTGCTCAGGGTAAAAGAGGAGAGCGCAAAAGTGGGCTTGAAGCTCAACATCAAAAAAACTAAGATCATGGCATCCGGCCCCATCACTCCTTGGCAAATAGAAGGGGAAGTCGTGGAAGTAGTGACAGACTTCACGTTCCTGGGATCCCAGATCACCGCAGACTGTGACAGCAGCCATGAAATTAAAAGATTTCCTTGGGAGGAAAGTGATGGCGAACCTAAACAGCATGATAAAAAGTAGAGACATCACCCTGCCAACAAAAGTCCGCATGGTCAAAGCAATGGTATTCCCAGTAGTCATGTATGGCTGTGAGAGTTGGACTATAAGGAAGGCCGAGCGCCGAAGAATAGATTCTTTTGAACTATGGTGCTGGAGGAGACTCTTGAGAGTCCCTTGGACTGCAAGAAGAACAAATCAGTCAATCCTCAAAGAAATCAACCCTGACTGTTCCCTGGAAGGCCAGATAATGAAACTGAAGCTCAAATACTTTGGGCACCCAATGAGAAGGGAGCACTCACTGGAGAAGACCCTGATGCTGGGAAAGATTGAAGGTCAAAGAAGATGGGGACGGCAAAGGATGAGATGGTTAGACAGTGTCATAGATGAATGGAAGGAGTCTCAGTGGCTAACAATCTCTTTTCCCTTCCCCTCCCCACAACAGACACCCTGTGAGGCAGGTGGGGCCGAGAGAGCTCTTTCGAGGACTGCTCATGAGAGAACAGCTCTGAGAGAACTCGTGACTGACCCAAAGTCACACCAGCAGCTGCATGTGGAGGAGTGGGGAATCAAACCTGGTTCCCCCAGATTAGAGTTTGCGCTCCGAACCACTACACCAAACTGGAAGCCAGGGTGGAGCAAGACATCCGTGTGGAAACCACCCAAGTGTATAATTTAATTTCTTTCTTTCTCTTCTAACTATTTGTAAGGAAGAAATGAAAACAAAGCCTTGAGGAGACGAGAAACGTGCAGATTTCCCCAGACTTTTGATTCCATTTTGGCGCCAGCCAGCAAACGAATATCCATTAACGGCTGCCATGTATAAGCAAGGAAGGAATGTTGTTTATATGTATTAAGCTGGATTTATAGACCTCTTTCCTTAAGCGTAATGGCAGATCTGCTCTTTTGCACGCTGTTAGAGGGGAGAGAGTTTTTCCATGTGCTTAAAAGAGCCATCACACTTAACGCAACGTTCCGCCGCGGTCCACGCACTCCTTGGCGACGAGTGCCAGCCCCTAAAATCTTACCAAGTCCGCGAGACAAAAGCGTAACATCGGTAGTAATGTGTTTACTTTTGACCGTGATAAATCAATTATTCATTGGTACAAAGTTCATGGTTTGGGGTTGCTGAAATATGGACTGTAATAAAATATTAACATGATGAAAATCCACTGCCAATGTCGGAGCATGGCCGCCATCCAAAGAAGTGATAGGCGCGTGGGGGGTGGGCAGAGCACTGCTGCCGTTTGCAGACAGAGAAAAGCCGAGGTTCTGTCTAAGAGAGATGTCGGCAGCGAGGAAGACTCTGGCACTCGCGTCCCATTAAAACTGGGTACACGCGGACACACGTGGAAGTTGCCTTATACTGAATCAGACCCTTGGTCATAGAATCATAGAATTGGAAGGGATCTCTGGGGTCATCTAGTCCAACCCCCTGCACAATGCAGGAAATTCACAAATACCGCCCCCTCCACACCTCCTGCAGTGACTGCTGTTCCATGCCTAGAAGATGACAAAAAACACCCCTCTATCAAAGTCAGTATTGTCTACTCAGACTCTCCTGGATCTCAGGCTGAACTCTTCCGCATCAGCTCCTGCCTGGTCCTTTTTTTTTAGCTGGAGATGCCAGGGATGGAACTTGGGACCTTCTGCATGCCAAGCAGATGCTCTGCCACTGAGCCACGGCCCCTCCAAGTTCTACATGCACATTTAATTCTGTATGAAATGTGTCTTTGGGAAGATAAAAAGAGGTTTGGCTCTCAAAAAGCTTATACCCCCGAAAATCTCGCTGGGAGTGATATCAGGTCATCCCCAAACTCCACCCTCCCTGGGCACCGCCCCTCCCCCCCAAATCTCCTGGTATTTGCCTTGGCAGTGTTGGGAATCCTAGCTCCTGTATGCTTTATGTATCTATCTATATGTATCAGTTTGGTGTAGTGGTTAAGTGTGCGGACTCTAATGTGGGAGAACCGGGTTTGATTCCCCACTCCTCCACTTGCACCTGCTGGATGACCTTGGGTCAGTCGCAAGCTCTGGCACAGCTGTCCTTGAAAAAGAGCCGTTTGTGTCAGAGTTCTCTCAGCCCCACCCACCCCACAGGGTGTCTGTTGTGGGGAGGGGAAGGGAAAGGAGTTTGTCAGCCGCTCTGAGACACCTTTGGGTAGTGAAGGGCGGGGTATAAATCCAATCTCTTCTTCTTCTTCTTCTTCTTCTATCATATGGGAGAATTTTTGTATTCTAGAAAACAACATTTTGGAGGTATGAGCTTTGGAGTCAACTCTCCCTTCGTCAGATTCTTCGGCAGGGAATCGTTGACTCTCCGAAACTTCATGCCCGGAAAATTTTGTTGGTCTCTACAGTGCGACTGGATCTAGCGATTAAAATCAATGAGTTACAGGGTTGTTTTCAGGCTTGGATTCTTTACAGAAAGAAAACGGCGAGTGGCTGTACTTTGCGGACAGATCCAGTTTGGTGTAGTCAGTGGTGAAGAGCGGCAGGACTCTAATCTGGAGAACCGGCTTTGATTCCCCACTCCTCCTGTACACGAAGCCAGCTGGTGTGACCTTGGGTCAGTCCTGGTTCTCTCAGAGCTGTTTTATCAAGGGCAGTTCTCGGGAGAGCTCTCTCAGCCCCGCCTACCTCACAGGGTGTCTGTTGTAGGGAGAGGAAGGGAAGGCGATTGTAAGCCGCTCTGAGACTCCTTTAGGTAGTGAAGGACGGGGTATAAAACCAACTCTTCTTCTACTAATGCTCAGGTGACAATATTGTTTGCCAGATCAGCATGCCAGGTTCCCCCACTGCTGCTGTGGCTGGCAAGTCCCCCGCCTCCCCCGTTTCCCTACCCCAGTCTCCTGCAGCGGCCATTTCACCCACAACACAGAAGGGCTTTTTTTTTTTAGAGTCAATTCACGTATCATTAACAGAGAGTTATCCTGCTGTAACTATCTGTCTTTCAAGTTCACTGAATTCCCAGCCCTTTTAAAAGTAAGTCTCTAGTGCCTTTAAATGCTCCCTCTAAGCTGCGGAGTCTTGTGAGCAAAAATTCTACTTTGTGAGCTACTGGCATTAAAGTTCTGAGTGAACAATTAGGCTACAGGTCAAAGAAGACGGGGACGGCAAAGGATGAGATGGTTAGACAGTGTCATCGATGCAACAAACATGAAATTGAGCAAACTTCAGAGGACGGTGGAAGACCGGAAGGCCTGGCGGGATCTGGTCCATGGGGTCGCGAAGAGTCAGACTCGACTGTGCGACTGAACAACAACAATAAATTAGGTTCCTCTGGAGCTATCCTTCCTGAGCTAAGACAAAAATGTGTGAGCCGGAGGCTAAAAAACTGAGCTAGCTCACGCTAACTCAGCTTGGGGGGAATACTGGTGCCTTCCGTTGCAGACACAGGAAAGTCATGTGGATCTACCTGTCCACATGGGTGCCAGCCCGGCTTTCCTTGCCCGCTTTCCCAAAACCTTAAAGCAAAGCAAATTTGGGAAAACAGGAAATTTGTTTATTTGCTTCGTTCTCTGCCCCACATTTCTTCCCACCGGGGCCTCAAATTGGCTTACCGTCTTTATTTCGGTCAATTTCAGTCGATGCATTTATTTCGGTCGATTTCTATTCTGCCCTCCCCACAAGTGGGCTCAGGGTAGATCACAAGTACGTTCTTGAGCCGTTCGGCTCATCACAGGAAACAGAAACATTAATAGAGTTGTTAGCCAAATTTCCACGAATTGCTAATAGTTATGGGGAATTATGAACTTACACAAGGCAATAGGCAAATAAGGGAGCAAGCGCTTATGTATACAGGGGTCCCGCTTCTTCCAGACACACCAAAAATAGACGCTGAGACTGACATCAGTATAAGATGGTTTTGTTTACTGAAGGTATTTCAAACATACAACAACGCAAGCACACACACAATTATACAGCATCTAGGAAATATAGATAGAGGAGAATAGCACATCCGCATTAGCAGGATGTTCCGTTGAGGGGCAATACTTTACCTGTCCGCGGTGAGACGGAGCGAACCTCAGGGAAAAGGAGGGGGACTATGGGGGGGTTGGGGGGG
>NW_015173877.1:0-3639 GCF_001447785.1 Gekko japonicus | reverse complement strand
ACCGGTTGGAACCGGTGCAGTTTATGCCGGCTGAAACGCGAACACACTTACCTCCTGTCTGCGGAGCCCATCGCTGTATGCCCGTTCACATGCAGCGGGCGTCGGCATTTTTTTTTTAAACCCTCAGTTTGCGCATGCGCATAGGCAGCCATCCACAGAATGGCGATCTTCACGCATGCGCAAAACACCCCATCCAGAAAAGCATGCCCCGAAGAGAGGACTTACCATTAAAGTTTAAAGAGCAAACTGGCCTCCCCGAGGTCCCGGACTCCTCTAAAAAGTTAAACTAAGGACCTTTTCTTTTTCTTTTTTAAACAATGCCGGGGCGAAGCTTTGCCCAAGCGCATATCACCAACCTAAAAAAAATGGCGGGCGAAAATCAGAAGCCTCGGGCTTCCGAACAAAAGTGGCTCTACAACGGTGGAGAGCGATCAGACGGTGGGGGGGGTAAAGTGATTACAACTGTTGCACTCAGGATACCACCACTTGGGGACCTAGTGGCAGAATACAACGGTTTAAAGCTCTATGCAACTGTTAGGGACGGAAGGCAGATGTTCGCCGTGTGAACGCCGGTAAGTACACCGATTCCAACTGGCACCTATACCGTTGCAAATGCCCCGTCTGAATGCACCCATTAGGTGGGGGAAGAGAATTTTGCCTACGTGCAAGGAAGAGGATTCTTCATGGAATTTGAGTCCCCTGTCTTCTGCCCATGGCAACTGCCTGGCTTTTCAGTGCTATACATGGCTAGGGAACTGGTCCGTCTTACTGCAGGTAAGAGGGTTGGCAACATACAGGAACCATTGGCACGTCATCTCACAGGAAGGCTTCCTCCTTTTGGGCGTGTGTCTGTAACTGGCATCCCTCGGAGTCACCTTGCAGTTCAGTCCCTTTTGCACACAACTAGCAAAGTTCAGGTTTTTTATCACTTATGAGTTTATGAGACCGCAATAGGCACCTTGTAGGGCAACAGAGTAATTAAGGCCAGTGAAAACAACAAGATTTAAAGCAAGTCACACTGTTTGTTTACGTGCACTGTCTCCAAAAACTGGTGCCCATGGGTCTCTGAGGTCGTCTTGATCCAGGCCGCGTGGAGGTGGTAGAACTTCAGCTGGGGAAGCCGGCTTTTATTGGAGTCCCGCCACCTCAGCCAGTGGCCTGGCGGAACAGCTCCGTTTTACAGGCTCTGCAGAACGGCCCTCCCCTCCTCTGTTGTATTCTCACAACAGCCCTGTGAGGTAGGTTAGGCTGAAGAGTATGTGACTGGCCCAAGGTCACCCAGCAGGCTTCCATGGGCAGAGTGGGGATTTTGAACCTGGGTCTCCTAGTTTGTAGTCTGACACTCTAACCTCTACCTCACACTGGCGTGTTTTTGAAGCAGCCAATTTACGGAGGGTCTACATTCTGCAATCTCCATCTGGGCCTTATGCCTTCGTGGGAAACCAGTGCTTTGTGGAGTACCTTTTATTATCTCATTGTACTGAAGACAGATAACAGTCTAGTGACGTTTTTTGTATTTTGGGTGTTACCGCAGGTTATTCCAGCCAAGACTTTGACTGGGCGGACTACCAGAAGCAGTGTGGAGCGGAAGCGGCGCCCGAGTTCTGCTTTAAAAATGTAAGTTTCTTTTTTTTCTTTTTAACATCCGATTTGTCGTTCATCAGCACTATCTGAATATAATAAAGAGTAAAATCCCAGTTGTTAATCCAATACCTGTATCAAAATTCTAGAGGGAACATTCCACACGTTTTCTATATCAGTCTGGCTCCATGCAGAATTGGGATTTTACTCTTTATTGTATTCAAGTTTTGGTGTCATGGTAAATGTTGTGAATCGGAATGTTGGTTCTTCTTAGAAAAAAGCTTCAGCACGAAACGAGACCGCCGTTAAGTAGCACGCTCGTTCGACAGCCTTCCAGATCTCATTTGGAACCATCCTTTTGGAGCAACAATTTGATCACTTATTGGAGTTTTTGCACCATTCCTTTGTCAGTTATTTACACAACGGTGGATGTATGATTATGATGTCCTTCTTACGAGGGGTCCTTTCGTAGAAAAAGAGGTGCAGGAGCTCATTAGCATAACTTATTTCCTTATGCCACACCCCCTGACATCACCGGAAGTGTGTCAGAAGGCAACACCCACCACTTAGGCTCCACTGGACTGTTTTGGATTGCTAGCTGTTGGGGGGGGAATGCGCAGATCTGCCCTCGCAGAGGAGGGAGAGCTTGTACCTGAAGGGGGGGGGGGGGCTCGTCTGCAGCTTACCTGGCTGCTTCTTGTTCCTCATGGCCCGACTGAGGGCTGCTGGGAGCAGGGGGCGGGGCTTGTTGCATGTGCCCGCCCCCTGGGCTCCTTACTGCCGGAGCTCCGCTCCTGTGCGCTCCCGCAGGAAATGACCCCTGCTTCTTACTGTTATCGGAATTACCATTAGATATGTGGTTTGTTTCTTTATTCTTTATTCAGCATATACATTTCTTATTTTGTTATGTTATTGTTGGTACACAGTTTTTGTTATTTTTTATGTTCCTTAACTGTGTCGGTACCAGTATTTGTACATTCTTCTGCATGGCAAGGAAATATGTGTCGAGGAAAGAAGAGAAAACAAAGGCTCAAGAAGAGCACGTTCATGTATTCTTTATTTTTGTAAAAAAAGTATTATTTTAAAGGAAACAAACAAACATATATGGGAGTATTAACAACCACATTATATCTATTAAAATACCCCATACATACCTTTCTAATAAACTATCTATCTACCATACAGCCAGCTATTATCTTTGCAACTCTATATTATATCAATCTATGTTTACTTCTATTTAGACATTGTCTAAGCAATCTACTATAGTTTTCTATGAAATAACTTTAGGTACACCTTAGCATTTTATAAACACATAAGCTCATATACCATATTTCTTACCGTTTGTTATTGTTTTTATCATCTAAAATTTAATTTTCCATTAAATGCCTTTAATATGAATTAACATTTTTAAATGAATTCCCTTACCCAATCTTGATCAGTTACATAGACATGGAGATCCCCTAAACCAGTCTGATTTATACAGTTTGACTTTTTTACAGTTTTTTTTATATCATCTATTATAAAAAGGCCTCTGAACATTTTCCATTCATCTACTATATTATAGTATTCTGTTCACTCCTCTGAAGCTTTGTTAACGCTGAGTCAGAGCATTGCTCCTCAGTACTCTGACTAGAGATGTAAAATTTCTGGAAATTTTGAAGCTCGGAAAAAACCCCGGGTTTTTCCCGTTTTTTTTCCCGAGAAAAAAACAGAAATTTTCGGAAAAATTGAAAAAAATGCTACATTAGCATTTCTTTTGTCTTTCCTAGATTGAAAGTCATTCTGTTACTTTAGGAACATAAAATATGACTATGGAATTAAAAGCCTTTAATATGAATTAACATTTTTAAATGAATTCCCTTACCCAATCTTGATCAGTTACATATACAGGGAGATCCCCTAAACCAGTTTGATTTATACAGTGTGACTCTTTTACAGTTGCTGTTTTTTTAATATCATCTATTATGAAAAGGCCTCTGAACATTTTCCATTCATCTACTATAGTATAGTATTCTGTTCACACCTCTGAAGCTTTGTTAACGCTGAGTCAGAGCATTG
>NW_015173876.1:35470-40754 GCF_001447785.1 Gekko japonicus | reverse complement strand
GGGAAACCTTTACCTTTACCTTTAACACATGTATAGCATCTACAAATGTTGACCAGGTAAGTACATAATAAACATATTTAAGCCCTGGTCACATGGAGAATTTGCCGTGCAAAAGGCATGAATGTCGGGCAGATTTTCGGGGCGCGATCACACCGCAACATCTGGGAAGCATAGCATACCCGTGGCCAACCCAGTGGCGTCCCGCCGAAGATGCGGAGTTAAAAAGTACCAAGGAAAGTGCACTAATATCCGGAAAACGCGCGGCACATGCGGGTGTCTGATCGCGGGAGCGCTAGTATACCGTGGCATCCGGCGCGCATCCACGTCCCGTCGCAAACCAGATGTTTTTCGTAAGCGCATGCACACAAACATGAAACTGAAAGCAGTGCTGCTCCGCTGAACTGTGCATGCAGACAAACGCGGAACGCTTGTGTGATCGCACCGCGCCGCTTCTTTGCCATGCTGCAGCATCGCCATGTGATCGCCAGCTAACAGCCGAAGCACGGAGACTCGGGGGACTGTGTGATCGGGCTACCGTGCTTTATTTTGCTCCGGGGTGAACAGCCACGCCCCCCCCACGTTATCTGGCCCGTGTGACCCGTGGCCTTAGTATTCCAACAGGTAGCATACAATGTATTTCCAGTCTTCTAACAGGTAAGTAAGTAAGTAAGCGTTCCATGCGCCTTGGTGTTTAGTCATGCCGGCCACATGACCACGGAAACGTCTTTGGACAGCGCTGGCTCTTCGGCTTTGAAACGGAGATGAGCACCGCAACCCTAGAGTCGGATTCGACTCGCTTTCGAGCAAGGGAACCTTTACCTTTTTTAACAGGTAAGTATACAAATACAGAACAAGTCTACAGTCCAAGTACAAAGCATGTCTGTAGACGAAACTTCGTTTCGTGTATTCTTCCTCAGTAGAAGCTGATTAGAGTATGTCATAAGCATTCATCATGGGTTTCCAAGGTAAGTATCAGCCAAACTGCTTTCCAATCCAATTAGGGGAAGTTTCCGTAGTCTTAAACTGCTGGTATGATGTACTTGCCTGCTCGACATTTGTAGATGCTATACACGTATTACTACCACTCTGATTTGAATAGTACCTAAGAGTTGCTTATTTGAAACCATATTTTAACCATTAAAATCAACCTCCCCCCCCAACTCATATCATTAAAACAAATTAAAGGCTGAGTTCAAATAAATACGAAACATAAAAACAGCATGGTTAGGAAGGAGAGATGGTTGAGGGAATGCCACACAAAATAAAAGAGTCTTTGCCTGCTGGTGGTACAGGAGAGGCGACTCTCCCTGGGGAGGGAGTTACAGAACTTTGGTGCCACCACTCTCCCCTCTGCTATTCTTGAGGGGAGATATAAGCAAATTCCTTATTCAGTCAGGTTCTGTGGATGTAATAGAAGAGAAATAGAAACTGTTGAGCACGTACTCTTACACTGTAAATTGTTAAATGACATTCGAGTGGAATTTATAGAAGCCCCCCTTAAGTTGGTAGCAGGCCAATCGGATAGAATCAAGGTACAATTTCTCCTTGCTTCACGAGATCCGGAGATCATTGAACTAACCGCTAAGTTTCTCCATGGTTTTATAAAACGGAAGAGTGACCCTGATCATATTAATGATTCTTAATTTATAAGTCAAAAAGCGTAAGTTTAAAAGTTAGAATGCCAATTTATTTTATGATTCAGGCATCTTTTGTATGGTCAAATCTAGCTTGTGACAACTTGAGTTAGGCCTGACATAGCCACGACTATCTATTTTATAATTTCTTTTGGATTGTATTATTGGTTAGTGCTTCTAATATTGTATGCCAATAAAAGGTATTTGAATTGAATTGAATTGAATTGGTGCCACCACCAAGAAGTCCCTCTCCTGGGTCGCTACCCGCCTAACCTCAGAAGGCAGGGGGGGGACCCAAAGCAGGGCCTTCAAAAATAACCGTCGTGGTTGGGTGGGTTCATAAAGGAGTCGGTGGTCCTTCAGGTAGGGAAGGGTTTGTAATAGGGTTGCCAGTCCTCAGTTGGGGGCAGGGGGTCCCCTGGTTTGGAGGCCCTCCCCCCACTTCAGGGCTATCAGAAAGCCGGGGGGGGGGGAATGTCCACTGGGTGCACCATTATAACCTATGGAGACCGGTCCCCATAGGATATAATGGAGAATCGATCCATGGGTATCTGGGGCTCTGTGGGGGCTGTTTTCTGAGGTAGAGGCACCAGATTTTCAGCACAGCATCTGGTGCCTCTCCTCAAAAAAATTCCCAGGTTTCAAAAAGATCGGACTAGGAGGTCCAATTTTATGAAAACCAAAAGGAGGTGCCCCCATTCTCCACTATGTCCAACGGAGGGAAGGCATTGAAAAGGAATGTGGTTCCTTCAAATGTGATGGCCAGAACTCCCTTTGGAGTTCAATTGTGCTTCTTCTTTCCCCTCTCCCGGAGGCTCCCGGAAGGTGATGTCTCCACCCCCAAAGTCTCCTGGCTCCACCCCCAAAGTTCCTAGATATTTCCTGAGTCGGACCTGGCAACCCTTGTTTGCGAGCTGTTCTTAAACAGAACCAACAGCCCATCTGCCGCAAAAGGGATGGAGGAGGATTCTGGGCGGGAGAGTCGCGTTCTCAGAGCCGCTCACTCTATAGTTTGGGAGCACCCCGTGGCTCTTTGGAACACCGTTCCCCGTTGTGGCAGCCAACACCACACATTCCAGGGAAGCAGGCAAGGCCTGGGGCGTGTGGTTGACGGGGTTCCCATCTGCTTGGCTGTAAAGAGGGGCTGTGGCTCAGTGGCAGAGCATCTGCTTAGCATGCAGAAGGTCCCAGGTTCAATCCGCAGCAGCACCTCCAGTTAAAAGGACCAGGCAGTAGGTGATGGGAAAGACGCTCTGTCTGAGACCCTGGAGAGCTGTAAAGAGGGGCTGTGGCTCAGTGGAAGAGCATCTGCTTAGCATGCAGAAGGTCCCAGGTTCAATCCGCAGCAGCACCTCCAGTTAAAAGGACCAGGCAGTAGGTGATGGGAAAGACGCTCTGTCTGAGACCCTGGAGAGCTGTAAAGAGGGGCTGTGGTTCAGGGGGAGAGCCTCTGCTTGGCATGCAGAAGGTCCCAGGTTCAATCCCCGGCATCTCCTGTTAAAAGATCAGTTGGTAGGTGATGGGAAAGACCTCTGCCCGAGACCCTGGAGAGCTGCTGCCCGTCTGAGTAGGCAAGACTGACCTGGATGGACCAAGAAGCTGATTAAGGCAGCTTCATGTGTGTCTTTCAGGTATTCCGTGGAGGGATTTCTCGACAAGAACAAGGACACCCTTTTCCAGGACTTCAAGCGGCTGATGTACAACAGGTATGCAGGCCTTACGGGGCGGTATAAATAACGGCAATAAACCAGTCAGTCACAACTATATCTCCAGACGACAGAGGTCGGTTCCCCTGGAGGAAATGGCAGCTTCAGGCAGTTGGAATGTATGGTGTCCCACCCCAACGGAGCTCCCTTCCGCAGCTCCAGGGCTATTTTTGGGCAGGAACGCACAGGAACGAAGTTCCGGCTGGCTTCCGAGTTGGCCACGCCCAGCAGGAACTCATTAGCATAATAGGCCACACCCAACAGCAGGAACGCATTAGGATTGGCTACATTAGGGGTGTGTGGCCTAACATGCAAAGGAGTCCCTGCTACAAAAAAAGGCCCTGGGTTTTGACAACAAACAAGGTAAACAGAATAACTGTCAGCAAGCTGCCAAAAGATTTATAGGGGTCTGAGGTATATGGTCACCCCTAGGTTCCCCCCCCTTCAATATGCGCTTGGCCTTTCATGCGCATGTCCCCTTTAGCTCTCAGCTCTACATTCCTTTCTGGGTATGCAAGTCCTGCTTTGCTGCAACGCTATCTACTCAAGGCCGCAGGTGGAGAGCCGAGGAGCTTCGCTGTGTTTTAATTAGGGGAAGCCGTGGGAATGGTTTTCTTGTTTATTTCTAAGGAACCGTTGCATCTCATGGTTTTAGGCGCGAGTGGCGATGAGCCGTGCGCGCGGGAACCCTGATTATTGGCTGATGTGATTATGAATTTGCTTTAACCTTCCATGCCCCTTGGATTCATGTTATTCCTGACACTGCTCCTGTACATGTGCTTCATGGCTTCAATAAACGTATAACCTTCTAGTAAGAGTGTACTTCGTTGTAGTCGTGGGGACCTGACATTGTGTTAGGAATCCCTTCTTCCTCATCTCAGCGCATCTATCGACATCGATATGAGCGACGGAGAGGGGAAGGTTACCCCTGATGGGTCTGAACCGGGCGACCCAGATGTGGGGGGAAACCCCCCAGAGACCACGGTGGAGACCCCGGTGACCAGCGCGCAACCGACGTACACGCCGGCGCATGGGGCCATCCCGAAGAGAAGCTCGGCAGCCCCGGTCTACCCCCGTCCTTGGGCAACCTGGCGGGCCTATTATGCTAATGAGTTCCTGCTGGGCTTTTTCTACATAAAAAGCCCTGCGCAGCGCCACCCCCTAATCTCAAGAATTTCCCAACCTGGAGTTGGCAACTCCACGTCCTGCGCAACACGATTACTGCCACCACATTCTCTGGACCAGGCTGGCTTGAAGCCAACGTTTCCTCCTGCCTCGTTCTCGAAGGCCCCGCCCTGACGCCTCCTCTGTCGTTTCTCCCCAGCGCAGACCCCGTCCTGCGAGAGATGTGGCCCGAGGGGAAGCAGAGCATCACCGAGGTGACCAAGCGGCCCCTGACGGCTGCCACTCTCTTCAAGAACTCCATCGTGGCCCTGGTGGAGAACCTGGCCTCCAAGGTAATGGCGGCTCCTCCCTTGGCTTCATAACCCAAGGCCGTGCGGGTCCCCCGGCTGGCTTGGTGGCATTTCCCAGATGTAACACACATAACACGCGCACACTTAACTTGTCGGAGAACCAACCTCTCTATGTTTCCGCGTGGCATAGGAGCTGTGAGGGGATCTGGGGGTCTAGAATGAAAGGGCTCTTCTGCATTCTCATTTCTTCTGCGGACTCTGATCTGGGAGAGTCGCGTTTGATTCCCCACTCCTCCACTTGCAGCTGCTGGATGACCTTGGGCAAGCCATAGTTCTGTCAGAGCTGTTCTTGAAAAAGAGCCGTTTCCGCCAGAGCTGTTCTCGAAAAAGAGCAGTTTCTGTCAGAGCTCTCTCAGCCCCACCTACCTCACAGGGTGTCTGTCTGTTGTGGGGAGAGGAAGGGAAAGGAGTTTGTAAGCCGCTCTGAGACTCCCTTGGGTAGTGAAGGGCGGGGTATAAAACCAATCTC
>NW_015173876.1:17188-35126 GCF_001447785.1 Gekko japonicus | reverse complement strand
AGAAGGGAGGGCAGGAAGGGTTGCCTCAGTGCCTAGTTCTTGTGGCCTTTTCTTACACGCCCAGGGAAATGCCGATCACCACTTTGGGATCAGTAAGCAGTTTTTCTTCAGGCCAGTTTGGTGGGGGATCCTGGAGGTTTTTTGTGCCCTCTTCTGGGCATGGAGCAGGGATCACTGGGAGTGTGTGTGTGGGGGGGGCATTTGTGAATTTCCTGCCTTGTGCTGGGGGGTTGACTAGATGATCCCAGAGGTCCCTTCCAACTCCATGATTCTATGATCTCGTCACAGCTGGGTTTGGATCTCTCTATGGGCTCCAGAGACCCTGTAGGTTTCCTAGCAAGGCTCCTACACTTTTCAGCTGTGTGTGACAGGCAGATACCCAACCGGTTGACATTTCTTCTTTACCTACATATCTGGGGAGGGGGTTTGTGCAACCACTGTTCCCTCTAAGCTGCGGAGTCTTGTGAGCAAAAATCCTACTTTGTGAGCTGCTGGCATTAAGGTTGTGAGCGAGCGATTTGGCAACTGCATAAATTATTTTGCTCTGGAACCCCATCCTTCCTGAGCCGAGACAAAAAAATGTGTGAGCTGGAGGCTTAAAAACTGTGCACTAGCTCACACTAACTCAGCTTAGAGGGAACACTGCTCTGGAGCCATCCTTCCTGAGCTGAGACAAAAAATGTGTGAGCCGGAGGCTAAAGAACTGTGCACTAACTCACACTAACTCAGCTTAGAGGGAACACTGCTCTGGAGCCATCCTTCCTGAGCCGAGACAAAAAATGTGTGAGCCGGAGTCTCAAGAACTGTGCGCTAGCTCACAGTAACTCAGCTGAGAAGGAACACTGGTTGCAACTGCTAAATTTTTGAAAGCAAGAGAGAGATGATCTCATGCTATATAACCACATGCACAGCAGGGCTGAATCCTCACCCGGTAGTCATTTGAGAGCGCCCGAGAGCCTGGAGGAGCCCTTCCAGTCAGAGCGAAGTGGACCGGGCAGAGGGGGGTGCCATCCATTCATGCCTCTCCTTCTCCCCCCTCCGTCCTCTTTCCCCAACAGGAGCCCTATTACGTCCGTTGCATCAAGCCCAATGACCAGAAGTCACCGCACCTCTTTGACGAGGAACGCTGCTGCCACCAGGTGTCCTACTTGGGACTGCTGGAGAACGTGCGGGTCCGACGGGCCGGTTTCGCCTACAGACAGCCCTATGACCGCTTCCTGCTCCGGTAGGCATGATCCTGGTCCTTCCCTGCGCCCTCAGAAAGGCCACCTCAGTATGGGACAAGGAAAGTGAGAGCTGGTGTGGAATAGTGGACAGAGCGGGGGACTGGGATCCAGAGCAACCCGGGTTCGAATCCCCGCTTTTGCCATGGAAACTCGCCGGTCGACCTTGGGCCCGTCACAAACTCTCAACCTGGCCTGCCTCGCAGGGGTGTAGTCGTGGGACAAGGGAGGCGGGGAGAACGGTGTTCTAGAAGCCTCTTTGAGTCCCAACTCGGGAGAAAAGCAGGATATAAATAGATAAATGCATGTAAATAAACGCAGGTGCAAGGGCCGAGCTTTGGCTGCGCTTGCGGGTGACGCATGTATCCACCTTGCTTCTTTCTCAGTATCAGTCAGCACTGGAAAACTGGAGGGACCCCTTCCCTCTGCAGCCCCTCTGGAGCTGACCTGTGATAGAAGTATGTGAATTAGTTGATCATCATATGGCATTGTGTGTAGTACAGCCAGGAGATCCTAAGATTGTCTGGCAGCTGGAGTTCTAGCTCTTTTAGTGTTATGCACCACTAGGTGGCGAGCTAGACTTTTTTTTAGCTGAGAGAGCTCTGAAACAGCTGTGATTGACCCAAGGTCACCCAGGCGGCTTCATGTGGAGGAGTGTGGAATCTAACCTAGTTCTCCAGATTAGAGTCTGTCGCTCTTAACCACTACACCATGCTGGCTATCCTACATAAATATGTAGTTCTGGCCCAGCCATAGAAGGAGAAGGAGAAGAGGAGGAGCTTGGATTTATACCCTGCCCTTCACTACCTGAAGGAGTCTCAGAGCGGCTCTTCCCCTCCCCACAACAGACACCCTATGAGGTAGGTGGGGCTCAGAGAGCTCTTTCGAGGACTGCTCCTGAGAGAACAGCTCCGAGAGAACCTGTGACTGACCCAGGGTCACACCAGCAGCTTTCTGTGGAGGAGTGGGGAATCAAACCCAGGTCTCCCAGATTAGAGCCCGCGCACTTAACCACTACACCAAACTGGCTTTCAAGGAGGAGGAGGAGGAGGAGAAGAAGACGAAGAGAAGATTGGGTTTATACCCCCACCCTTCACTACCCGATGGAGTCTCAGAGCAGCTTACAAACTCCTTTCCCACTCCCCACAACAGACACCCTGTGAGGTAGGTGGGGCTGAGAGAGCTCTTTCGAGAACTGCTCCTGAGAGAACAGCTCTGAAAGGACTTGTGACTGACCCAAGGTCACACCAGCAGCTGCATGTGGGGAATCAAACCCGGTTCTCCCAGATTAGAGTCCGCGCTCCTAATCACTCCACCAAATTAGAGGTGAAAGGAGCTTCCTCTTTGGGCACCACAGTTCTGGGCAGACGCCCTAGATATGGAAAGAGTCACTCCTTGTACTCTGGGAGGAGGTTCTAGAAGTATGAGGGGCCCAATGCAAGTGGAGGAATTATTAGTTCCCTTTGTTTGAGAGGCAGGACGGTGCAGTCGTTGGAGCGACGGACTCAGGACTGGGAAAATATCAGGTCGGGATCCCCGCTCTGCCCTGAAGGCCTGCTGGGTGACCTTGGGCCGCTCTCGGCCTCGAGTCAGTCTCGCCTACCCCCACCTCAGAACAGGCCGTTCACTGGTCCCTCACTGTCCCGCCAGGTACAAGATGACCTGTGAGTACACGTGGCCCAACCACCTCATGGCCACGGACCGCGAGGCCACCCAGGCCCTGATGGAGCAACACGGCTTCCAAGACGACGTCGCCTACGGGAACACCAAGGTCTTTATCCGCACACCGCAGACTCTCTTCTGCCTGGAGGAGGCGCGAGCCCAGCTGATCCCCATCATCGTGCTGCTACTGCAGAAGGTACCGGGAGGTTCACTCCTTGAGTGCATTTGTGTCAGTGTCACACGTGCCACACCAGTCAGTTCTTGTGAAAATTGGGAGGAGGAGGAGGGATTTATGCCCCACCCTTCACTACCCAAAGAAGTCTCAGAGCGGCTTACAAACTCCTTTCCCTTCCCCTCCCCACAACAGACACCCTGAGAGGTAGGTGGGGCTGAGAGAGCTCTGACAGAAACTGCGCTTTTTCAAGAACAGCTCTTATCAGAGCTACAGCTTGCCCAAGGTCATCCAGCCAGGTGCAAGTGGAGGAGTGGGGGATCAAACCCGGTTCTCCCAGATTAGAGCCCGCGCACTTAGACCACTACACCAAACTGGCTCTGGTCTTATCCAGCAGGGCTCTTCAGGAGGTCCCATGTTCAACCCCCCGCATTTCCATTTAAAAGGACCAGGCAGGAGGTGATGTGAAAGACGCTCTGCCTGAGACCCTGGAGAGCCGCTGCCCGTCTGAGTACTGATTCAGTATAAGGCAGCCACAGGTGTTCATGCATCTATTCGTGTGTTCAGGTAGCCTTGGAATTCCCCTAAGGATAGAAGAGTAGAAGAGAGATGACCTGGCGCAGAAGCCACATCCAAAACCTTCCAGGGCCTCCTGGTGAATAATTAACACAGGACATAGGGCCGCCAGGTCCTCCCAGGCCACCGGCAGGAGATGGTAGGGTTGCCATCTCCATGCAAGGAAACTCCTGGGTATTTGTGGGTAGGACAGGGACCTCAGTGGGGTACAATGCCCCGGAGCCCCCCCTCTAAAGCATCTCTTTTCTCCAGGGGAACTATTCTCTGTCACCTGGAGATGTGCTGTAATTTCATGGGATCCCCAGGTCCCACCTGGAGGCTGGCATCCCTCACGTTCCGCTACGCAACCCATTCTGAAATGAGAGGGTGTAATGATTCCATATTTGGGTGTGTGTGTTCCTTTAAATGTTTAGTTTGACTGCAGTTCTGTAAGGAGAGTGGTAGAGGGTGACAAGTGTGATTTGATTTGCTGCTGACTGAGAGTGTGGGAGGAGAGATGTCTATGAGAGTGATTTTGTGTGTGTAAAATTTGAAGAGAGAACATGGTCTGTGTGACTATGGGATTTTGAGTCTAATTCTGTGTGACTAAGACCAGCAGTTTAGTCTGTGTGACTAAGAGAGTTGATTCCATTCAGTGTGAATAAAACGAAGAGACTAGCCTGGGTGGCTATATATATATATGAGACAAAGAGTATACTGAGTGTACAAGCCTGTCAGAGTGGAGTTTGGAATTTGAGAGACTGTTTGTGGCACCAAGCTTTGCCAGTTATATTTACAAGTTCCTTTCTTCAGCAACTGTTCAAAATAAACAGAAACCTATTTTGTTCTTTATTAAATAAATCAGTCCTTCCTCAGGGCCACATAGTCCTCTGAAGTGCCCAGACCCTGGGTCATTCTACCAAAAGGGAGAGATTTGGAATTTTTAATTCCCGGTGGCAGCAGAAAACCACCAAGTTTATGTACTCAGAGAGTGTTTAAAGGTAAAACTGTCTCCCCAATAAGCAAGGATGCCACAGTGGGCACCAGGGGTGTGGGACCAGGGGCATGGGGGTGTGTAGTTTTACCGGCTGGCCGCTGATTCGTCTCTCTCTGCCCCAGGCTTGGAGGGGAGCGTTGGCCCGCAGGCGTTGTAGGTACCTCCGGGCCGTCTACACCATCATGTCTTACTTCAAACGCTACAAAGTGAAGTCCTACTTGCTGGAGCTGGTGCAGCGCTTCCAGGCTGTGCGCAGCATGGCTGACTACGGCAAGAGCGTGGAGTGGCCAGAGCCCCCGGCTGTGCTGGCGCAGTTCCAGGAAAACAGCAAGCTCATCTTCCGCAGGTAAGGGCAGGGAGTGCTCCAGGCCCTGGGCAGTAGGTGGGCAGGGGGACGTCACTGGTGGACCTTGCCCACTACCTCTCCAAGCAGCAGGAGGGGGGGAGGGAATAAAGACCTCGGTGTTGTATGCACCGCTACATCACTTTCAGGAAAAAACCAGAGTTTCTGGTGGTTCCTAGAGCTACCCTACGTCACTTCCGGGTTTCTCCCAGAAGTGATGTCATAGAATTATAGAATGTTAGAGTTGGAAGGGACCTTGCAGGTCATCTAGTCCAGCCCCCTGCACTCTGCAGGAGCAGAGCCAAAAGATAGCCTTGCAGCATACCCGAAAGATGGTCCTCCAGCCTCTGCTTGAAAACCTCCAGCGAAGGAGCATCCACCACCTCCCGAGGCAGTCTGTCCCACTGCTCAACCACTCTTACAGTTAGGAAGTTTCTCCCGATATTTAGCCGGTATCGACTCCCTTGTAATTTCCACCCCATTAGACCTAGTCTTGCAATCCGGAGCAAGAGAGAATAGATCCGCTCCGTCTTCTACATGACATAGCACTCCTGATATTTAGCCAGTAACGACTCCCTTGTCATTTCCACCCATTAGACCTAGTCTTGCAATCCGGAGCAAGAGAGAATAGATCCGCTCCGTCTTCTACATGACATAGCAGAATAGAGCGGAACGACCACCTCCCGTGATCTGGACACAATGCTTCTGTTAATGCATCATACCCTGCTGAGCTTGCTCCGTTCCCCAAACCCCGCCCTCTCCAGGCTCCCCCCAAAAAAATCTCCAGGAAATTCCCAACCTGGGGTTGGTAACCCTATATGGGGCCCGTGAGGAATTTGGACTCTCCCCCAAGCTCTCCCTCAGGGAAAACCAAGTGAAAGATACATGCCTTGCTTATCTGCAATCCAAGTTGGTACAAAGAGCCTCTCAAGCAAGGCTCCCTCTGAGCTGTGGAGTCTCGTGAGTAAAAATTCTACTTTGCGAGCTACCGGCATTAAAGTTGTGAGCGAGCGATTTGGCTGTTGCATGAATTGGTTTGCTCTGGAGCCCTCCTTCCCGAGCTGAGACAAAAATGTGTGAGCTGGAGGCCAAAGAACTGTGCGCTAGCTCACACTAACCCAGCTTAGAGGGGACACTGCGCTCAGCCCCACCTGCAGAATGTGGTGGGAGATGAGTCGTAAAAGCCATCAGGGATGAACACCGTCCATAGCTTTGGGAAGAAGCGGCTGGGTGGGGTGCAGTGTTCCCTCTAAGCGCTGGGTTAGTGTGAGCTAGCGCACAGTTCTTTGGCCTCCAGCTCACACATTTTTGTCTTAGCTCAGGAAGGGTGGCTCCAGAGCAGTGTTCCCTCTAAGCTGAGTTGGTGTGAGCCAGCTCACAGTTTTTTAGCCTCCAGCTCACAGATTTTTGCTCTAGCTCAGGAAGGATGGCCTCAAAGCAAACTGTGAGGCATGGAAAAATTTGTGCCAGACCTTTCCTTTGTGTCTGCTGGGGATCGCCAATTTGTACAACGCGGGGCTGACCCTTTGAATTATCTCAGAAGGCCCTGCCCATTTTCCCATGAGGGCGTGTGGCTTCTTTGAAAATTTGCGGTAGAGAACCTTTTGTCCAGGATTCCGGGGGTTTCTCACCCAGCCTAACTTTTTGTCCATGGCTAGAGTGCTCTTACCAATGGCCTGCGCCACCTGCGAGTGTACTGGTTCTGGCTTCTGTGGATGATCGCTTATTCTGTTGTTGTTCAGTCACACAGTCGAGTCCGACCGGATCACGCCAGGCCCTTCTACCTTCCGCTGTCCTCTGAAGCTTGCTCAATTTCATGTTCGTTGCTTCAATAACACTGTCTGACCATCTCATCCTTTGCCGTCCCCGTCTTCTTTGACCTTCAGTCTTTCCCAGCATCAGGGTCTTCTCCGGGGAGTGCTCCCTTCTCATTGGGTGGCCAAAGTATTTGTGAATGTGTGAGCTGGAGGCTAAAAAACTTGTGAGCCAGCTCACACTCACCCAGCTTAGAGGGAACACTGCTCTCAAGGACTTTCTGGGAAAGAAAAAGGAGGGGAAGGAGGTTGAGTCGGAAAGCTATGTCTTCTAGAAGCCAAAGGTCTCACTCTCTCACTCACTCACTCACACACCCCTCCCCTAAGGAATTCCCTCCCCCCTACAGCAGTGGCAACCAAAGCAAGTGAAGCATAGTCAGGTTCGAGAGCCTGATCTAGCTCCTTAAGCAGCAAGGATTTGCTTGAACATTTGCACTCTGGATCGCTGGTCAAACCGGTCTTTGCAAGCCGATCTAAGACTCAGAGACCTGACAGAGGTGCATTGGCCGAATCCCAGAGTCTGGCTGACCCGAGGGGCTCTCTCAAGTGTTTCTCGTGCCCTCTGCAGGTGGCGTGCCAGACAGATTGTGAACAACATCCCTCCCTCTGACATGGAGCAGATCAAGGCCAAAGTGGCCGCTCTGGATGTCCTGCAAGGGCTTCGGAAGGACTGGGGCTGTGGACGGAACTGGGGACGGAACTACTTGGTGTCGGTGAGTATTTGGCAGGGGAAGGGAGGGTCCGGTTGAGATTCAGGTCCTCCGAGGGGTCGTTTCCTGCGGGAGTGCACAGGAGCGGAGCTCCAGCAGTAAGGAGCTCAGTGGGCGGGCGTATGCAACAAGCCCCGCCCCCTGCGCCCAGCAGCCCTCAGTCAGAGCAAGAAGCAGCCAGGTAAGTTGCAGAGCTCCCCCTGATCCAAAACAGTCAAGTGGCACCTTTAAGACCAAGTTTTATTCAGGTACAAGCTCTCCTTCCTCTGTGAGGACAGATCTGCACGTTCTCTCTCCCCCCCCCCTTCCCAATAGCTAGCAATCCAAAACAGTCCAGTGGAGCCTGAGCGGTGGGTGTTGCCTTCTGACACACTTCCAGTGATGTCAGGGGGTGTGGCATATGCAGATGAGTTATGCTAATGAGCTCTTTTTCTGCAAAATGACCCCTGGGTCCTCCCATTCTAACTGGTGCCAGACCTGTCTTTTGTGCGCTTCTGGGTAGGAGAAGACCACAAGAGCAGCTCCCGGGTGGCTGACCAAGACTCCCCGCCCCCCGCCCCAAAAAAGTGGGAAAGCTAGGCTGGACTCCAGTAGCACCTTGAAAACCAGCAGGATTTCCAAGGTAGAAGCTTTTGAGAGTCAAAAGCTCCCATCGTCAGATACAAGCCAGACTTGAATTGTGCTCTTCTAATGCAAACCAACACAGCTACCCCTACCTGAAACCGCGAAAGGGGCGCATCACTTGGCCACTCTGACTTACTGGTGGTGGTGAGTCGTTATGGTTCGCTTCCCCCCAAGACCAGAGCTGTGTGAGACGGGAGGCTGGACTAGAGGGACCCTCCCTGGTCTGACCCAGCAGGGCTCTTCTGAGGTTCTTCTCAGGGGAAGGCCTCGGCCTCTCTGCCCTGCTGTTGGCCCTCCGGAGGAACTGGCTGGCCCCTGTGTGAGACGGGAGGCTGGACTAGAGGGACCCTCCCTGGTCTGACCCAGCAGGGCTCTTCTGAGGTTCTTCTCAGGGGAAGGCCTCGGCCTCTCTGCCCTGCTGTTGGCCCTCCGGAGGAACTGGCTGGCCCCTGTGTGAGACGGGAGGCTGGACTAGAGGGACCCTCCCTGGTCTGACCCAGCAGGGCTCTTCTGAGGTTCTTCTCAGGGGAAGGCCTCGGCCTCTCTGCCCTGCTGTTGGCCCTCCGGAGGAACTGGCTGGCCCCTGTGTGAGACGGGAGGCTGGACTAGAGGGACCCTCCCTGGTCTGACCCAGCAGGGCTCTTCTGAGGTTCTTCTCAGGGGAAGGCCTCGGCCTCTCTGCCCTGCTGTTGGCCCTCCGGAGGAACTGGCTGGCCCCTGTGTGAGACGGGAGGCTGGACTAGAGGGACCCTCCCTGGTCTGACCCAGCAGGGCTCTTCTGAGGTTCTTCTCAGGGGAAGGCCTCGGCCTCTCTGCCCTGCTGTTGGCCCTCCGGAGGAACTGGCTGGCCCCTGTGTGAGACGGGAGGCTGGACTAGAGGGACCCTCCCTGGTCTGACCCAGCAGGGCTCTTCTGAGGTTCTTCTCAGGGGAAGGCCTCGGCCTCTCTGCCCTGCTGTTGGCCCTCCGGAGGAACTGGCTGGCCCCTGTGTGAGACGGGAGGCTGGACTAGAGGGACCCTCCCTGGTCTGACCCAGCAGGGCTCTTCTGAGGTTCTTCTCAGGGGAAGGCCTCGGCCTCTCTGCCCTGCTGTTGGCCCTCCGGAGGAACTGGCTGGCCCCTGTGTGAGACGGGAGGCTGGACTAGAGGGACCCTCCCTGGTCTGACCCAGCAGGGCTCTTCTGAGGTTCTTCTCAGGGGAAGGCCTCGGCCTCTCTGCCCTGCTGTTGGCCCTCCGGAGGAACTGGCTGGCCCCTGTGTGAGACGGGAGGCTGGACTAGAGGGACCCTCCCTGGTCTGACCCAGCAGGGCTCTTCTGAGGTTCTTCTCAGGGGAAGGCCTCGGCCTCTCTGCCCTGCTGTTGGCCCTCCGGAGGAACTGGCTGGCCCCTGTGTGAGACGGGAGGCTGGACTAGAGGGACCCTCCCTGGTCTGACCCAGCAGGGCTCTTCTGAGGTTCTTCTCAGGGGAAGGCCTCGGCCTCTCTGCCCTGCTGTTGGCCCTCCGGAGGAACTGGCTGGCCCCTGTGTGAGACGGGAGGCTGGACTAGAGGGACCCTCCCTGGTCTGACCCAGCAGGGCTCTTCTGAGGTTCTTCTCAGGGGAAGGCCTCGGCCTCTCTGCCCTGCTGTTGGCCCTCCGGAGGAACTGGCTGGCCCCTGTGTGAGACGGGAGGCTGGACTAGAGGGACCCTCCCTGGTCTGACCCAGCAGGGCTCTTCTGAGGTTCTTCTCAGGGGAAGGCCTCGGCCTCTCTGCCCTGCTGTTGGCCCTCCGGAGGAACTGGCTGGCCCCTGTGTGAGACGGGAGGCTGGACTAGAGGGACCCTCCCTGGTCTGACCCAGCAGGGCTCTTCTGAGGTTCTTCTCAGGGGAAGGCCTCGGCCTCTCTGCCCTGCTGTTGGCCCTCCGGAGGAACTGGCTGGCCCCTGTGTGAGACGGGAGGCTGGACTAGAGGGACCCTCCCTGGTCTGACCCAGCAGGGCTCTTCTGAGGTTCTTCTCAGGGGAAGGCCTCGGCCTCTCTGCCCTGCTGTTGGCCCTCCGGAGGAACTGGCTGGCCCCTGTGTGAGACGGGAGGCTGGACTAGAGGGACCCTCCCTGGTCTGACCCAGCAGGGCTCTTCTGAGGTTCTTCTCAGGGGAAGGCCTCGGCCTCTCTGCCCTGCTGTTGGCCCTCCGGAGGAACTGGCTGGCCCCTGTGTGAGACGGGAGGCTGGACTAGAGGGACCCTCCCTGGTCTGACCCAGCAGGGCTCTTCTGAGGTTCTTCTCAGGGGAAGGCCTCGGCCTCTCTGCCCTGCTGTTGGCCCTCCGGAGGAACTGGCTGGCCCCTGTGTGAGACGGGAGGCTGGACTAGAGGGACCCTCCCTGGTCTGACCCAGCAGGGCTCTTCTGAGGTTCTTCTCAGGGGAAGGCCTCGGCCTCTCTGCCCTGCTGTTGGCCCTCCGGAGGAACTGGCTGGCCCCTGTGTGAGACGGGAGGCTGGACTAGAGGGACCCTCCCTGGTCTGACCCAGCAGGGCTCTTCTGAGGTTCTTCTCAGGGGAAGGCCTCGGCCTCTCTGCCCTGCTGTTGGCCCTCCGGAGGAACTGGCTGGCCCCTGTGTGAGACGGGAGGCTGGACTAGAGGGACCCTCCCTGGTCTGACCCAGCAGGGCTCTTCTGAGGTTCTTCTCAGGGGAAGGCCTCGGCCTCTCTGCCCTGCTGTTGGCCCTCCGGAGGAACTGGCTGGCCCCTGTGTGAGACGGGAGGCTGGACTAGAGGGACCCTCCCTGGTCTGACCCAGCAGGGCTCTTCTGAGGTTCTTCTCAGGGGAAGGCCTCGGCCTCTCTGCCCTGCTGTTGGCCCTCCGGAGGAACTGGCTGGCCCCTGTGTGAGACGGGAGGCTGGACTAGAGGGACCCTCCCTGGTCTGACCCAGCAGGGCTCTTCTGAGGTTCTTCTCAGGGGAAGGCCTCGGCCTCTCTGCCCTGCTGTTGGCCCTCCGGAGGAACTGGCTGGCCCCTGTGTGAGACGGGAGGCTGGACTAGAGGGACCCTCCCTGGTCTGACCCAGCAGGGCTCTTCTGAGGTTCTTCTCAGGGGAAGGCCTCGGCCTCTCTGCCCTGCTGTTGGCCCTCCGGAGGAACTGGCTGGCCCCTGTGTGAGACGGGAGGCTGGACTAGAGGGACCCTCCCTGGTCTGACCCAGCAGGGCTCTTCTGAGGTTCTTCTCAGGGGAAGGCCTCGGCCTCTCTGCCCTGCTGTTGGCCCTCCGGAGGAACTGGCTGGCCCCTGTGTGAGACGGGAGGCTGGACTAGAGGGACCCTCCCTGGTCTGACCCAGCAGGGCTCTTCTGAGGTTCTTCTCAGGGGAAGGCCTCGGCCTCTCTGCCCTGCTGTTGGCCCTCCGGAGGAACTGGCTGGCCCCTGTGTGAGACGGGAGGCTGGACTAGAGGGACCCTCCCTGGTCTGACCCAGCAGGGCTCTTCTGAGGTTCTTCTCAGGGGAAGGCCTCGGCCTCTCTGCCCTGCTGTTGGCCCTCCGGAGGAACTGGCTGGCCCCTGTGTGAGACGGGAGGCTGGACTAGAGGGACCCTCCCTGGTCTGACCCAGCAGGGCTCTTCTGAGGTTCTTCTCAGGGGAAGGCCTCGGCCTCTCTGCCCTGCTGTTGGCCCTCCGGAGGAACTGGCTGGCCCCTGTGTGAGACGGGAGGCTGGACTAGAGGGACCCTCCCTGGTCTGACCCAGCAGGGCTCTTCTGAGGTTCTTCTCAGGGGAAGGCCTCGGCCTCTCTGCCCTGCTGTTGGCCCTCCGGAGGAACTGGCTGGCCCCTGTGTGAGACGGGAGGCTGGACTAGAGGGACCCTCCCTGGTCTGACCCAGCAGGGCTCTTCTGAGGTTCTTCTCAGGGGAAGGCCTCGGCCTCTCTGCCCTGCTGTTGGCCCTCCGGAGGAACTGGCTGGCCCCTGTGTGAGACGGGAGGCTGGACTAGAGGGACCCTCCCTGGTCTGACCCAGCAGGGCTCTTCTGAGGTTCTTCTCAGGGGAAGGCCTCGGCCTCTCTGCCCTGCTGTTGGCCCTCCGGAGGAACTGGCTGGCCCCTGTGTGAGACGGGAGGCTGGACTAGAGGGACCCTCCCTGGTCTGACCCAGCAGGGCTCTTCTGAGGTTCTTCTCAGGGGAAGGCCTCGGCCTCTCTGCCCTGCTGTTGGCCCTCCGGAGGAACTGGCTGGCCCCTGTGTGAGACGGGAGGCTGGACTAGAGGGACCCTCCCTGGTCTGACCCAGCAGGGCTCTTCTGAGGTTCTTCTCAGGGGAAGGCCTCGGCCTCTCTGCCCTGCTGTTGGCCCTCCGGAGGAACTGGCTGGCCCCTGTGTGAGACGGGAGGCTGGACTAGAGGGACCCTCCCTGGTCTGACCCAGCAGGGCTCTTCTGAGGTTCTTCTCAGGGGAAGGCCTCGGCCTCTCTGCCCTGCTGTTGGCCCTCCGGAGGAACTGGCTGGCCCCTGTGTGAGACGGGAGGCTGGACTAGAGGGACCCTCCCTGGTCTGACCCAGCAGGGCTCTTCTGAGGTTCTTATCAGGGGAAGGCCTTGGACTCTACATCCTGTTGTTGGCCCTCCTGAGGAACTGGTTGGCCCCTGTGTGGGACAGAAAGGTGGACTAGATGGACCTTCAATGGTCTGATCCAGCCGGGCTCTTCTGATGTTCTTATGTTCAGAGCTGTATAATGCCATAGAGGCCACCTGCCAAGCAGCCATTGTCTCCAGGCGAACTGATCTCTGTCTTTTTGCTCATTTGTAATTTTGGAAGATCTCCGGGCCCCACCTAAGGGGGAACCTCCAGGTTAAAGTTGTCAGTCTTAACACCTTGCATGATTTTCTTCACTTGGTGTCTACGTGGGGGTCTGGCCGTCTGTTGAGATCATTGGGAGTCTTCGCCTTGGGAGAATTTTAGGACCCTCGACAGCTAAACGTTTGTAGAAGAAGATAAGCCCCAAAGGAAGGAAGCGGCCCTTGGGAGCTGGCTAAGAAGGGAGGGAGAAAAGAGGGCCAGATCAATGTGTTTTGCCATCCCGAGCTAGGTGCAAAGATCAGGACCAGGATGCCTGGAAGACTGTCCCCCCAAAGCAGCCATTTTATCCAGGGGAACTGTTTTCTGTAATCTGGACATGAGGTGCTGTCATAACCCCTCGTGGGTTGCCACCTTCCTCTACCACCACTCTGGACTTAGGGTCCCTTGGGAAGGCCCAGAGTACCCTCCCAAGCCCAACCAAAATGCCCCTTTTAAGCCGAGAAATATAGGCGTGATGATCAGGCAAAGAACATTAAACAAATGGTTTATTAATAAAGTAATGGGGCAAGGAAAACAAGACAAGGTACTTAAAATATATATAACAGTGTCTAAAGGTAAAATAAAACAAATCTAACGCGGCTACCTATTTCACTTCACTGGCTACTATTCAAGGCCCACAGCCTTTTATACCAGGCCTGTGCCTGTACTCACTCTGTCCCAAGTGAGGGATCTTTCTCTCAGACCAGACTGTCCCCTCAGTTTTAACTCTGTGAGAGGAAAGAACGCAGAAGAGAAAAGAACACATTTCCACAGCCCACAAACCTTAAGTCCCAATCTCCTCACACAATCCCTGGACACCGGTTGGTTACAACTGTCGCTAAGCATTATGGGGATTGTAGGCTGTCCACTCCCACACAGGTCTCTTCTGGGCCTAGGCCTCTAGGCCTTGTCTCCCAGTCCTACACAGATCATGACAGGTGTAAATCTGGGGGGATCACCAGATACCAACTGGAGGCGGGTGTCCCTATTGTAGCCTGATAGCTGTTTAGTGAACACCATTTTTAGGCTGTGGCTTTATGTCATTTGTATGCCCTGGCTTGTTCTTAATGGTGGGAATCTCCCAGAATGACAATGGATCTCCAGATTACAGAGATCAGTTCCCCTGGCAGAAACATCCGGTTCGGAAAGTGGACAGTCTGGCGTCATGCCCTGCCGAGGTCCCTCCCTTCCATCATCCCTGCTCTCCCCAAGTTCTGCCCCCCAAAATCTCCTGGAATTTCCCAACCCTGAGTTGGCAGCCATAGGAAGAGTCAGCATCAAAGTCGGAGACCACCGAAGCAGGGATAGACCCGGGACACGGCCATTCATCCCGCCTGGCTGCCCCTAATGACCCTTGAGCTGGTCAACCATCTTTCACCAGCCACAGGTCCTCTAGCCAGTATCGCAGTCCGGCTGGCTGATGCTCCTCCTGGCAAATCGTTAAGCAGCTCGAACGTACCAGAAGGCTGTATGTGGCCCCTGGGCCATAATTTGCCCACCTCTCTCTTTCTCTCTCTCTGGAGGTGGTGGGCTCTCCTCCTTTGGAGGTTTTCAAACAGAGGCTAGATGGCCATCTGTGACAGCACTGCGGATTCTGTGAACTTGGGCAGATCACGAGAGGGAGGGCAGGAAGGGATGCCTCAGTGCTTAGTGCTCGTGGCCCTTTCTTAAAAAGGTAAAGGTAAAGGTTTCCCTTGCTCGAAAGCCAGTCGAATCCGACTCTAGGGTTGCGGTGCTCATCTCCGTTTCAAAGCCGAAGAGCCAGCGCTGTCCGAAGACGTTTCCGTGGTCATGTGGCCGGCATGACTAAACACCAAGGCCGTGCACGGAACGCCGTTCCCTTCCCACCGAAGTGGTCCCTATTTATCTACTTGCAATTTCTTCCTTTCGAACTGCTAAGTTGGCAGGAGCTGGAACTAGAGACGGGAGCTCACTCCGTCATGCAGCAACTTGGGTCTCGAACTGCTGAACTACTGACCTTCCACAGCCTGCAGTTCAGCGTCTTAACCCCTTGAGCCACCGCAGCTCCTCTTACCCTTTCTTACCACCCAGGGAAATGCCAATCGCCACTTTGGGGTCAGGAAGCAGTTTTTCTCCATGCCAGTTTGGCCTCGGGGATCCTGGAGGTTTTTTGTCATCTTCTGGGCATGGAACAATGGTCACTGGCGGTGTGGAGGGGGAGATATTTGTGAATTTCCTGCATTGTGCAGGGGGTTGGACTAGTTGACCCCTTCCAACTTTATGATTCTATGCTTCTCTCTCTCTCTCTCTCTCTCTCTCTCGGTTTCTGTCAAGAGCTCTCTCAGCCCCACCGACCTCACAGGGTGTCTGTCTGTTGTGGGGAGGGGAAGGGAAAGGAGTTTGTAAGTTGCTCTGAGACTCCCTTGGGTAGTGAAGGGCGGGGTATAAATCCAATCTCTTCTTCTTCTTCTTCTTCTTCTTCTTCTTCTTTCTTCTTTCTTCTTCTTTCTTCTTCTTTCTTCTTCTTCTTCTTCTTTTTTCTTCTTCTTCTTCCTCTTCTTCTGTGCCCCGAGGGTCTCGGTGGCACAAGGGCCCTGGAAGCCACCGGGACGCCCAGGATTTCCTAGGGGAAGGGGGGGGGGTGTCCCAGCTTTTTGGAACGGCATGTAGGAAGCGGCTTCACAAGAGCAGGGAGATATTTCTATGCACCGTCTCCATGGTGATTTCTCCCCGAATCCTCTAAGCAAAGAGCGAAGCGCCTGTGTGGGCGGGAGGCCCCCCGCAGCCGCTTCGGTGCTCGCCAGCTCTGGAGTCGTGTCATGCTAAAGCAGAAAAGCCTCCCCGTGCACCTCGTCACTCACGAAAGGAGGACCGCTGCAGCCAGTGAGCGTCGAGGGCTGGAGGATGAAAGGGAACCCCATGAGCCCGGCTTGCCAGAACCCTGTAGGCGGAAAAGGGTATTTTTGTCCAGAGAAAGGAGGACCGGGACTGAAAATTAACCTGCCCTTTGCAGAGACAGAAGTGGTTCCGTTTGGGTACCGCTTCAGACAAGCAGGGTCTGTCCGTTATTTTTTATCTGGCGATGGTGGGGATCGAACCTGGGACCTTGCGACTCATGCAACAGAGGTGCCCTGCCGCTATCCTGTGTCCCCCTCCTAATGTAAAGGGCCGAGAGAGACAACATCTATTACGTCTCTGGGTAGTCACGAATCACTGAGCTTTTTGTTAATGCTTTTTGTTAATGGCTATGGCTACTGAGAGCCAGTTTGGTGTCGTGGTTAAGTGCACGGACTCTAATCTGGGAGAACTGGGTTTGATTCCCCACTCTTCCACATGCAGCTGCTGGATGACCTTGGGCAAGCCGTAGTTCTGATAAGAGCTGTCCTTGAAGAAGAGCAGTTTCTGTCAAGAGCTCTCTCTGCCCCACCTACCTCACAGGCAATGCTCCCTCTAAGCTGTGGAGTCTCGTGAGCAAAAATTCTACTCTGTGAGCTGCTGGCATTAAGGTTGTGAGCGAGCGATTTGGCTGCTGCATAAATTATTTCTCTCTGGGGCCCTCCTTCCTGAGCGGAGGCAAAAGTCTGTGAGCTGGAGGCTAAAAAACTGTGAGCTAGCTCACACTAACTCAGATTAGAGGGAACACTGCTCACAGGGTGTCTGTTGTGGGGAGGGGAAGGGAAAAAGGAGATTGTAAGCCGCTCTGAGACTCCTTTGGGTAGTGAAGGGCGGGGTATAAATCCAATCTCTTCTCTTCTATCATAGTAGTCGCCCGTTTTTCACCTGCAGCACTTAAAATAAGTTCCTGTGGTGGAACTCAGGCCTAGTGCCAGGGTGGTGTTAGCAACACATTCCCAGATCTCCCCGCGTCGCCTGACCAAGGTTCCCCCAGTGTTCTTACCCAGGGCTTCTAGGGGAAGTCCTCCATCCAAACACTGACGCTGCCTCCTCCTACTCAGGTCCCTGTAGATCCAGAGGCCTTTACAGGGAATTCTGTAGCTTGTCTTTTTCTTCTGTGGTCTCTAACAGTAAGCCACCTCAAACAGGACTCAGGGGCAGGGGCGGTGGCTCAGTGAAAGAACCTCTGCTTGGCAAAGCGTCCCGGGTTCAGTCCCTGGCATGCAGGAGGTCCCAGGTTCAATTCCTGACATCTCCAGTTAAAAGGACCAGGCAGGAGGTGATGGGAAAGACTTCTGCCTGAGACCCTGGAGAACCGGTGCCAGTCTCAGGGAGGGGTGGTGGTTCAGTGGAAGAGCCTCCGCTTGGTGTGCAGAAGGTTCCAGGTTCAATCCCCAGCATCTCCAGTTAAAGGATACTGCAGTCGGTGATTTGAAAAACCTCTGCCTGAGACCCTGGAGAGCAGCTGCCAGTCAGAGTAGACAAGACTGACCTTGATAGGCTGATGGTTGATTCAGTATAAGGCAGCTTCATGTCTGTCCATTCAGTTTGGTGTAGTGGTTAGGCACACGGACTCTAATCTGGGAGAACTGGGTTCGATTCCCCACCTGTCCACACGCAGCTGCTGATGTGACCTTGGGTCAATCATAAATCCTTTCAGGGCTGTTCTCTCATGAAGCTCTCCCACCCCCGCCTACCTCACACGGTGTCTGTTGTGGGGAGGGGAAGGGAAAGGAGTTTGTAAGCCGCTCTGAGACTCCTTCAGGTAGTGAAGGGTGAGGAATAAACCCAATCTCTTCTTCTTCCTCTTCAAGAGGTAGCCTAGAAATATCCTAAGTAACAAATAGCATCCAGTAGACTGCATAAGTGTATTATGGTATGGTTTTGGTTTTGTGATGCAATGCCCTGAGCCCTGTTGGGGAATGGGTGCTATAAAAGCCAAATATAATAAATAAATAGAAGAAGAAGAGATTGGATTTATACCCCGCCCTTCACTACTCGAAGGAGTCTCAGAGTGGTTTACAATGTTCCCTCTAAGCTGTGGAATCTTGTGAGCAAAAATTCTACTTTGTGAGCTACTGGCATTAAAGTGGTGAGTGAGCAATTTGGTTACTGCATAAATTAGTTTGCTCTGGAGCCCTCCTTCCTGAGCTGAGACAAAAAAATGTGTGAGCCGGAGGCTAAAA
>NW_015173876.1:15114-16380 GCF_001447785.1 Gekko japonicus | reverse complement strand
TGTGCCACACAGGCCTCTCTGCTCACGCCCTTCTCTGCTCTTCCAGGTGGATGAAAACCCTGTCATGGCCGGCCAGTTCGCCAAGCGGGTGGAAGCCCTGAAGGAGAAGGTGCATTTCCGCTTGGTGCTCTTCTCGTGCCACGTCCGCAAGGTGAGGGGCCGTGGCCTGTGTGGAGAAGCGCTTCTTTCTTACCAAAGGCCTAGTCGTCGTCTGGGCGGCTCCATTCCACAGCAGCACGGCTTCACTAGCGGTGCCTTCTCTGGGTTCGATTCCCCAGTGGGTGACCTTGGGCAAGTGACAGTTCTTTCAGAGCTCTCTCAGCCCCTAAAAACAAGCCTAGCTCGCCACCTCGTGGTGCGTAACACTAAGTGCTACGACTTGTGGATGCTAGACAATCTTAGGATCTCCTGTCTATCCTACACACAATGCCATATGAGAATTATTTATTATTCTTGCCAACATGGTGGCTGATTATGAGCAGGGGTTGAATCTAGAGACACAGACAAAGGCCAGAATGACAGACAGGCTGAACCTGGGGCAAACGCTGGAAGCTGCCGCTGGCTGGCTTAGAGTGTCTTTGGGGTAAGGTTGCCAGCAACCTGTCAGGAGGATTTGGGGAGTGCAGAGAATCATACCGATATCCCACCAGCATGTGACATCACTTCCAGAGAAAGCTGGAAGTGACCTTATGTGGGACGCTGTAGGCATCATGCAAAATGATGGTTAAACTATAGAGTTTGGGGTGATGCCTAGAACATCCTCTGCGACGTGACCCCACTTCCAGTTTTTGCCAGAAGTGATGTCACAGACCTAGAATCATAGAACTGCAGAGCTGGAAGGGGCCACAGAGGGCATCCAGTCCAGCCCCTGCTCAATGCAGGATCAGCCTAGAGCATCCCTGACGAGTGTTAGTCCAATGCTGGCATGCACACAGACACCCTTCTTCTCCCGCCAGCCTTTGAGGTGCTGGTTGGAAGAAGCAGGACTCAGAATAGTGGGAGGCAGGGGTCATTTCCGGCAGGAGCACACAGGAGCGGAGCTCCGGCAGTAAAGAGCCCAGGGGGCGGGCACATGCAACAAGACCCACCCCCTGCTCCCAGCAGCCCTCAGTCAGAGCAAGAAGCAGCCAGGTAAGCTGCAGAGCCCCCCCCGCCCCCCCAGTCCAAAACAGTCCAGTGGCACCTTTAAGACCAAGTTTTATTCAGGTAGAAGCTCTCCCTCCTCTGTGAGGACAGATCTGCATGTTCCCCCCCCCCCAATAGCTA
>NW_015173876.1:12619-14974 GCF_001447785.1 Gekko japonicus | reverse complement strand
TTCAGAGCTCTCTCAGCCCCTAAAAACAAGCCTAGCTCGCCACCTAGTACTCTCTGTCTCAAGGTGAGAAGAAAATGGTAGGCAGTAAACTCAGGGCTATTTTTGGGCAGGAACGCACAGGAACGGAGTTCCGGCTGGCTCCCAAGTTGGTCACGCCCAGCAGGAACTCATTAGCATAATAGGCCACACCCAACAGCAGGAACTCATTAGGATTGGCTACATTAGGATTGGGTGTGTGGTCTAACATGCAAAACCCCCCGGGTTTTGACAACAAACAAGGTAAACAGAATAAGAAGCAAAAGGTGGGTGTGGCTGGATGACGACACTTCTGGTAACATTAGCCTAATGTGCTAATGAGCTGTGCTGTCAGGGGTGTGGCCCAATATGCTAATGAGTTCCTGCTGTTGGGTATGACCTATTATGCTAATGAGTTCCTGCTGGGCTTTTTCTACAAAAAGAGCCCTGAGTAAACTTATATCTACAGATAAGATTAGAATTTCAACAACCTCCTCAGGAAGCAGGAAACCTCCTCAGGAAACAAAAGAACCTCCTCAGGAAAGCTCCTCCATTAGCATGTCCACAGCCTGGGGGAACTCCTACAAGACAATGACTCAGCCCTACCCCACCTTCCTGAGTAGATATAAATTACCTGCCTACCATTTTCTTCTCACCTTGACACAGAGAGTACTCCATCTTTCTGTGTTATACCTCTGAGGGTGCCAGTCACAGCTGCTGGTGAAACGTCAGGTCCTACAATGCCAAGACCACGGCCACGCATCCCGGAAAATCTACAGCAACTAATGAACTCTGGCCGTGAAAGCCTTCGACGACAAATTAAACTTTAGACGGGAACTGAAAAGTCAGCCTGACTGTGATAATGTCTTTTTGGGTCTCTGTGGTTGATGGCCCGGTCACTCACTTCCGTTGTCCGCTCCATTTCCTTCTTCCCTTTATCCTGCTTTTCCCAACAATCACTGGCAGATAAACCACTGCAACAAGAGTACGGACCGAGCGCTTCTCATCACAGACCGGCACCTGTACAAGATGGAGCCAAGGAAGCAGTACAGGGTGATGGCGTCCATTCCTCTGAAGATGGTGAGCCTGCCCTTCCAGCGAGAGGGGGCAAGGAGGAGGTCAAAGGGGTCTGTGCCGGGATTCTGGGAATGCAGTCTAGGAATCAAAAGCCCTCAGAACAGGGAGGGGCTGTGGCTCAGTGGCTCTGCTTGGCATGCAGAAGGGTCCCAGGTTCGATCCCCGGCGTCTCCAGTTGAAAGGGCCGGGCAGAAGGTGATGGGAAAGAACTCGACCTGAGACGTGTGAGCCGGAAGCTAAAAAACTGTGAGCTAGCTCACACTAACTCAGCTTAGAAGGGAACTGTAACGATTCCTTGTTTTTGTGTGTGTGTGTCTCTTTAAAAGTTTGGTTGCATGGCTGTGATAAATAGACTAGAGTGGTTGAGAGAGGCAAGTGTGGTATGATTGGTGGTTGAAAGAGAGGGGTAGGGGTTTTGGAAGTGAATCTGGTTGGATGAGTATGTGAGTCAGTCAGGAGTTTCAGTTACAAGTTGACAGTTGATGTAGACAGTTAGTTCTGTGTTGAAGCAATTAGAAGCTGACAGCTGAGGTTGTTCAGTGAGAAAGAGAGAGCTGAAAGCTGAGTGAATAGGAAAAAGTAAAGGAAAGTTTAAGTGAAGAAAAGTTAAAGGAAAGTCTGTGTGTCATAACAAACTGGAGTGAAGCAGTGAACATATATGGCACTGAGATAAACAAGTGTTACAAAGTTACACGAAAAGATCCCTGTCAGTGAGGGATAAGATTGAGAGTGATACCAAAGCAATTGTACATCATTTACACATTACTAGTTCCATTGTATCACCCTCTCATTTAGTATTTATTTCAATAAATCCTCTTTTATCCAAGTTTATACCAGCTCTAAATGAAATACTTCCCAGGACCACATAGTTCCTCGTAAGCCTTAAACTCGGTCTACCAAACTACTAAGAGCAAAAGTAAAAACATAAAGGTTTGGAAATCCTTAAAATTTCCTGGTGGCAGCAGAATCTACCCAGTTAAACAAAATAAAGAGAACTTTTAAAGTAAAACTAGTCCTCCCCAATAAGGAGGGCGTCACAGGAACACTGCCTGGAACCCCTAGGCGCCACACTGAGGAACCCCGATATAGACATTCATCCCTTCCCTTGGTTTTGGAGAGAAGTGGAACCTTGTGGTTTTTCATCCCAACAGGTGACGGGGGTGAGTGTGACGAGCGGTGTGGACCAGCTGGTGGTCTTCCACATGCAGAACTGCCACGGGTTGGTGGTCTGCCTTCACAAGATGCACCCGGCCCACGACAACC
>NW_015173876.1:7522-9466 GCF_001447785.1 Gekko japonicus | reverse complement strand
CTCCTTCTTCTTCTCCTTCTTCTTCTCCTTCTCCTTCTCCTTCTCCTTCTCCTTCTCCTTCTCCTTCTCCTTCTCCTCCTCCTCCTCCTCCTCCCCTCCCCCTTTGGCCTTTCAGCTTGCCTGGTGGTCTGTTAAACAGGGACACTCAATAGCGTCCCCCCGCCTGCTAAATCTAGGCTCACTTCCGATCCTCCTCCTTCTTCTCCTTCTCCTCCTCCTTCTCCTTCGTCTCCTCCCCCCCCTTTGGCCTTTCAGCTTGCCTGGTGGTCTGTTAAACAGGGACACTCAATAGCGTCCCCCCGCCTGCTAAGTCTAGGCTCACTTCCGAATGCGGGTCTTTTTACAGTCTCAGATCCAAGGGGGCACATGCCCTTCCCCACCCAGACTGCTCGGCTTCGGAAGAACCAGCATGGACCTGTGGCCTCTCTCCCCAACTCTGGCTAGTTGGTTGGTTGGTTGGAGATGTAACATAAGAGAAGCATTTCTCAGCCTGCCTTCAGCTGCAGCTCATCGTCCTCCGTCTTCTAGGCATGGCTTTACACTGGCTTTAGGGGGATTTGCACCCTGCAGGGAGGATGCTGTTTCAGACTGGGTGCTTCAGGGACAGCCTTTCAAAGACTTAAAGAGAGTGCCCTGACCTGGATAGGCCAGGTAATCTTGATCTTTATTTATTTTTTTTATTTATCTTTAAATTTATACCCCGCCCTCCCCGAAGGCTCAGGGCGGCTCACAAGGGGCACAAATGCCCAAATTAAAACATTAAAACAATACAGAATAATATTAAATACAATAAATACAATTTCACTAAAATTTACTTTACGGTTCTCCAAAATTATTTAACTATAAAAGTTCAAGATTTTAGTAAACTAGAAATGTACAAGATGGAAATATAAAATTATTAGCAAAAAGCCACAATAATAACAATAAATATAGCAGCAACAATATACGTCCATACAGCGTTGACCTCTGCCAGGCACATCTTGCTGCCTGGCAGATCTTGGCAGATCTCAGAAGCTAAGCAGAGCCAACCCTGGCAAGTACTTGGATGGGAGACCTCCAAGGAATACTGAGGCCGGGAGGCCAGACGCAGGCAATAGCAAGCCCCTTCTTGGAATGTCCAGGCCCCATGAGGGGTCGCCAGAAGTCTACCATGACTTCAGGCACAGATGTACACACACACACACACAGAGAAAGACTTAAAAAGAGCAATCCTGTTCCCCCTCAACCTTCTCTTCTCAAGAACGAACATTCCCCGGTCCCTCATCCTGTCCTCGAAAGGCTCGGTCTTCACCAGCAGGATCTCTCTGCCGGCAGCAGTTCTGGCCAGACGGGCCAGAGGTGATCTCTCCACATCAGTTATCAGCTTCTGAGCCCAAGTGCGGTGCTGGTTCCGACTCCTCCGTAGGGTTGGCCAACTCCAGGGCCAGAAACTCCTGGAGACTTGAGGGTGGAAGCTCAATTCCTGCAGATCGGAGGTCAAGTGAGCAACCCCCCAATTCAGCCAACAGGTGGACCGCTCCCGTTTGAAGACAGTGCGATTCTTCTGCCCCTTTTTCTTAAGCACCTCAGAGACACACCGATGCTGTGATAGTCTCAGTTGGTCAGCCATGATGGTCTTCAGCGCGACAATCAGATTCGAGTCCAAGAGCATCTGAGAGAGCAAAAAGAGTTCCAGGCAGGGGCCATTTCCTGCGGGAGCGCACAGGAGCGGAGCTCCGGCAGTAAGGAGCCCAGGGGGCGGGCACATGCAACAAGCCCCACCCCCTGCTCCCAGCAGCCCTCAGTCAGAGCAAAAAGCAACCAGGTAAGCTGCAGAGCCCCCCCTCAGCCCGCCGTCAGGTACAAGCTCTCCCTCCTCTGTGAGGGAAGATCTGCGTGTCCCCCCGCCCCATAGCTAGCAATCCAAAACAGTCAGTGGCACCTTTAAGACCAAGTTTTATTCAG
>NW_015173876.1:0-7349 GCF_001447785.1 Gekko japonicus | reverse complement strand
TGTGTTAATCCCTCTTTGGGTGAAGAAGTACTTCGTTTTATCTGTTCTAACCCGACCGCTTAGCAATTTCATGGAGTGCCCATGAGTTCTTGTATTGTGAGAAAGGGAGAAAAGACCTTCTTTCTCGACCTGCTCTGTCCCATGCATAATCTTGTAAACCTTGATCATGTCACCCTTCAGCCGTCGTTTCTCCAAGCTGAAGAGCTCCAAGACAAAACTGTAGCTGTAAAGAATCCAGCGTGCATTGAAAGAAGCTGTGCATCGTGTGGGTGCCAGAAGGGGGTGCTGTGGGAGAAGCGGTCCGGCCTCCTCCTTAACCTCCCCTCCCACAGCATTCTGCACGGGGGGGGGGGGGGGGGGGATGCCAGCTCCTGTCCCCTTCCAGCTGTCTCTGGCGCAGAGGACAACAACTGCGTCCTCGGAAGGGATGGACGGCCCCCTGTCTGTGCTGGGATTAGCACTTGACCCCCTGCCCCAGGGACAGCCTCTGCAGATCCAAGTCTGGAGTGGAGAAGCAGGAAGGGGCGTCTGAGCTGGGATTGGGAGGAAGGGTGACCCCGAGGCACCCTCTCCCCGGCACTCTGGTGCTCTCATAAGCACATAGGAGAAGCCAATGTTGGGTCAGGCCAGTGGCCCATCCAGTCCAACACTCTGTGTCACACAGTGGCCAGAAATACCAGGTGCCATCAGGAGGTCCAGCAGTGGGGCCAGGGGGACACTAGAAGCCCTCCCACTGTTGACCCCCCCCAAGCACCAAGAAGACAGAGCATCCCTTGCCCCAGACTGAGAGTTCCTATCTGTACCTTGTGGCTAAGAGCCACTGATGGACCTCTGCTCCATATGCTTATCCATAAGAACATAACAGAAGCCAATGTTGGATCAGGCCAAAGGCCCATCCAGTCCAACACTCTGTGTCACACAGTGGCCAGAAAAACCAGGTGCCATCAGGTCCAGCAGTGGGGCCAGGACACTAGAAGCCCCTCCCACTATTGCCCCCCCCAAGCACCAAGAATACAGAGCATCCCTTGCCCCAGACGGAGAGCTCCTATCTATACCTTGTGGCTAATAGCCCCTGAGGGACCTCTGCTCCAGATGTTTATCCATAAGAACATAAGAGAAGCCAATGTTGGATCAGGCCAAAGGCCCATCCAGTCCAACACTTTGTTGTCACCAGTGGCCAAAAATACCAGGGACCATTAGGAGGTCCAGCAGTGGGGCCAGGGCACTAGAAGCCCTCCCACTGTTGCCCCCCCCCCAAGCACCAAAAATACAGAGCATCCCTTGCCCCAGACTGAGAGTTCCTATCTATACCTTGTGGCTAATGGCCACTGATGGACCTCTGCTCCATATCTATATATCTAATTCCCGACATGCCCCCTCCATGCGGATATCTAAATCCGCACATTGGGGGAACGGGAGATTTTCCTGCACACTTGGGGCAGTCCCCAGGCGTGCAGGAAAATCTAAAAAGTTTTAAAAACTGTACAGGGGAATATTTAAATCCCCCCAAAAGTAACAGCGTTCCCCCAGTTGGGCTCAGAAGCTGATCACACTGATGCGGGGAGATATCCCCTGGTCCATCTGGCTAGAATTGCTGCTGGCAGAGAGACGGTGCTCCTGGAGACGAAGCCCGACCAAGAAAGGCTGGAGGGACTTGGGAATGTTCAGTCTGGAGAAGAGGAGGTGGAGGGGGGACGTGATTGCTCTCTTTTAAGTCTTTGAAGGGCTGTCACTTAGAGGAGGGCAGGGAGCTGTTCCAGAGGACTCGCAAGAATGGGTTGAAACTAAAGGCAGGAAGGTACCTGCTGGATATTAAGAAAAACATTTTTAAAGTAAGAGTAGTTCAGCAGTAAAGTGAGCGATGGCTCAGAGGTTAGGACGCTGAGCTGCAGACCGAAAGGTCAGTAGTTCGGCAGTTTGAGACCCGAGTTCCGTGTGACGGAGTGAGCTCCCGTCTCTGGCCCCGGCTCCTGCCAACTTAGCAGTTTGAAACCAAGAAACTGCAAGTAGATAAATAGGGACCGCTTCGTTGGGAAGGTGACAGCATTCCCAAGTAGATAAATCGGGACCGCTTCGTTGGGAAGGTAACAGCATTCCCTGCACCTCGGCGTCTAGTCATGCTGGCCACATGACCACGGAGAAGTCTTCGGACAGCGCTGGCTCTTCGGCTTGGAAACGGAGATGAGCACCGCCCCCTAGAGTCAGATTCAACAGGCTTTTGAGCAAGGGAAACCTTTACCTTTGCTTTTAGTTCAGCAGTGGAATCAGCTGCCCTGGGGAGGTGGTGAGCTCCCCCTCCCCGGCTGTCTGTAAGCAGCGACTGGACAGACCCTTGTCAGGGATGCTCTAGGCTGATCCTGCATTGAGCCGGGGGCTGGACTAGATGGCCTGTATGGCCCAACTCTCTGGGTGCGGTCAGACAGCATGCCGGGAGCGGTGAAAACTGCTCCAGTTCCAACTGGACTAATTTGATCCGGGACAAGCGTGGTCACACGTACCTCTCTCACCGTGCAGCACATTGCTCCCGGGCGTCCACACTAGGCACGCAGCAGTGTGTGTCAGCAGTTTTTAATATATTTTTTTTGCAGTTTGCTCATGCGCATAGGCAATCTTTCATATAATTGAGATCCTCGCGCATGCGCAGAACACCATATCCCGAAAAGCATGCCCTGAAGCGAAGACTTCCCTTTAAACTTTAACACTGAAACTGGCCTCTGTGCGGTCCCGGACTCCTTTAAAGCCTTAAACTAGGCACCGTTTACACTTTGTCTTTGTTAACGCCGGGACGAAGCTCCGCCTATGTGCGCATACCGCCGACGCTTAAAGAAAAAGGGCGGACGAAAAGCAGAAGCCTTGGGCTTCCGCGGCCGCTTTCCAGAGGGGAGGGGGTTGAGGCACTTGGAAGCGGCTGGACACCGGGGGAGCGATTACGGGGGGGGGAATGCGGCTGGAACTGGAGAAGCAGGAAAACACCACTTGGGGACCTGGTATCAAAATACTCCATTTTAAAGGGGGTTTGCACCGGAAAGCGACGGCTGGGGACGGGAGGCAGGTGTTGACCGTGTGATCGCGCGTAAATAGTCCGCTTCTAACCGGCACGTGTATACCGGCTCAAATGGCCCGTCTGACCACGCCCTATGATTCTGTGTTGTGTTGTTAAGCTTCAGTTCAACGGCACATTCCTGGCAGGGGGGAGAAGGAGGGGTTTTGCTTCTCTCCTTCTCAGCAGAGGAGGGGAGTGTGGCCCAGGACGGGCAAATGCTGTCTGGGCCTTGCTATGCGGTGGCAGGTGGCAGATGGGCGCCTTCAGTAGTAGCCCCCCGTGCCACAGAGCCAAGCCGTTACCATCTGCTCCCGGCAGCTGCTGCCCCACGGCCGAATCTGACCAGTTGTGGGGAAGAAAGGAGTGACGGGGGGAGGAGGGGAGGCTGTTGACTGTGTGTTTCCCCCAGAGCTACTCAAAGGAGATTGAGAGGAATTACCGCCCAGTCATGGCAGGTTGAAAATGGGGGGCAGACAGCTGGCCGGGCTGAGCTGGGGGGGGGATTGCTTTCGAGGGAGAGGCGTCCACAAATCACAGATGCCCAGAGAGGAACTCAGTGGGCAGGTCTGGGATTTGCATGCCCAAGATAACTTCTTTCACTCGTGCCTTTTAGAAATGTTTATCGCGCCCCCTCTCCCGGGGGCTGCCGAAGCCAGGAGAAATACAGCGATGCAATAAGCGTCAAGACCCCCCCCCCCCCCCAAGAGTGACAAGGAGATCAACCTTGGGCAGCAAAGCCCTGCTAAAAACAATTAAGATCTTCACGCAAAAAAGACTTGAGAAAACCCTCCGTAAAAGATATTAAAAGCATATAAAAGCGATGGAAGGAGATTGGACAGGACTCCCCGGGAAGAGAGAATGAAAAAATTAACATAAGCTCATCACTCTCCTCCAGGGGGTAAAACTTTTTTTTTTAATTTTGCTGTCAAGTCACAGCTGCATGAGGATCAAGGCATGAGGTGTTCAGAGGTGGCTTGCCATCGTCTGCCTCTGCCTAGCAACCCTGGGCTTCCTTGGACGTCTCCCATCCAAATACTAACCAGGCTTCCACGGTCTAATGGGACTGGTCTGTCCTGTCTCATCACTTTGCTGTAGTGGTTAGGAGCACGGACTCTAATCTGGGAGGAACCGGGTTTGATCCCCCACTCCTCCACGTGCAGCTGCTGGTGTGACCTTGGGTCAGTCACAAGTTCTCTCAGAGCTGGTCTCTCAAGGGCAGCCCTCGAAAGAGCTCTCTCAGCCCCACCTGCCTCACAGGGTGTCTGTTGTGGGGAGGGGAAGGGAAAGGAGTTTGTCAGCCGCTCTGAGACTCCAAGTGAAGGGCAAGGGGTATAAATCCAATCTCTTCTTCTTCGTTTAATCTGGGAGAACCGGGTTTGATTCCCCACTCCTCCACGTGCAGCTACTGGTGTGATCTTGGGTCAGTCACAAGTTCTCTCAGAGCTGGTCTCTCAAGGGCAGCCCTCGAAAGAGCTCTCTCAGCCCCACCTGCCTCACAGGGTGTCTGTTGTGGGGAGGGGAAGGGAAAGGAGTTTGTCAGCCGCTCTGAGACTCCAAGTGAAGGGCAAGTGGTATAAATCGTCCAGTGGCACCTTTAAGACCAAGTTTTATTCAGGTACAAGCTCTCCCTCCTCTGCCAGGACAGATCTGCACGTCCCCCCCCCAAATAGCTAGCAATGCAGAACAGTCCAGTGGAGCCTGAACGGTGGGTGTTCCCTTCTGACACACTTCCGGTGATGTCAGGGGGTGTGGCATATGCAAATAAGGTATGCGAATGAGTTATGCTAATTAGCTCCTGCATTTTTCTATGAAATGACCCCTGGTCATCAGTCACTTCAAGGACTAGACCTGTTTTGCTTCAGACACAAAACTGGGTCAGGTGCATTCTTGCCAGCTTGGAGACCCTGAGAGCCAGTTTGGTGTAGTGGTGAAGTGCGCGGACGCTAATCTGGGAGAACCAGGTTCGATTCCCCACTCCTCCACTCGCAGCTGCTGGATGACCTTGGGCAAGCCGTAGTTCTGACAAGAGCTGTTCTTGAAAAAGATCAGTTTCTGTCAGAGCTTTCTCAGCCCCACCCACCGCCCAGGGTGTTTGTTGTGGGAAGGGGAAGGAGTTTGTAAGCCCCTCTGAGACTCCTTTGGGTAGTGAAGGACAGGGTATAAATCCAGTCTCTTCATCATCATCTAAACTCTCTCCAGCATCCCGATCCTGAGATGTCCTGTGGGTGCTTTTTTTTAAGTGAATTTATTTGTAGGTTTTTATTTTACAAAAGCAGAAACAAAAATACAGTACATAACTAATTTTTGGAGTTGGCGTTAAACATTCTTTCCAAACCATTTGTTAACTCTATACCATCTTTTTAAAAAAGCTTTCCCATCTTTTCCTGAAAGTATCATATTCAATTTATCCATTTCTGCAAGTTCAGATATTTTAGTAACCAACTCTTCTCTAGTGGGTAATTTCTCTGCCTTCCAACATTTAGCAACAAGAATTCTGGCTGCAATAAGGATATATGACAAAATACATGTATCATCACGCCCAAACCCTTCTGGCATTATATTTAGCAAATAAATTTCTGGTAACAGGTGTAAATCTATATCCATAATCTCTAATATTAGCTGTTTAGTATCTTTCCAAAATTTATAAATCTTCTCGCACCGCCACCACATGTGAAAGAATGTACCTATGTTGTTTTTGCACCCCCAACAGTTTCTTGATATCTGTGGGTGCTTGAACAGTGCCTCAGAGAGAGAAAGAGAGAGAATATTGAACCCCCAAGCTCTGGTGGGACATTTCCCTCTGGTGTCCCAGCCAGCCACAACTGAGACCCAGGGCCAGAACTCCCAAACCACTCTCTTGTGCACCAGCAAGATCCACGGGATCATAGAGCTGCATCTGCATGCAACAATGCCTGTGCATACGTTGCATGTGGGAATCAGCATCCGTGCCCCACGTCTGTTTCCAACACAGATGCGTTTTCTTTGCAGGAATTTGTTCCTGTTATTCTATTCAGCATCTAGATCTAGAAAGGATATTGCATAATAGCAGGAACAGTTCTTGGAGGTTTTTTCCTCCTTCCTTGGAAATAGATCAAGATGGGCAGACGTGTTAGTCTGTCTGTAGCAGTAGAAAAGAGGAAGAGTCCAGTTACTCCAGTAGCATCTTCAAGACTAACAATATTCATCATCATCATCATCATCTTTCAATTTATTAATCGCTCAATCCTTGCAGAGCTGCCGGCTCTGAGCGATGTACAGTTACTCTTTGACACGGGACTAACAATGAGGGGGGTAAAGGAGGACAAACATATATCATTTAAATTGCACACACTTCCAAAGTCAACAGGTCCCTTCCAACTCTAACATTCTATGATTCTAAGAAAAAGAACAGAATAAAGACAGTATACAAATAAGCAACTCTTAGGTGCTATTCAAAGTAGAGTGGTAGTAAAAAGCTGCGGTGGCTCAAGTGGTTAAGATGCTGAACTGCAGACTGGACGGTTGGTAGTTTGGCAGTTCGAGACCTGATCACCGCATGATGGAGTGAGCTCCCGTCTCTGGCCCCAGCTCCTGCCAACCAAGCAGTCCAAAAGCAAGAAATTGCAAGTAAATAAATAGGGACAGCTTCGGTGGGAAGGTAACAGTGTTCCGCACACCTCGGTGTCTAGTCACGCTGGCTACATGACCACGGAGATGTCTTCGGACAGCGCTGGCTCTTCAGCTTGGAAATGGAGATGAGCACCGCATCCCTAGAGTCGGATTTGACTGGCTTTCAAGCAAGGGAAACCTTTACCTTTAGGAGCTTTCATGAGTCAGTCACTGCTCACTTCTTCAGAAATCTTTGGTTTTCTGGACGAGTGAGCAGTGACTCACGAAAGCTCCCACCCTGCCACCAATTTTGTCAGTCTTGAAGGTGCTACCGGACCCTTGCTCTTTTCCCGTTCCTCATAGCTCTCATACCATATTAAAAACCCACACTGGCTAGAATATACATCTAGTTGTAAAATCCTTCTGCCCTCAAGTACTTTCTGCTTATGGCGACCCTATGAATTACCGACCTCCAAGACATCCTCTCGTTCACTGCCTGGCTCAGGTCTTGCAAGCGGAGAGCCTTTGTGGCTTCCTTGAGTGAGTCCATCCATCTCACGTTGTATCTTCCTCTTTTCCTGCTGCCTTCAACACCGTCATCATCATCCCCTTGGCGGGGAGGGTGGGGTATAAATCGGAAAGATCAATCAGTCATCATCATCATCATGTTTGGTGTACTGGTCAGGGGTCATTTCATAGGGGAAAAGGTGCAGGAGCT
>NW_015173875.1:37390-41609 GCF_001447785.1 Gekko japonicus | reverse complement strand
TAAATACTGTAGCAAAGCACGGGTAGCAGTCTAGTAGGTAATAAATAAGTTAGAACTGGAGATTGTGATGGAGCAGATTTTGCCTATACTGCCATTAAACAAGCAGGATGATAAACGTGCTTACAAAACACTGTAAAAATACTAATTTGTTTAATTAGAGAACACAGCTTTAAAAAGGAAGTCCAAACATGGCCACAGACTGAGCATTTCTGAGGCAATGTATTTTGTTGTTAATTGTACAAAACGGGAAAGATGAGTGATTACAAAAGAAAAACATGCACCTACTTAGTCTCATATAGCAACTCAGTACAAATCATTTAGAGATGCCAGGGAGGCTGACTGTTAATGGGGGATATTTTTTTTAATTCTTTCGAAGCATGTTTGTCACATAAGCAATCTCAGTTCTCTCAAGACAAATTTGAATGAGGATGAAACTATAGTGTGTACAAAGAAATGTGTGTGAGAGAGAGCTTTTTAAAATAAGTACCACCAACATACAATGTGAATATATACTCAGCACAAAGTAGAACAGGGGACACCCAACTAGCATTGGTTAGATCAAATCTAACAAGAATAGAGGGGCACTCGCAAAAATAATTTTCATGCCTCCCCTTCCTGTTACAGCCTGTAGTGTCTTCAAAATTGTGTCCCTGGAGATTGGTGAATTCCCTGGTATGTAGTGTTGCCAACCTCCAAATGGGGCTGGAGATCTTCCAGTATTACAAGCAATCTCCAGTCTACAGAGATCAGTTCTCCCAGAGAACATGGCTGCTTTGGAGGGTGGAATCTATGGAATTATACCCTGATTACGTCTCTCCCCTCCACAAACCCTGTCCTCCCCAGGCTCCACCCCCAAAATCTCCAAGTCTGTTCCATCCAGAGCTGGCAACTCTACCATCAATGTGGAGTCTGCTGTGAGAGGGTCAAATTAGACAAAATCTCTCTGTGTGCTGCTGATGGAAGTGTCTTTGTCAGAAATTTGGGAATTAATGTCTATCCCATGTGTGTGTTTCACAACAAAAACCCAGATATTATATATTCAAAGCTCTTTGAGGTTTTCAGCCAATCAACAAGATGTTCTTGCACCTAAAGCTACTAGCTAGACAAGAGAGAGTGGCCTTTTTGTTTTGGCAGTAGTAGATACTTTACATTGGGACAGAGTGTTTCCTGTTAGCCTTTTGAATGGGGCTGTGGTTAGTCAATAGTTACATAAACTTTCTGTGTTGATTTTGGAAGTTACAATCTCAGTCTTTTTATAGATGGGCAAGGCTGGCACACCAGGTGCCACAGGCTACCCAGGAAGATTAGGGATTTTCTACACTGAATTTATGAGAATACTCCAAAGTCTAGGTTTCTTTTGTGATTTTGACATGCTTGGGATGAAACTTCTGATGACACTATCAATATTTGATAGGAAAATTACTTTCAGAATTAATGTTTGTTACTCAGAGTGGCCCCTCTCAAAGGAAATGGTTTGTTTGTGTAGAAACAACCAGTTTAGTTTAGAAATAAGAGACAGAGGAAGAAGCATACAGACACTGCTGTGAGTTGTTCTCAGCGTGGGTATTTGTAAATAAAGCAAATATTACAAAAATACAGTATGATTCCAGTGCTCTATCCTTCAAAGGAAAATGAACCCATATTTTTCTCCAAATTGTCACATCTTTATGGATTCAAAGACATGTAGTCACATGAAACTGCCTTATAGTGAAGTTTCTGTACTGTGCAGGGCTATACTGTGTACACTCAGACTGCGAGCGGCTCTCTAGGCTCTCTAGCATAGAAAAACGCTCTGCAATAATTCAGTTTTGCTGGGTTTGTGGAAAGCCAGGAGAGTGGGAACCTTCTTGATAGGGCTGCCAGATCCCCCCCCCCGGGGGGTGGTTGCCCACTTTCAGGCCCCCAGATCTGCTGGCCCAGATTCGGCCAATAGGGGGAACCCCATCCCTAAAGTGCCCAGTGTGTGGCAATGCGCCAGGCACAATGATGTCACCCAGAGGTGACATCATTGCACAGGGCATGTTGCGGGGGGAGTGATCAATCATTTAAGGAAAAACCATAGAGTGTTTCCTTAAATGGTAGAGTGTCCCCTCCAATATGCCGTGCACAATGATGCCACTTCCAGGTGATGTCATCGCGGTGCACATTCTTCCCGCATGTGCCAAAGAGATCCCGGAGACTGATCGGGACCCCCCTACTGGCATGCTGGTAAGACCTGGCAACCTTACTTCTAGACCTCCTCTGGCAGGCCATTCCATAAGGTGAGGGCCACAACAGAGAAGGCACATACACAGGAAGTTGTTAATTTGCCCATTTGCAGGTTTGCACCTGCAGAAGGCCCTACTCAGATAAGCAAAGTTGTTGTAGTGGGCTTTGTATGTGATACCTAGTTCCTCAAACTGAGCCTGGTAACAAATTGGCAGCCAACGGAGTGTTGGCAAAATGGTAGTAATATGCATGCTTCTTCTAGCTCCCAATAATAGATGTGCCATAGCATTCCTCATCAACTGGTGTTTCCAAGTTTCCAAGTCGGCCTGTAAAACCGAGCTCTTCCACCAGGCTTTCGATTAGGAGCCGCCACTGAACGAGCTACTGAACATCTATTACTGGCACTTTCTTTGGGATACTGTCATACGGGGCCAACTACAATTATTGCCACCAGCACTTTATCGTTTGTATTTAATCTGCACTTTATATTTTATCGTTAGAATTTTATCTGTTTTTATTGTAAATTATTATTGTATGCTGCCTTGAGCCTGCTTGTCAGGCAAGGCAGGATAGAAATCGAAATAAATAAATAAATAAATAAATAAGTTGATGTACAAAGCACAATAGTAGTCTAGCCTTGATGTTACTGTAGTATGGATTCAGATGGCAAGATTAGCCATATCAAGGTAAGGGGTCATGTTTGGAGCTAAGCTAAATTGGAAGAAAGCTCTTTTGCAATTTCATTAACTTGCATCTCCAGCAATAATGTTGGGTCCAGTATAACCTGAGTTTCTTAACTGAGTCAGTAAGGGTCAGATGAAAGTGGGGAGCATAATGTCCTTCAAGGTCTCTTCCCAAGATCCCAGCCAGGATTACTTCTGTCTTTCCAGGGTTTAGTTTCAATATGTTCACTATTATCCACTGAACAACAACAGCGGTTAGGACTTCTAATGCATCACAGAGATTTGGATAAGAATATAAATAGCTCTATATTATCTGCATATTGATGACAGCCTACCCCCAAACTACAAATAGTTTTACCTAAGGGCTTTACATAAAAATCAAAGAACATGGGGGATAGAATTGCAAGGATGTCAAGGATGGGCAAGTGGGCATCAACATGGAAAATGGGGTTCAATGTGGCCAAGTGCAAGGTGATGCACATTGGAGCCAAAAATCCTAAATATAAATACACATTGATGGGGTCTGAACTGGCAGAGACTGATCAAGAGAGAGATCTTGGAGTTGTAGTAGATAACTCACTGAAAATGTCGAGACAGTGTGTGACTGCAATAAAGAAGGCAAATGCTATGCTGGGGATTATTAGGAAGGGTATTGAAAACAGATCAGCCAATATAATAATGCCCCTATATAAATCAATGGTGAGACCTCATTTGGAATACTGTGTGCAATTCTGGTCACCACACCTTAAAAAGGATATTATAGCTTTGGAAAAAGTGCAGAAAAGGGCAACTCGAATGATAAAAGGGTTGGAACACTTTCCCTATGAGGAAAGGTTAAAGCACTTAGGGCTCTTTAGCTTGGAGAAAAGACGACTGAGGGGTGACATGATCGAGGTTTATAAGATTATGCATGGGAAAGAGCAGGTAAAGAAAGAGGTACTTTTCTCCCTTTCTCACAATACAAGAACCCGTGGGCACTCCATGAAATTGCTGAGCGGTCGGGTTAGAACGGATAAAAGGAAGTACTTCTTCACCCAAAGAGTGATTAACACATGGAATTCACTGCCACAGGAAGTGGTGGCGGCTACAAGCATGGACGGCTTCAAAAGGGAATTAGATAAGCATATGGAGCAGAGGTCCATCAGTGGCTATTAGCCACAAGGTATAGTAAGCGTGAGGACTCTATAACCAAAAAAGACATACAGACTATGTTTGTTGAAATGAAAAAAGAGTTCAAAGACAGCATTACTCCAATCCACCAAAAGCTTGATGCTATGAACTTGAGCCTTACAGACTTGAGGGAGAGAACAGAACAGGCATTGAAGCAG
>NW_015173875.1:29594-34996 GCF_001447785.1 Gekko japonicus | reverse complement strand
CCACTGCTTACCACCCTCCACTGAGAAAATTGCCCATTTATACTCACTCTCTGTTTTCTGTTAGAAACAAAGGAGAATAGAGGAGGATTATAAAATATAAAATGATGAAAGACAGCAGCTAGACAAAAAAAACCCTGTGTCATAATAGATGATTTTAACTTCCCACTGCTTACCACCCTCCACTGAGAAAATTGCCCATTTATACTCACTCTCTGTTTTCTATTAGAAACAAAGGAGGATAGAGGAGGATTATAAAATATAAATTGATGAATGAATTAAAGATAGCAGCTAGACAAAAAAAACTGTGTTGTAATCGGTGATTTTAACTACCCACACATTGATTGGGTCAATATGTGTTCTAGTCGAGAAAAAGAGATTGAGTTTCTAGACACTCTAAATGTCTGTGCTATGGAGCAGATGGTCACGGAACCTACCAGGGGAGAGGCGATCCTTGACTACGTTTGGAACTGACAAGAGCAGTGGGGAAACCAAGACACAGACAAAAAAAACCCAGTCCAAGGCTGGAGAATTCCCACCCCCAATAGCTCTGAGGTTCCTGCCCCTTGTTGTTTTGAAGTTTGGTAAACATTTAGATTGAGTGGAGACTGTCAGTCTGGAAATGTATCCATTCATGAACTGCTACAAACACCAAAATTCATGGAAAATTTGTGCTGTTGCCCTGCCACAAACGTAACTGCAAGAACCACAAACTGGCCAAAATTTATGATGAACTTTAGTTTTTGTGCCAGTTTGTGACATCCCTAATGTTGAGAAGTAAAGTCTTCTTCAACCTCAGAATGGGTAAGCCATGACAGGCTAGTTTGGGAAGCCTCCTCCCCATGGTAAGATACCTCAGGGTACTCATTAAAGAAACTTATGGAGATCCATATCCTTTCTGCCAACCTAGCTGGCCTAATCAGTTCAAAAACCTGGTACAAACCCAACCTGAAAGATGGCACAGAGAAACAGATGTGTGTGTGTGTGTGTGTGTGTGTGTGTGTATTTCCCAGCCAATCTTACAAGATCCCCCAAAAAAAAAATCCTGCTCAGCCACTTGGCCAACAGGGTTGGGCAGGAGGTGAGTTGCGAATGGCAAATGCCTTTGAGTGAGAGAGAACTAGAATGTAAAGACTTGTTTGCTCCCATCCTGCAACTGAACAGGAGCCCAGTCTCCTTGCATTCCTGACCCTGCGCCCTCAGCATCTACATTTTAAAGTAAAGGAGGGTTTTGCAAAAGTAGTTCCCAAACCATGGAGGGCAGGATCTGGACTTCTCCAAGATGCCTGACCTTTGGAAGAGGGGATCTCATAGGTGAGGTGCACAAGGTTGTAGAATTTCATTGAAATCAGTGAGCTCATCATCCAGATTCAGTACTGAAACCAAAACGTGAACAAAAGTTACTGAGAAAGAAAACAAACCAAATCTAACTCCAAATAAAAAGTCTGTGCGCACCTCTCTCTCACACACAAATGTGCTGTAGTAGTGTGCTACTTCCTTTGCAGTATAAGATGCTTGAAGTGGATTTTTTCCCCTGTAGACAAATCTGCATTTTGTTTGGGTGCAGAAAAAAAATATCTGCATCTTAAATAACTCATTTAATAACTCAAGAAACCATAAACATCCATCTGCAAAATGTTTAATCTGTGTATTCTGCAGAATCTGTTGCTCTGATGCCAATAATCAGCCAACATTTCCCTCCCCTTTAAAATTTATGAGGTTATTTGCAGATCAGTTGTGACTATTAAAATACAGTGCTATTTACAACACTGAAATGATGGGTTGGAAAGTATACATTCATTTATTTTCATGTTCTGACCACAGGCGTACCAGCAGCTACCGGTGGACGCCGCCACGGCCGAGGCCCAGACCATTGCGACCCACAAGGGGGCCTTCAAAGTGCACCGCCTCCAGTTCGGGGTCTCAGTCGCGCCGGGGATCTTTCAATCTTTTATGGATTCCCTTCTTAAAGGCATCCCCGGAGTTCAGCCGTTTCTAGACGACGTGCTGATCGCCGCGCCAGACCCCTCGTCCTTCGCAGACCGTCTGAGGGCCGTTTTACAGCGCTTCGACGCGGCGGGCCTCAAGGTGAAACGGGAGAAGTGCCTACTGGGGGTGCCGCGGGTGGAGTTTCTGGGCTTCGCGGTGGACGCCGCCGGCCTGCACCCCTCCCAGGACAAGGTAGAGGCCATCACGCACGCCCCGGCCCCGAAGTCCAAGACGGAGCTACAGGCGTTCCTGGGCCTAGTGAACTTCTACCACTCCTTCTTGCCCCTGAAGGCGGCCGTCGCAGAGCCGCTCCACCGCCTCCTCGACAAGTCAGCACCATGGGTCTGGGGGCCTCCGCACGCCGCGGCTTTCCAAACAATAAAGGACCTCCTGGTCTCTAATGCGGTCCTCGCCCATTTTGACGAGGCCCTTCCCGTGGTGCTGGCGTGCGACGCTTCTCCCTATGGGGTCGGGGCGGTCCTGGGGCACAGACTACCGGATGGTCGCGAGGTCCCGGTGGCCTACTACTCGCGGACACTGTCGTCGGCCGAGCGCAACTACGCGCAGATCGACAAGGAGGCGTTGGCAATCGTGGCAGGGGTGAAAAAATTTCACCACTACTTGTACGGCCGTCCGTTCACGATCCTGACGGACCACAAGCCCCTGCTGGGCCTCCTCGCACCCGACCGGCAGACGCCACAGATCACCTCGCCCAGGGTGCTACGCTGGTCCATCTTCCTGGCGGGGTATGCGTACGACCTCGTCCATCGGCCCGGGAAGGCGATGGGCCACGCTGACGCTCTGAGCCGCCTGCCCCTCCCCAAGTGTGACCCGGACCCGGCCCCCGCGCTCCTGGTCGCGAGCCTGGAAGCCCTCACGGACCAGCTGGTCCATGTTTCGGAGGTGGCACGCTGTACCTCCAAGGACAAGACATTGGGGAGGGTCTTGGACTGGGTGGTGAGGGGGTGGCCCGAGGCCAAAGGAGACCAGGACATCGCCCCGTTCGCCACCCGGAAAAACGAACTCTCAACCCACAAGGGGTGCTTGCTGTGGGGAAGCCGGGTGGTCATCCCCTCGCCTTTAAGGGAACGGGTACTCACCGCCCTGCATGAGACACACCCCGGGGTGGTGCGGATGAAAGCCCTGGCCAGGAGCTACGTGTGGTGGCCGGGACTGGACGCCGACATTGAAGGGGTAGTCAAGAGGTGCCAGCCATGCCAAGCCTCGCGGCCGGAACCACCCCGAGCGCCCGAGAGGGCCTGGGAATCCTCCCACCGTCCCTGGTCCCGCCTCCATCTGGACTTTGCGGGACCCTTCCAGGGCAAGCTGTTCTTCATCCTGGTGGACGCATACAGCAAGTGGCTGGAAGTGGTCCCAGTGCCCTCCACATCCTCGCAGGCCGCAATCCGGGCCATGTGGAGGATCTTCAGCGGCCAAGGGATCCCCGACACGCTGGTCACGGACAATGGGACCGCGTTCACCTCTGCCGAGTTCCAGGCGTTCACCAGGTACTACGGGATCCGCCACGTCCGATCCGCCCCGTTTCACCCCGCTACAAATGGCCAGGCGGAGCGCATGGTGCGCACCACAAAGGACGCACTTCGCCGACTGGACTCCACCGATTGGGACTATAAACTAGCCGCTTTCCTCTTCGGACAGCACACCACGCCACACTCCACGACCGGCCGCACCCCAGCCGAACTACTGCTGGGCCGTCGCCTAGCCTCCCGACTGGATCGGTTACACCCAGATCGGGCAACCCCGGAGGCCCCGGGCACCGAGACGTACGAGCCGGCCAGAGGGTTCTTTCCAGAGGACCCGGTGTACGCCCGAAACTACGGCCGGGGGCCTCAATGGATCCCAGCCCGAGTCATACGGGTCAAGGGCCCCCGTTCATACGAGGTCTCCAGCGAGGACGGCCAGATCCTCCACCGGCACATAGATCAGCTGCGCCGTCGCACGCTACAGCTGGACCCTGAGGATCCGGACGAGGACCCAGAGCCTGCCACATCGGCCCCACTCCCGGCACCGGATCCACAGCCGCCTCTCCGTGAGGAACCCGAGGCACCTCACACCGTGGTGCCAGCCTGTCCTGCCTCCTCGGCGCCCTCGTCGGTCCCAGGCCCCTCGGCTCCCAGGGCCCCCGAGACCGAACCCATCGCTACCCCGGAGCCCCGACGCTCGACGCGCCCCAAGAAGCCACCCGCCTACTTGAAGGACTTCGTCTGTGGGTGCCTTCTGAACCAAGGGGGGAGGGGTGTAATGTATTCAGCCTGACATGCCCGGACTTGCCCGGGCTGGCCAGGCACAACTCTTCAATAGCTTCATGTCCAAAGACAATGGGTCCGTAGGATCCTAGCCGGCCCCAATCAGAGGGCCAGCTTCTCAGCCGGGAGACCAATGGTCGCCCGGTTACTGTAAATAGCCTATCGGGAGTAGGGGGTGTGTTTAGGTGTACTTGGTGGCGGGGTTTCTGAACATATATAACCAGCCTGCGAGCTGGTCCCTTCGTCTTTGTCCTGAACTAAATAAAGGTATGCTTAGCTGAAATCACTCTCCGTCTGCATACTTTTCATGTTTGCAGAAAGATCTGTCTTGTCTGTTCATGGCTCTAGTATCTGGATTTAAGTATCCACAGATTTAGCCATGTTGATAATTAGGAATATTGATTGCATGTAAATTGAAACTTGGAAGATGCTGCTATAAGCCCGTTGTCTAAATAGGGAAACATAGAACAGCTCTTAGACAGCAGAAAAGCCAATACTACAGCTATGCACTTGGCAAAGACCAGAAAGGCCATGGCCAAGATGGCTGACAAAACAATAGACTGGAAAGTCAAATGCCCATCTTTAAAATGGAGATATTTCCGATAGTGTGAATGATGGAAATATGAAAATATGCATCTTGCCGATCAAGAACAGCAAACCATGTATTTATTTCCAACAGCTGAACAACAGTAGGTAAGGAAACCACACAAAATGTATTATTATTATTATTATTATTTTTAAAAAAACTTGTTCAGATTACATAGTTCCAGGGTTGGTCTGCTACCACCACCCCTCTTGTTAACAAGGAAATATCTAGAGTAGAAGTAACAAGTGGAGACCCGCAAGAAACTTGCAGGATGGTTATCCTATTCCTCACGCCTTTGCTTCCTCCTGTCTCCCCCTACCTCTCTCACACTCTGTCTCCCTTCTGCCCCCCCTTTCTTTCTCTCTCTCCCCCCATGTATGGTTTGGATGTTGGAGTCTATGGCATTATACTGGTCTGTAGTTTCTCCCCTCCTCAAATCCCACCCTCCCCAGGCTCCACCCCTCAAATGTCCAGGAATTTGCCAACCTGGAATTGGCAACACAATTTCCTTCCCACCCAACAGCCAACCTACCTTTATCTGCCTCTCTGTCTTCAACTTTCCA
>NW_015173875.1:25081-29179 GCF_001447785.1 Gekko japonicus | reverse complement strand
GGTGCCAACGTCTAAGTGGGGCCTGGAGGACCCCCGCCCCAGAATTACAACTGAACTCAAGACAGCAGAGATCTGTCTCCCTGGAGAAAATGGCTGCTTTGGAAGGTGGACACTGTGGCATTATACCCAGCCGAGGCCCCTCCCTTCCCCAAACCCAGCCCTCCTTAGAGCCCACCTCAAAACCTCTAGGGACTCGCCAGGCTGGCCCTGGCAGCCCTTGTCAGGCCAGACCCCAAGGCTCCCTCCTTCCCTCCCTCCGAGGCCAAAAGAGGCCAGGAAAGGGCCCTTCCCCCACCCTTTGACTGACAGAGCCAGTTAGAAGCCTCCCCCACCCCACCCCGCCCCGAACGTTCCAATCTCTCTCTCACTGTTGATGCCTGGAGTTAGACCCCTGCAGAGGCCATTTCAAAAGGTTTTGGGGGGAATTCAGCCGTCCCTGGAGGGATTTTTTTTACTTCTTGGATTTTTCTGCAGACACAGGAGGTATACTCACTATGTAGGAAAAGCTGTTGGGGCAGAGTGAGCTTCCTGTTAGTGGAAATAAGTATCCGCAGACGGCGCTCTTTGTTGGAAATTAGAAGCAACCCTGTGGTCAGAGGCTAACTGTACAACTCCTTTAAGTAGAAGATCCCAAAACCCCTGTTGCAAGCCTGCAGGCAATTAAGAACAGGATCACTTGAAAGATGACAAGGAGGAAATACTTGAAACACCAATCAATAACCATATTGAATGATGGATAACACCCAACTATTGGCAGTGATAGACTGCCACTGTAGAAAAAAATGAGATAATCTATCTAGGGAAGGCTCAGGCCATTGTGGCATATAGTCAGAATAATGAGTATTGGGGGGTCTTTTGAAGACTGCAGTTGTTGCTTGGACTTAACCCCCTCTTCCTACCCTGTGAGTGAGGCTAGGAGGAAAGTTTATCAGTTGGAATTTGAGATGGATAATACCTTTGATAATGTTGGTGTATGGGTTGGAACTGATGTCTGGGAAAGTAATGTTACTTATAAGCCTGAATCCCAGAGGGAGTAGCACTAAGGGATTTTGCAGTCATCTTATTTTTTTCTAATTTGCACAAGGATGTCATGGGCTTTGGATGAAAATAAAAAGGGTCTCTTCAAAGGGCAAATCCTCAGTCTTGTTTCCAGTCTTGTAAAGAAAAACTGTAGATTTAAACCAGGGATGATGTCTGAGAACTATTAAGGAGGCCAAAGCATGTGTAGAATAGTCTGCATGTGCATCCCTACCAGTATCCATTTGCTGTTTTGAGAGTCTAATAGAATACAAAGCTGTAAAGATTTTATTCTTGCGCTTTGGATCAGGGGAAGTAACATTTATCTCTGTCCAGGTCTGACACCTGACCTGGCCTCAGCTGTGATAGGCACGATGAGCCCAGCCTTCTGATGAACCCAGCAAGTTCACAGCCTACCTATCCCTTTCACATGCATTCTGGAGGAGCCTCAGATAAAGCTAGAGCACCCAGGACAGTGCCCTGGGAGCATGCCTGCCACCTGCCGCCAGAGCTACAGGCTCACACCTGCTGGCCAGTGACATTATTATGTGGCACTGACTGGGCAGCACTGAGTCAACAATGATGATGTGGCACTGGCTGGGCAGCAATGAGGCTGGGGAAGAGCAAGCCTCAACAGACAGTCTGGACTGGAATGGGGCAGGGTCATGCCAGTTCAGCTCCCAAGCAGGACTGCCAACAGAGGGGGACTGGGGGGGATCTGGGGGCCCAAGTCAGCTGGAGGGCCCTTGAAGCCAGCCTCATGCTGCATCCAGCTGAATGTTTTCTTGTTTATTTTAGTTCTGTTCTGGCTGCAGCCACTAGGGGCACAGGGAAGTCTGAGCACAGTAAAAGGCACTCTAATATTAGCTAGACTCCCCTTTCTCCAAGACTGAAGCAAACTTGCCTGACAGATCATGCTAAATCCATCATCTAATCCAGCAATGAAGCAAGACAAGCAATCCCGGCTGATGGCTGCTACACTGTCGACCTCAGCCTGATAATCAAGGTCATTTTCTATAACAGTGCACACAAGCTCTCTAAGAGAAAAAACAGGGCTGAGTGTGGCAAAGTGAGGGAGTTTCAAGGGTGATATTTACCAGTCTTGAAGATTCAGGTCCACAGAGAGAGAGAAATTACCAGCTCTTCAAGAGAGGGGATGTGGCCAAACACACACACATGCACAATGAAGATGAGGGCTTGTATTTATAGGGAAAATGTTTCCTTAGACACTATGACTGATTTGTCCCAAAAACAATAGCTTGATATGTTTACTGGAATTTTCCCAAAGACTTTGACCAAACAACAAAATGGGCCTCCCAAGGGGAGATCAAAAAATTTAGCAGACCTTGATAGCTCTCCAAGGAATAGGAGATGGGTGTTAATATTCAGTTATGACCCCCTGAAGTACAGAATGGGAGAAACCTCTAGGTGTTGTGGATATGCTAACAAGGGTAAATGTGCCAAAAGGGGGAACAGGATCGGGGATGAAAGAGGTTCATTCAAGGTGAGATGTTGTTTTCCTGAGAAACCCATTGGTTTAGGGTGGGAGAGGGTTGTTTGCAAGTCAGCGTCTTGATTCACTTCCAATATTTTTCCAGGTTGGTCTTCCTGGCATCCATTTTGGTGCTATTTCTGGGCCAGGCAGTGTATTGCACTAAAGATATTTAGAGTGATATTATATGAAGGGTGTTTGGGCTTATTTTCTCTCTAGTTGCCAACTACCCATCTGCAGGAGGGGTCTGACTGCTAACAATTTATGTTAATTGAACATTAATCTGCTTTTTAAAAACTTTTTATTTTTACTTTAGCACATATATATTCTAACTAGTAAAAGGATTCTTTTCTCCTCCACCACCCTTTACATGATGCATGATAATGGAACATTAATGTTTTAGTGGTCCTTTCCCCCCCCACCCCCCCCCCCCCCCGAAGTGGATGCTAGAAAGAGATCCTCTCACAGCAGCGAAGAGAGAACAGATGGAAGGGGGAATTCCTCCCTCATGTCACATGATGGTTTCAGTGGTAAAACACTGCCTCAGGCACTGTGGGGGAGCACTGCCCCTTTAGTTATTTTGAGCTGGAACATTCTTTTCTGCTGCTGCGCTGCCCAGGTACCATCCCATTGTGAGACTACACGGAAGACAGAAGATGAACCATCAACCCATTCTGCTGTTGGATCACTGACTTGAACCCATTAACTACAAAGCATTCTGGGAACTATATTACCAGACTGAGCACAAGGTGACTTATATCTGATGACAGAACTATCAGGATTCTGTAAGGTGGCTCTAACTAGTTCAGTTAGTTCCTGGAAACTGTTAAAACTATACTACTCTAATGATTTTATCTCTTAAATCCTGTCACCCTGAGATAAAAGGGACACACTTGTCAAATTATTTTTCTCTTTACTGGGCATTCTATAAGCAGAAGACAAAAGACAGTTAATCAAAATAACACTATATGTGATACTCAGGGGAAAGAAAACCTGACCGTCTTGCTGATAAGCACTAGCAATTTCATTTGCAGGAAGCAAGGAGAGCTGACTGGCTATGCTTGAAGAGTTTCCATCCACTTTCTGGGTCTTTTCAAAAGCTGTTTCATATAACTTTTGCATTTACAGGACGACTTTTAAATAAAAGTGTTCCAGAGGACATATTTTTCTGACTGAGAGAATGCTTTAATGCGTAAACAATTTGCTTCCTTGTGAATGAAGCATTTACAGTAATACTCTGAACATGTTACTAGGCAACTCTGAATTGAAAACAGCAATAGAAAAAATAAGTGCATTAATAAAAAGCCTGTAGGAAAAAAGTCTTCCGGTCGAGCTAAGATGGAGGATTGACGCACTTTCACTTTTGTGCGAAGTGGGCGACGGCCGCTTTCGACAGTTTGGGCAGTTATTAGCCCAACGCATCGCTCCCCAGCGAGGGGGGGGACAAGCAGGCAGCAGCGCCTAAGAGGGAGTGTGAGATTGGCGTGATTCCGCTTCGGAAGAAGCGGAAACAGGCTTTGATCTCCTCCCGCGAAGAAGGCAAGTGCCGAGCAACTCTCCAGCGGCCGTTCGAGCCAGTGTACCGGTTT
>NW_015173875.1:5283-24848 GCF_001447785.1 Gekko japonicus | reverse complement strand
CCTTTCCCCCCCCACCCCCCCCCCCCCCCGAAGTGGATGCTAGAAAGAGATCCTCTCACAGCAGCGAAGAGAGAACAGATGGAAGGGGGAATTCCTCCCTCATGTCACATGATGGTTTCAGTGGTAAAACACTGCCTCAGGCACTGTGGGGGAGCACTGCCCCTTTAGTTATTTTGAGCTGGAACATTCTTTTCTGCTGCTGCGCTGCCCAGGTACCATCCCATTGTGAGACTACACGGAAGACAGAAGATGAACCATCAACCCATTCCGCTGTTGGATCACTGACTCGAACCCATTAACTACAAAGCATTCTGGGAACTATATTACCAGACTGAGCACAAGGTGACTTATATCTGATGACAGAACTATCAGGATTCTGTAAGGTGGCTCTAACTAGTTCAGTTAGTTCCTGGAAACTGTTAAAACTATACTACTCTAATGATTTTATCTCTTAAATCCTGTCACCCTGAGATAAAAGGGACACACTTGTCAAATTATTTTTCTCTTTACTGGGCATTCTATAAGCAGAAGACAAAAGACAGTTAATCAAAATAACACTATATGTGATACTCAGGGGAAAGAAAACCTGACCGTCTTGCTGATAAGCACTAGCAATTTCATTTGCAGGAAGCAAGGAGAGCTGACTGGCTATGCTTGAAGAGTTTCCATCCACTTTCTGGGTCTTTTCAAAAGCTGTTTCATATAACTTTTGCATTTACAGGACGACTTTTAAATAAAAGTGTTCCAGAGGACATATTTTTCTGACTGAGAGAATGCTTTAATGCGTAAACAATTTGCTTCCTTGTGAATGAAGCATTTACAGTAATACTCTGAACATGTTACTAGGCAACTCTGAATTGAAAACAGCAATAGAAAAAATACCCCCCCCAAAAAAAAGCCTGTAGGTTATAAACAGGATCATTTAAAGACTAGCATTTTGTAACTGTGAATCATCTAAAAGTATAAAGTAGAGGACATTATAACAGCAGAAGGTCTTGGCCTCTATACCATGTTGTTGGCTATGCAGAGGAACTCAATGGCCACTGTGTGAGACAGGATGCTGGACTACATGGACTATTGGTCTGATCTAGCAGGTATCTTTTTATGTTATGTTTTCTGAGATGGTTTTACAAGCTTTATTAGTAGCATTTTCATAATTAGCATGCACTTCTTCAAGTCTTGCTATCATGCAAATCCACTCACTTATATATAATACCAGTGCACCAGGTTGTACCCTGGCCGTTTTATTCTACGCACACTTACTGAGAAATGGGTTTGCTCAGTGGGACCTCTTCATGACTACATCATTCAGTTCAACCACACCATAGGGCAAGTTATTATTCATATTTACAGTTGAAATTAAAGCTGAGATACATTTATATTGTGCTTCTAGCATTACATGCATTTCACATATACCTTATTCACAGTTCGTCTCTACATGAATTGCTTTCTGATGGTACCAGTTTGGTGTAGTGGTTTGGTGTAGTGGTTAGGTGTGCGGACTCTAATCTGGGAGAACCAGGTTTGACTCCCCACTCCTCCACTTGCACCTGGCTGGATGACCTTGGGCAAGCCATAGTTCTGATAAGAGCTGTTCTTGAAAAAGAGCAGTTTCTGTCAAGAGCTCTCTCAGCCCCACCTACCTCACAGGGTGTCTGTTGTGGGGAGGGGAAGGGAAAGGAGTTTGTAAACCGCTCTGAGACACCTTTGGGTAGTGAAGGGCGGGGTATAAATCTAATTTCTTCTTCTTCTACCATGTGTGACCTGCCATCATATCTAGAACACCATGAATAGATGGTGTGAATTCTCTATTACTATGTTACAACTTAAACATGGAAAGAGGAGAGAAGTGAGGCAGGAAACATAAAATTTCCACTGTGTGAATGTCAACCCCCCAAAAGGTAATCTAAACAATTACATACATATCTGGCAGATGCCTATAGTTAATGTATGGATTTCTTTCTGTACTGATTTTCTTAGAAATACATCTCTGCTTTGTGCTAAATAATATTTAGTGTTGGCTTATAAGCATGTTATTGGATGTAACAAATAATAAGCTCAAAGGGTGAAGTGTGTTTCCAGCCCCTAATAGTCTGCACTGCCAAGTTAAACTTTTAATGATCACTTCAATACAATTTGTAGTTTAATGGTTTCCACTGAATTAAATGCATAAATGTGAACTATTTAAACTATTTAAAATCGTATGGGTTTCCCTGATGCTAATTTTCCTGTTGTAATTAAAAGTAAATTCCTTCTGAAGAACTCTTAAGCCTGCAGTTCATTTGTCTGATGGCTCTGCACCAACTGCATACCTTCAGCAATCCACTGATGAACAGGTAGGTTATTTATACTCTTAAACCACCTATTCTCCCCTTTCAGCCTTATGCTGTCACAGTAGTGTTGATGCCGTCATTACACAAAGCTAACTGTGTCACAGCCAAACTTGAGAAAGAGAAGAGACCAAGTTTAACATTTATATCTCCTGTCCAATTTTCTGTCTAATTCTCTCAAACTGGAATGAAATTATCAGGGATTATACTCCTTTCCCATAGGATCGCTATGGCCAAACTTCAGAGGGATGGGAGATAAGTCCACTTTTATACACTGTAAAAAAATAAAGGAGCTTCTTTAAAATAAAAAAGCACCACAACATTTACTAAAGCTACTTATCCCATTGCAATTATAGGGGGGAAATCTGTAGATACTAGGGGACTCTCACATAAACAGACAATGCTGAATCAATCATTGAAGGAAACAGGAGAATTCATTAAGTCACCAAAGTAAAACAGATGTTTTATTTTGGGTAGTAGTCAGGGGAAGAGGAGCAAGAGAGTAAAATATAAAATCATCATATTGAACACATGCAATCTCTGATTTTTCTTTCTGAAATTTCTCCAACAAAATCCTTTGAATATGGGGTAGAATTCTGATTTGTTCATCAAAACTGGATGGAAAACACAAGATTACAACTGGAAATGTGTTTTCTACTGAAACCAAAGGGAAAAAATGAAAAGCAATCAATGACAGAGTGAATACTATGAAAACAAATTGAAAAATTGAAACAAAATTAGCAACTGTCAGAGTCCCACTGCAAATCATGTTTTTACCTGGCTCTAGCAAAATGGCTTTAGTCAGGCCATATTCTAGCAGCCTGACATCCAGGGCCGGCTCGCCCGCTAGGTGAGCTAGCTGCTTGCCTAGGGCATGCTGGCCCTCAGGGGCGCCAAACTGCGTCCCCCGCCACCCTAATTGGTCAGAGAGAAAAGGTGGCGGGGATCGATGGTCTCTGCCCACCATCCCCTCTTGCTCTCTCTCTGCACCCGGCCGGGATGGAGGAGGCGGTGGCCAGCGGGCAATTGCCGCCGCCATGGGAAGGGGCCAGGGAGGGGAGCAGGGTCCCGCGGCAGCTGATCCCCCCTCCCGGCGAGAGAGAAAAGGGTGTGGAGGAGGCACACAGGAGGGGGGGATGGAGAGCAGCTGGGGTTTTTTCCCTCCTCCACCCACCCCTTTGAGGGGCTGGTGGTGGTGGGGAGCCTCGGAGGGGGAGAGAAGAGCGCCCCTCCCCCATCCGCAGAACCTACGCAGATAAAAGGTGACAGCCGGGTCCTCAGAGTTCCTCCCTTAAAGCTGCCTGTGGAGTCTTGTGAGCAAAAACTGTAGTTTGTGAGCTAGTTGGCATTAAAGTTGTGGCCTCTCTCTCTCCCTCCTGCCCCCAAACACACACACTCCCTGCCCACCCCTTCGCTTCCCTCCCCCGCAACCACACATATGCACGCCCACAGAGAGCGAAGGTGGGGGGGAGGAAAGAGACTCGGCCGGAGGAGCAGCGGGCTGCGCAGCATTGGTGTTCCTGAGCTCTTTGCCCAGCCCAAATGTCCAAGTTTGCCGGATAAGTTGGGGGAGGGGGGAGCCCCGGCGCCGCCATCCCCGCCCCTTGGGTACCCTTTTGACCAGGGGGCCCTCCTTGCCGCTGGACAGCCCTGGGCAGAGCTGAGGCAACTTTGGAGCCTCCAAAGGGGGAGAGAAGTTGGACTAAGTTCTCTCCAGGTCCCGCCTGGAGGTTGGCAGCATGCAGGGGGGCGCCAGAAGGAAGCCCTGCCTAATGTGCAGCAAAACCTCGGGCCGGCCCTGCTGACATCATATTACTGATTTACCTTTGGGGGGGAGGTGATATAACGATTGCAGAAAGATAATATATATGAAGTGGTTTGAATACTCTGAAGCTTGATATAAATGTAGAGTTGCTATCCATCTTTGCAAGCTTCCTGATTCGATTCGAAATCCTCATATTGGTTTCACTTCTCAGTTACTCAAATTGAGCCTGTCTTGGGTTTTGTGCCATTTTTTATCCCCCCCCCCAAAAAAAAAATGTATGCATTTTCAGTACTAGTTATGTGACAGGAAATCTGCATTTGGTTCAATTGAACTTAATTTTCTTTATGTTTTTAAAGAAAGTTGCAGAAATGCAAAATCATACAACACGAAAAAGGCAGCCCCTTTTCGGTTCAGTGGAAATTACTCCCATATAAGCATGTTTAGTAGCACTGGGCTGGATTGTATCTGTAACAGACACAAACAGGTACAGGCATCTGCATCAGATCATTACAGTGAATTTGGGCTTAAACTATTTAATTATGCTTGTACTATCGTATATTTTAAAAGTCTCAAAAACTGACTACTTCTGTTGTAATGAAAGCTGCTATAAACTAGGATGGCATCATTAAATTATTTTAGCTACTTTCATTTCAGATCTGTTTGTCTAAGTTTAAATTTTATGCCCCATTCTCTTGCAGAAGTGTCTTTTTCTTTATTAAGAACTTCCAGTTCCTGATAATACAGAGACCTCTAGCTGTGGTATGCTGAACTTTATAGTAGGTAAAAACAAACTGTAAGAACAAAACTATCTATCTCTCTATCTGTCTGTCCATCTGTCTGAAGAACCCCTTCCCCCCAATACACAAACTCTGTGTTTTAAAAGTATAGGGCTTTTTCCCTCTGGAAGTGGCAGGGAGCCAGTTCAATTGCCTGCTAGATTACATCTATACAAATGCTAGTTGTGCTGGTAGGAAAACCAAATAAGGAATTTGGTGCTAGGAAGTCTCCAGGTGACTCCTGGAGATTTCCCAGAATGCCTTCCAGGATGGCTCCCAGGATGTACCTGCAACCTGGGTGGACTGGGTCAAGGGGGTGGAGGGAGTGATGTAAAGTGGGAGGAGACACAGGTTTGTTAAAACCACCTTGCACGGGGAAGGCAGTCTCTCTTCCTTGGAATGCTGCACTGGGGACAACTTTGAGCTCTGGTCTGTAAGCAGGCAGCCATCTTTTTCTGACCATGTGGTCTCCCAGGCAATGTTCCCTCTAAGCTGAGTTAGTGTGAGCTAGCTCACAGTTTTTTAGTCTCCAGCTCACACATTTTTGTCATAGCTCAGGAAGGATTACTTCAAGGCAAACTGACTTATGCAGTAACCAAATTGCCTGCTCACAACTTTAATGCCAGCAGCTCACAAAGTAGAATTTTTGGCTCACAAGACTCCACAACTTAGAGGGAACATTGCTCCCAGGTAATGGGATGCAGATAGGAACCTGGTAAGTTTTTAAGATCATAATGCCTGCCCTATTTTAACATCAGTTAGGGTATATATAGAACAGGGAAAGGGTATTGTGTTTATGACCAATTTTCCTTTGAAATCCATTTGCTGATTTAGTGCTGTGCTTAAGTGTGCGTGTAATATTTTCTTTTCAATAAATCTTTTTCAACTTTTGATGTTGAGAGTGGTTCTCTGTACCACAATAAACCTCCACCATTCCAAACACCATTCCAGACACTGAAGCAAGGCCTCTGAGCTTGGAAGGGGAGCTGAAGGTCCTGATCCCTTCAGTGGGAAATCCCTATAATGATCAGGTGGTGGCAGTGGCTCCTGGACAGTAAAGAGGAAAAGCCCCTCCAGGGATTTGGCAATCCCAAGGAGGGCAAGGCAGAATGGGGCCTGCAGGCCAGAGTGGACATGCTCTTCCATAGTCTGTCTGTCTGCTTGTCTGTCCATCTGTCTTTGAGAACATTTTTGAGCTCAGGAAAACAGCAAGGTAAAAATCCCAGTTGTCTTAATAATAATGATCAGGCTGACCACCCCACTGATATGCAGGATTTCCATAAAGTAAATCTGTTTAAATGTGATGAACTGCCCTTTAAAATATCATAAGTGCTGTATAAACAGTTAATGGATTGTGAGGGGTTAATGCCTCACAGAGCCAGAGAGCCTCGAGTAACAGGCTGCTCAAAAGAATTTGATTGGTTAACATGAGTTGAGCAGAGAGATGCTTCAGAACTGAATGCTGAGTAGAATTCAGTCTCAGTCTAGCCCTGACAGAAAAGAGTTGGGTTCTGACTGAGTTTGTGTTTAGCCCTGACTCAGGGCAGTTTAACACTGTTGTGTCTTGCCATTGACATGTAATGTAAAGCTTGAAACCTCAGCCGGATTCTAATCTGGAACAACACCATTGGCTGAAGCATGTACTGTAACCAATGAAATGCCAGAGTCTGTGCTGGAGGGAAGACAAATGATTGGTTGTTATCTATGTAACATGATTGGATGTTAACTATGTGAGGGTGTGGCTACACCAGCCCGGGAGAGTTTAAAAAGAGCTATGCTCCACTGTTATGTGTGTGTGTAGTCGTGTGTCGTCTGATGCTGTGTGATCTTGTGGAAGTTCTCGTTCTCAATAAAGCTGAATCACTTGTTACTTACTTTGTTGTTGAGTTGCATACTTAACAAACACGGCCAGAAAACTCAGAAGGTTGGAAAGGAGGAGTAGGTAGATTTGTGAAGACCCCCATTTGGGCCAGAAAAAGGGATAGATCTTTTAGTGAGAGAATATTACAAAGTTAAAAAGGGAGATAGCTGTAAGAAGTGGAATGATCTCTGGTTTAGGTGTGTTTAGAGACATAATTTGGGTACTTGGCAGCATATCCCTGCATTCTGGAAGCCAAAAGAGTCAGTTACTACTCAAGAAAGTATACTGGAGCATTTAGGAAACACTGAAACAAAGGCCTCTCATCCTAAAGATTCTAAGATTGTATGAAAAGCATAAGAAACTCTCAATTGCAACTTCCGGTTTTGCCTATTCGCATTGCAGGTGCACACCAATGGAGCTCCGTACGGTGCGGACCGTTAAATGGCAGATAGGAGGGGTGCCGGATGATTCCGCCCCCACAGAGCTCTTGGAGGGAGCTCCCAGCCATGGGGCTTGAGATGTGCTGCTCTCAAGGCTGGACACCGAGGGATTGAGGCACGCTTTGCCCCAAAGGTCCTGCTGCCGTGATGCCATCATGGCTTCCAGAGGCGCATACCGGGTGAGCACTCAGGAGCTTTTAGCGAAGACTGCAAGCTCCTCTAGCATATTTAAATGATGACAGATGAAATGTGAATAAATGTATATGAAGCGCACAAACTTTTAAGCAAGCTCTGAACCCCCAGGGGAAAGGGAGAGTTCATTCCCCCTCCTTCTTGTATACAAGTGAACAAACTTACCAAAAATGGGGAAGGAGCGAAGATAAGCTGCATCTGAACAAGCAAGAGCAGTGTTATATAAAGCAAAATTTAAATAAGCTTCTTTTTGAACTTTCCTGAAAGATAAACAATGACTAATTGGCAAGAAAAAATGGTGATGAGACTGAAGCCTCCTTCTGGAACTGGCAGAGTAACACCTCCGATGTCAAAACCGGAAGCAAATACAGACTTTCCCAACATGTTGGCTGCAGCATTGCGACCCCTACTGGATCAGATGACAAATTTCAACCATAATTTTGAAACACTACAAAAGCAAATGGCAAAGACATCTAAATCAGTGAAAAAAGTTGAAGCTAAAATGACTGTACTTGAGCAAAAATTGGAGCTTGCAGAAAAAGAAAGCGCCTCTGATAAAGAGCAACTTCTTAGACTCCAAGTGGAAAAATCAGCATATGTGCTGAGGTTCCAGGGTGTTCCTGAACAAAGTGGTGAGAATCTGAAGGAAACTTTGAGTGAAGCATTAGCCCCAATGACAGGTTTAAAAGTGGATTTACTGCAAAGCGACATGTATATGGTCTACAGGACATATCCAGAAATTATTAAAAAAAGAAACCTGCCTGGGGAAATCTTGGTGAGATTCTCAAAAAGATCTACAAGAGATGTGGTGCTCAAGGCCACATATGAGAACAACCTAAAAATTAAAGATACTGAAATAAAGGATATACCATACCAAATAAGAAAGAAGAAGAAACACTATAAAGCCTTAACTAGTTTCCTGCAGAAGAACTCCATAAATTACATATGGCTGATACCTGAAGGAATGGTTTTCAAGTACAAAGACAAAAGGGGAAAGATTGACTCTGTTATTAAAGCAAAAAGGTTTTTGGAGCAGCAACAAGGATAAATGAAAAAAATATATAACAGAGGATGAGAAACAACAACAACAACAACAAATAGGCAGCACACGTGGATCAGAAAGCTCGGAAAATGAAGCAAGTAGCACTCCAGAAGACTTTGCATCAGAATTGGGAGCTACTGCTCCCAAACTTTTAAAAGTCAGATGAGACTTAGATAAAGAAAAGTTTAAGGGAAAAAAAATAATAATTGTAATGATTTAAACTTAAAAGTTTAATAGTTTAAACACTTGCTTGATTCAAATATATTACTGGCAGTTGATTAGATAAACTGTAAAGAAAGATTCTCCCCCCCCCCCATATATGACTGACATTATAAGATAACCTTGCTCAAATGAGAAATTATTAATGTTTATAACTCCTGTTTAGCCACGTTTTAGGGTAGTAGGTAGTAAATGTAGTTCTATGTAGTGCAAAAAACCAATAAAATCTTCAAAAAAAGAGAAACTCTCAATTGCTTGAAACATATGAACTGTAGTCTGTTCGTATATTGATTTACCTCAGAGTTCATTATTGATTTACCTCAGACCTGCCCTGACCAAAAAAAGTTATTTTTGAACTTTAAAAAGCCTCTCTGATGTGTTTACCATTTCAGAAGTTTAAGTTAAGAAGTTAATCTTGTCTCTTCCCTCAAGTTCTTGGACTGAGCCAGCAGCAAAATATTGTATTGTGACAGGGTAGGACAGCCATAGATCTTCAGAAAAGAATAAAATAGATAGAAAGGACTGCTCAGTCAGAAAGAAAAGGAAAAACAAAGGAAAAATCTTGCCTCTGAGGGAGGGAAGTGGGTGAGGTCATCATAATATGTAACACCTGTTATGGAGGGATACTCCCACTGGGAACCCAGACCCTCTATTAAAGGTAGGAAGTGCAAAATATTGGACTTTTCAAGAATGAGACTCCCTCCCTGCAAAAGACACAAGTTGAATTGCCAGAAGCTGTGAGGAAGACATCAAACATGCATTTTCATCAAATATGAAGTGTTTAAAGTTTTCCTGATACCATTTTGTCTTAGTTTCTCTATTAGTTTCACTAATGCATTTCTTGCAAGATACCACAGATTTCAAAACTAAAAGTAGCTGACAGAAACTAGCAAAAGTCACCTTTCAAGGAATAAATGAGATTTGGAAATAAGAAACTGTTGGCTGTGACCTGTGTTCACTGAATCATTCCCCCAGATTGTGGCTACATAATAAAACATAAAATATACAAATAAACTGTACGATCTTTTGTCAGTAATACCAAAGGTTAGCATTAGGGATGGGTATGAACCCACTCATGAACACAAGTTTGTGATGAATTTTGTCTGTTTCAGTTTGTGAACTGAAGAGCTGCAGCAAACTTCCACAAATTTTAAGGCAGTTTCTGGCCATTCATAGTGGTTCATGAAGAGCTGAAAGTATGGCTTTGAGCCATTTAAACCCCTGCTTTCTGCTCCCCAGCACTTTTCAGAGGCAAAAAGCAATGGGGAGCAGAAAGCAGGGGTCATGAACTGCTACAAACCAATTCGGTTTGAGAACCAACCTCCTGGTTCATATCAGCTTGTGGTTTGGTTCATGGTTCCCTAGTTAGCATGATAGTTTCATGAGGTTAAAATCTCAGTATTGTAGTAAGTAACAAAACTTGGGATTTGTTTTATTGTGTAAGGATCACAATTTTTATGCAACGTAAGTCATAACCTCAGTGTAATTTAATTATTGTTAATAGAATAGCCTTATTTTGAGGAAATACCAGAAATTTTGCTCAGAACCATCTACTGAGATAATTTGGCTGAAGAGATAATAATAACATTAGCAAGCTTTAAGAGAAATGTTGAAATTTTAAATATGAATATTGTTTTTGAGTCTAATAACTAAAATATAATAGGCATATATGCGATAGACAAATGTTTAATGGCTTTCTTTTACTCAAAATTTCCATTGATTGAGATAGTGTTACTACTATATATACATTATAATAGTGTTACTACTATATATACATGTATGTTGACTACTATATGTACATTCCAAATTTAAAGGTTCTAATAATTCCAATCTTGTAATAACCCAGATTAAAACCATATAGTTTTGAACAAGTATTATTAATCTACATTAATTAAATAGAAAAAAGATACTTATTTCATGGAGCTTCTGTAATCTAGCAAACAGTCTAATTCTTTCTGATTATTGCAGATTATTAATACTAATTCAACTACCAGAGCAACAGCCACCAGATGTCACTGCAGGCTAAATTATTAACACTTAAATTCAAGGCCTTTAATACAGGAATAATTATCCAGTGTCAGTAGTATGGGGGCAGAGTTAATATGAATGGAAAATGAGAGACACAGTTAGGATATCAGTGGATCTTTTCATGAAACATGGTATGGAAAGAGGTGGTTTGTGATAATTTACAAACTGGCCATAATTGTTTGGAAGTAAATTCCATGCTGTTTCCTCTCTTCTTACTGTGACCATAAGTAATTTGATGAGCTAATACATGCAATTAGAGGTCTCTGTACATTTACATATCTTCATCTACTTTTTCTCCTCCAGTCAAGTCACTTGACCTCTAACTATTTGTGTGGAGAGAAAGAAGGGATGGGAAATGAAGGTGTGCGTAGATGTGTCATTCCCCATAAAGGATAAACATAATATCTCTGCATATGGACAGAAATTGAGAGATGGGAACTGGATACTATGGATCCCTCCCTCCATAGGATTTGCATCTGTGCAGAGAATATTTTAAAATATATATATAAAAGAAATGTTGCAACATGCAACAAAAAGCTTGTCTGTCTATGGATACGATTCATTTGATATGATTCATTCCCATTTTTTAAAAAAAATAATTTCTCTTCTACTAGCAAGTGAGTGACAATATGCGGAAAGAAGACGCCTAGATATTTGTGAGGCCGATACGTATTTGTATTGCCGTTCTCTTTTAAATCTGTTAAAAACAACACTATGACATAGAGAATTCATGACTGTTGTTCATGCATATTTATTTGAATGAGGTCAGATATCATGAACACTGTAAATCCATTTGCATACTGTATTTATTATACCATTTATATCTTGCTTTTTCTAAAACAGGGTGCTTCATAAAGTATTATGGGGAAAGGACTATTTTACATGTTTTTCTGAATGATGGTAGGGATGAGGTTCCCAGTATGGTCTCGTGGTTAAAGTGTCAGACTAGCATCAGTGAAATCCAAGTTTGAATCCTCATTTTGCCATGGGAACTTGCTGGCTGACCTTGGGCCAGTCATACACTCTCAGCCTAACCTACCTCATGGGTTTGTTCTGAGGATAAAATGGAGGAAAGGAAAACAATGTAAGTCATTTAGGATCCCCATTGGGGAGAAAGGTGGGGTATAAATGAAGTAAATATATAAAGACACTTTCCTAACCCTCTGTAGCAAATCACTCCACTAAATCAAGCCAGTGATTGAGAAAGCTCAGGACTGGATGAAAGGGAACACACCTCTCTAATAAGGAAAGTAATCAGAGGAATCCACTTGGTGCTCGAGTTCATGTATGGAAAAGGTGTTCTAAGGCATGAAGGACTTTAAAGAGAATGATCATACTGATAATCTCACTGCCTTCCCAATACTCTGAAGAAGTAATTTCATGCAGTCCACAAGAAGTAGCAACCTCTTAAAACAGTAATATTTACAGTTTTCTTACTCCGACTTCATTTCCATCAAACATTTGCTCTTGGTCATTCCTATAAATAAGGCTATAAAGAGAACCTAACTAATGCAGCACTATTTATTTCTGTGACGTGGTCCATCAATCTCAAAGTCAAAAGCAGACATTGTTTATGAGACGCTATTTTCCTTTAACTCACCCAAAATAAATGGAGGTGAAGTATAAAAAACCCTGTATCTTAGTATAGACTATATCCCAGAGAAGGAGAGAATGCTTAGAATAACTTTTTCAGATGAGGTTGAAAAATTTTATTGGCTCTCTGACTCTGAGCCAGTTTAGCCTAACTACTTTGATGCATGCATTGCTTTAAACTTGTGCTTTTGAAACCCTGCAATTTTGTGGTTTCTGCTGGAAAGCAAATGATGCATGCCTTTAGAAAAACTGCCAAATATGCAATTTTGTATTGCAAGTAGATAAATAGGTACCACTTCAGTGGGAAGGTAACAGCGTTCTGTGTGCCTTGGTGTTTAGTCATGCCGGCCACATGACCACGGAAACGTCTTCGGACAGTGCTGGCTCTTCGGCTTTGAAACGGAGATGAGCACCGCAACCCTAGAGTCGGATTCGACTGGCTTTCGGGCAAGGGAACCTTTACCTTTACTTTATTGTTTCACTATCTTGAATTTCACTTACATTTCTTTTACCAGGTAAAATAGGTGAGAGCAAGCATGGATAAAAAGAGAATTGTCTGATTTTAATAGGTTAAAGAAAAGGAAGATAGCCAGAAACAAAGGGTTCTCTACTAAATTATGTCAAATGTGAACCTTGATTAAAACAGACAAAGAAACCTTATTAGGTCAGCTTTGGGTTTGGTCTGTGTGACTCAATGGAAGAATATCTGCATTCCATGTAGAAGGCTGCAGGTTCAATATTTCCTCTCTCCAGTTAAAAGGATCAGCTAATTGGTGAGGTAAAGACCTCTGAACTAGTACCTCGGAGGTACTAGTTTCCGGAAACCGCGGGGCAAGGGCGGGCGTCTGATCGCGTTTCCGGTGGCATCTGGCGCCCACCCATGTCCCCTTGTGAAAAAGGGTTTCCCCCCCAAGTCTCCGTGGATGCGCACACGCACCCAACGAAGCATGCGCATTCATCATGTGGCTTTCGAGCAAGGGAAACCTTTACCTTTACTTTATTGTTTCACTATCTTAAATTTCACTTACATTTCTTTTACCAGGTAAAATAGGTGAGAGCAAGCATGGATAAAAAGAGAATTGTCTGATTTTAATAGGTTAAAGAAAAGGAAGATAGCCAGAAACAAAGGGTTCTCTACTAAATTATGTCAAATGTGAACCTTGATTAAAACAGACAAAGAAACCTTATTAGGTCAGCTTTGGGTTTGGTCTGTGTGACTCAATGGAAGAATATCTGCATTCCATGTAGAAGGCTGCAGGTTCAATATTTCCTCTCTCCAGTTAAAAGGATCAGCTAATTGGTGAGGTAAAAGACCTTTGCCTGAGATCATGAAGATGTGTTGTTGGACAAAGTAGACAGTAGTGGACAAAGTAGACAGTTGCTGGACAATGTAGACAGTACTAACTTTGGTAGACAAATGGCAGCTTCTTGTGAGCCTAACATACATAATGGTGATATTTTGGTTATTTATTTATTTCCTGGTGCCTGCCAAGTGTTTTTAGTGTTTTTAGAAAGTGGGAGGTGGCAAATGGAGCTTTTACCTAAAATGGCTTTTGACTAGATATGGGCATGAATCAAACCACAAAGCAAAATCCATCCTAAATTTTGCCCTGTTTGTGGTACAGGAACCGAAGTTCATGCTGGGTCTACCATTACGAACTTCCATGAACCTTTAAGCACTTTGTGGCAGTTTATGGTGGTTCATAGATAAAGCAGAAAGTAGGGGTTTAAAGGGACTGAGTCTTTCTGTTCCCTGAAAGTGGCAAAAAGGGTCTGCATAAAAAAGTTAAACCGCTGAGTGCAGGGAATGACTTCCCACAGCTTGACTGTTTTTCAGGCTTTCTGAAAGAAAGCCCAAAACAGCTGAGTAGTGGGGAGCAGGCTGCTCCTGGGTGCTCAGCTGCTTTTTGAGCTTTCTGCAAACCTTGTTTAAAGGGACTGTAGTCCCTTTCAATGAGGTTTGCGGGGCCATGAACCATAAACTGGTTCAGTTTGTGGACAAACCTCCCAGTTTGGTTCAGTTTATGGTTCAGCAATGAACCATGAACTGAAACAAACCAAAATTTTCTGGTTCATACCCATCCCTACTTTTTAAAAAGTTGCTTCAGCAATGGCTGCCACCATAGCATAAAGATCTTCACTGCATTACTGGGGAAGGCCTGTGGCTCAGTGGAAGAGCCTCTCCTTTGCATGCAGAATGTCCCAGGTTCAATCTCTAGCTCCTCCAGTTAGGACCAAGTAGTAGGTGATGTGTACAACCTCTGCCTGAGACCCTGGAGAGCTGCTGTCAGCCTGAGTAGGCAATACTGTCCTTGTTGTCATGTGTGTCCATGTATATGCAAGAAAATATTTTTTAAACAATATATTAATTTTAAAAAAGGCATTTTGTTAAGCACAGCTTCTGTCTGAAATTATGAAGTTACCATTGGAGTTATGCATTCCTTGACATTTTGTAGTTGGCTTACCTTTAGAGTCAGCCATTTTATAGTTATTTCTGCCTCCAGAGGCAGCCATTTTGGAGTTGCAGCCACCAGAATTCCAAAGGCACCTGCAGGCTCAAAAAGCCTGGTACTCCTTGCTCTCTAAATATTGTTTTGGTGTGAAAAATATTATTTGAACATATGAATGGCATTAAGAACCTAATGTGGCAAAGAAAATTTTAAAATCTATATTGGGAGTTTGAGATAGCATTGCCAGGTCCTACATGGCAGCCGGTGGGGGGCTCCCAGGTCCTTTCCGAGATCTTCTGCCACATGTGTGAAGAGGGTGTGGCTCAATGACATCATCTGGAAGTGACATCATCATTACACCAATATTAGGGGGTGATGCTCTAGTTTTTGGGCAAAACTCTATGTTTTTTTTTTTTTTACACAGTAATGCCCCTGTTTGGGGTTGGGGTTTCCCCTGCCGGCCAGCTGGCCAGTGGCAGATTGAAGCCCTCAAAAGTGGGGGAACCCCTGCTGGGACTTGGGGGCTGGGAACCCTAGTTTGAGAGGATTCTTGGGGAGAGGTGCTGAGGTGTGGGGTTTTTTAATGCAGAATATTCTTTAGACTCTTTGGATTTCTGAGAAACGTATGCACTTCTGTTCTAAATGTTCTTTCCTGGGGGAAGAAGAGCCATGACAAACCCCAAGTGATTTGCAAATTTCATTTTGCATATGCTATCCGCCTACAATATGAAGGTGGCAGCCAGAATTCAAGTATTTTCGCACTTAGCTCTTAAACAATGAAGAGCAAACAAAACCGTAATTACTAAAATGAGTTATCTGAAATGGAAGTTTTCAGGGGTGAAAACTGAACTGTGAATAACTATAAAGAATGTATTATGCAAAGTCTGTAACTTATAAAATGTTGTGTGTCTCAGCTCTGACTTTCAAATGTCCTTAACTTACTTTTGTTTTCAATTGAAAACCTACAGGCAATGTTACAGAACTATTATGGCCCCGGTCACACGGAGCATTAGGCACGTTAGAGAGACAGAAGATAGGCGGATTTTCTGGGCGCGATCTCACCACCACATCTGGGAAGCGTAGAGTTCCTGTGGCGCACCCGAGGCTTCCCGCCAAAGATGCGGGGTAAAAAACTAGTACCTCAGAGGTACAAGTTTTCGGAAACCGTGGGGCAAGGGTGGGTGTCTGATTGTGTTTCCGGTGGTAGTTCCGGCGCCCACCCATGTCCCCTTGCAAAAAGGGGTTTTCCCCCCCAAGTCTCCACGGATGCGCACAAGCACCCAACGGAGCATGCGCACATTTCAGGTTTTTTTTTTAAACACAACCCCGTTTGCCGCGCCGCTCCACTTCTTTGCCGCGTCGTGTGATCAGCACCTCCCCCCTAACCACGGGAGCTCGACGGGACCTCAACCCGATACCTGATTGCTCCGGGGCAAACAGCCCCGCCTGAGGTACACAATAACAGAAAATGTTTGAAATTTTTGGGTTGAAACTTACTATTTCAGTGACTGTGTGAATTTCACATTAGCCCATGAATCCATCTAATCTTGCAATCAGGTCTTATGAACTTTTGAATAGATGCTACTGTGCAAAAAGCAGGCAATGCAGCCTAGCAGATCTTTTATTTAAAAGGTGCATCCAACAATGTAGGCACAAAGAAGAGACAAAGTGCAAGTGATTTCATGCTTTAAGTCAGTCACTTTAAAGACTTGATAAAGGCCTCTTCTTTGTGAATCAGAAAGCTTCTGTTTGCACTCTGGACAAAAGCAACTGCAATGTGAGACACTCTGACCTTGCAGAAAAGTGGCTATTGTGCAGGTGCAAAACTACTTGATAGGAATGCCAGCAATGATTATTTAGTCAATCTGATCAGGAGCTCATTTTGCATATAAGTGAGGGAGATCAAGCTAAGGATTTTTTTTTTCATTTTGAAACTTGTAGCCTGTCTTTCTATCTAGATTTATTATGTAGGCTTAAAATGCAGGAAATCACATGGTGAAGAGCAAGAGCTTTCATGAGTCATTCCTCACTTCTTCAGATATCTTCAGGTGTATGAAGAAGGGAGCAGCAATTCATGAAGGCTCATACCCTGCCACAAATTTTGTTAGTCTTTAAGATGCTACTGGATATCCCCCTTCACTAGCATGGTGATACTAATCCTTTTTTACTTGCATTGGTCCCTATTTGAGAAGCTGAGTTCCACTCTGACCTTTTTTCCCCTCTAAGTATTTTTTAAATCTCTTGAATTGCTGAAATGTATTGCAGTGCAAGTTAGATTTCTACATGCACTTGACAATTATAATTAAAATTTGTATTCTGCCCAATCAGGTTTTATTTTTAGAAACCTCAATTTTTAGCACAAAAACCTTATATGGAGTCATAAAATCATTGATGGGCTGTAATAGTGGTTAGTTACTTTGCTACAGAATCATTAACAGCTTTCAAGAGCACAGCTTTCATGAGCATTTGTATGGCTTGCATATCTGTTCATTTCATACACCCGGGATGGGGGGGAGATGGTTCCCAAACTTTGTTTTACAGTGAAAGAGCCAAAGACTGGACCATGTTGTAATGTATTCTTGTTAGCATGTATGTTTACAGGTGCAAAAGATACCTTCTAAAACTGGTTCTTTCACTTGCCTGCCTATTCAAAAGAATTATGTATATTTTAGAGGGTAATCAGTTTGTCATAATTATATCACTTGAGTGTTGCACAAAGAAAATGCTTATAGCTAAGATGATAAAATGATCCAATTACTTTTAAATGGAGGAAAATGCCACTTGTATTTTCTATAATTCTGACAACCTGTCAAGATGAGATCACTGATTTTGTATGAATTCTTAACAGACTGGTATTTCACAACTCATATCTCAGCTTGTTTGGAGAATCAATGCCAGTTGCATGACCTAAGAGCAAAAGCAGTGGAAGATCTCGCATTTTTAAAGGTAAAGTACAACCACAGGAATTCCTTATTCAGACTGAGGCCAACCAGAGATGAGAAGGAGTTGAGACCAAGACTGAGAAATAAAGGACGGGTGAGAGGATCAGAAGTGGAGAGTTAGAAATGAAGGCATATCATGAAAAGAGGAAAGCAAAATGAAGGAAGAAAATGTGGAAAAGAGGAAGAGAAGTTAGTTAAGAAAAGAGAAAAGGTTGCTCTGCTTTATAAACACACACTATCAGAGAAGTTCTGGATGAGCAGACTAAACTATGAGGCTGTGCGGAAGGAAAGGAAGAGGGGAAAGAGACTACTGGAAACAATAACCTTGTTAGGAGACTGCAGCCTGACAATGACTATAGCAGCCATAAACTGTGCTGTCTGGTCTAGTCTTGCTCCAGTCTGGCTTGGTTGATGAGTTTAGGATATGCAAGTTTTTGCTTCCCTGTAATAAACTGTGTAGAAAGGCATGTCGAGCAGAAAGCAGAATGACTGCTATGTACTTTGCTCTGCCTTCCCTATGCCCCTAATGACTGCAATGTAGAGCTGCATTAGAAGTAAAATAAATCAAGATGCATTCTGAACTCAGCATGGTGCTGGCTTCAGGGGCCCTACAACTAACTTGGGCTCCAGGAATTTTGTCTCCCTAATCCTCCCTCTCAGTGTAAGCCCAAGGTAAGCTGCCTCAGGAGCTGGGTTGGAACCAGTGACTGAACAGAGTGGCAAGAACTGTAGGACAGCTTATACCCAGAATTAGACTTCGTTGGTCTTGAAGGTGCCACGGGACTCAAACTTTGTTCTAGAAACATGTACAGTGATGGCAAACAGTGCATATGCTTTGCTCACCACAGCCATGTCTGTAGGGCCCCAGCAGGGTCTGCAGTTCAACCTCCCTTGAGGGGGGGCTCGCTTTGCCAGGGACCGCCCCCTTATTTGTAAGTATTATTGAACTCAGGAGTGGCACTATTAATCCGGGAGGCTTACTCCTTTAGGGCGCTTCTGCCTCCAAGGATAACGGGCATTGAGTGGGCTGGCATGGTTTGGTAGGCCGGGGAGAGTTCGGTGATTTGGCTGGTGTACCGACTGCCTAACGCACCAGGCAATAGCTTGCCATCCCTGATAGAGGCCGTAGCAGGCTGGGCATTGGAACACCCGCGACTGATCGTCCTGGGCGATTTCAATGTCTATGTTCATGACGCGACCTCTACTCAGGCAGCAGACCTGGTGTCATCCATGGCGGCACTGGAACTCCCAATATGTAACGATCCCCACTCACCAGGCTGGGCAAACGCTCAATTTGATCTTTGTGGCGGGGGTAACAGTGGACCGGGTTACTGCTTCGGCAGTTCCATGGTCGGACCACCATGCCCTGAGGGCCCACCTGAATGTTTCACCCCAACCCTGTTTAGGCGGTGAGCGTATTTTGGCTCGCCCGCGGAGTCAGATGGACCCAGTGCGGCTCCAGATGGCTCTGCGGGATCCGCTCGGGGGGATCCGATACCCCCTGGCGGCTCATTAGATGAGCTTGTGGAGGACTGGCATAGCCGGCTCTCTGCAGCCATTGATGAGATCACTCCATGGCACCCTCTACACCCCCGCACTAGGCTGGCTCCCTGGTATACCCAGGAGTTGCGGCTTATGAAGCGGGAGCTCAGACAGCTAGAAACTGTGGCGCCAAGCTCGAGATGAAGGAACAAGAGCATCCTATAGGACGCTTATGGAAGCCTATGAGATGGCAGTCAAAGCCGCAAAGAAGGATTTCTACACGGCAGCGATTGCGTCCGCCAACTCTCGCCCAGCCCAATTATTTAGGATGATTCGGTCAATAACAACTCTGCCACAGGGCAGACCAAATGATAGGGAATTGGATATTGGCTGCGAGGCATTTGTGAGCTATTTTGCGGATAAAGTCTTGGTGCTTCGCCGTGAC
>NW_015173875.1:0-5061 GCF_001447785.1 Gekko japonicus | reverse complement strand
TCTTTCTTTCTTTCTTTCTTTCTTTCTTTCTTTCTTTCTTTCTTTCTTTCTTTCTTTCTTTCTTTCTTTCTTTCTTTCTTTCTTTCTTCTTTTCTGCCAGTTTGGTGTAGTGGTTAAGTGCGCGGACTCCAATCTGGGAGAACCGGGTTTGATTCCGCACTCCTCCACTTGCAGCTGCTGGATGACCTTGGGCAAGCCATAGTTTAGTCAGAGCTGTTCTTGAAAGAGCAGTTTCTGTCAGAGCTCTCTCAGCCCCGCCTATCTCACAGAGTGTCTGTTGTGGGGAGGGGAAGGGAAAGGAGTTTGTAAGCCGCTCTGAGACTCCGAGTGAAGGGCGGGATATAAATCCAATCTCCTCCTCCTCCTCCTCTTCTTCTTCTTCTTCTTCTTTCTTCTCCTCCTTTTCTTACTTTCCTTCTTTCTTCTTATATCCCACTCCATTCCCTGCCAAGCAGGGCTCAGTGTGGCTTACGACAATCAAGATACAGTAGTTCAGCATATTACAGTTTTAAAATCCATGTTATTGTAAGATAAATCCTAAGACTTCTTTACTACATCAGATGGCGCCCTAATATCCATCACGACTGGACGAGTGGGGGCAGGCCGTATACAGACAGAAAAAAGGGAAAGGGGAAAGGGGGCAGGAAGGGGGAGGCCCAACAGATCTCTCAAACCGTCGCAGTCCTCAACCACATGCCCAGTAGAACATCTCAGTCTTACAGGCCCTGTGGTATTGAATTGGCTGACCCTCCCTGGCCCAAGGGAGGCCAAGCTAGCTATTACCAGGGCTGGAGCCTTTTCAGTGGCGGCCCCTACCTGGTGGAATGAGCTCCCGGGGGAGATCAGGGCCCTGTGGGACCTTTTGCATTTCTGCAGTGCCTGCAAGATGGAGCTCTTCCGCCAGGGAATTAATTAGGGGCCGCTGCTACTGCAGGCCGCTATTGCAGGCCACTACTGCAGAGCTCTGGTCTCTGGTTTTAACATCCAACTGATTATGAGCAGAAACATCGTGGAACATCTGGGCAGTGGAAATTTACTCTGACAATATACCATCTAGGTTCATTTTAACTGCCGCCAGCACTTTGTATTTATATTGTTTTTATTTGTGTGATTAAATATTTGTGTAATTTTAATGTATTTATGCTTTTATGGAAGCCGCCCTGAGCCCGCTTTGCGGGGAGGGTGTGGTATAAATTTGATAATAAATAAAATAAATAAATAAAATAGGATACTATGATTGATAGTAACAAAGGCCCCTGAGACATCCAGAAGAACTAGCAGGTCACATTCCCCCTCTCTAGTTCTTGGTAGAGGTCATCAACCAAAGCAATCTCTGTTCCAAATCCCACCCTGAAGCCAGACTGAAATGGGTCTAGAAAATCAGTCTCTTTTATGAACCCCTGGAACTCAATCCCTTGTCCAAGAATGACCAGTCTCACATGTTTCATTCTTGGGCAAGGTGCTTGAGGTACCTGTTCATATTCTGAAAGGAGACAATTTAACCACATCGCATGGCCTTTGCTCTCCCCCTTTGGTTTTAGTGCTAAGTGCCCTCTCTGTGCCTCTTTCACCACTGGAGTAAAATACTGTGTGCTCTAAATGTGCATGACAGGGGCCTGAGAGAGAGTCCTTTGCGGTTTAAGAATCACTTAACAATTCCTTTTTTAGAAATTTGTAACAACCTTTTGCAAAAAGGAGAGATTCCCGAAACCTGGACACAGGCCAAAATCATAGTAATCCCGAAGAAAGGCAATGATAATCTGACACCGCAATCTTTCAGGCCAATTTCTCTTTTGAATTGCGACTACAAAATATTCGCAACCATCATGACCAACAGATTAAATTTGATTATCGGTGAGTATATTAACATTAATCAGACGGGATTCATTCCAGCCCGGGACATTTCTGATAATCTCAGAAAGTCATTGGATATTATATGGTATAGTCAGAGGCATTTGAAGGATACTTGTTTGATGTCCCTGGACATGGAAAAAGCGTTTGATAAAGTCGAATTTTTATTTCTGAAAGAAGTAATCCGAAACATGGGTTTTGGGCCAAATTTTTGTAGCATGATTAGTATATTGTATTCCTTTCCCAAGGCACAGGTATATATCAATGGGTTGTTGTCAGAAGACTTCGTATTATCCAGGGGGACAAGGCAGGGCTGCCCCCTATCCCCTCTCCTCTTTGCCATTTCAATAGAGCCGCTGGCAAATCAACTTAGACTGAGTGAAAGTTTTGCAGGAATAACCGTTAATCATAATATTTACAAAATCAGGCTTTTTGCGGATGACTTAGTGGTTTATATCCATCATCCTCAGCAATCTATCGAAGTTATTGAATCCATCCTAGGAAAATTTGCTATAATTTCAGGGCTTCACGTAAATAATTCTAAAACTATTTTATATCCAATCAATTTGACTCCGGAATCCACTAGCTATATACGCTCACATTATCACTATCAATGGGTTCATAATTATTGGTCTTACCTAGGGATTAAAATTCCCAAGGATCTCACCAAATTGTTTGCAATCAACTATACGGATACCATTACAAAAATTAAAACACAACTCGAAATCTGGCATAAACAGAACCTTTCTTGGTTTGAAAGAATTCAAGTTCTTAAAACCTTTGTATTCCCTAAGCTGTTGTATCTCTTTCGCACACTTCCCCTGCCGATTCCTTTATCATATTTTGTAAAGTGGCAATCATACTGGATTAAGTTTGTATGGGGTTACCGTAAATCTAGAATTAAGAAACATACCTTAAGTAGACCGGTTCGAATTGGAGGGCTTGCTCTCCTGGACATTAAATTATATTATGAATCTTCTCTTTTATCAACGCTCGTTCGGATATTAAAATCTTCACCCCAACCTGAATGGGTTAAAATAGAGGAAACTTCATTAAATAATGAACAATTTGATATCGTTCTCTGAAACACAAAACTACACAATCAACCGGGAACTGCCCAACATCCATTTCTTCAATCATTATTTAATGTATGGAAACGTAAATATTTAGTTTCTGAAGTGTCCTTAGCGTCTACATACTTTGGTCAAGAATGGTTTATTCCTGCCAAGGACCCTACAACCTTTTCAAGTTGGAAAAGGGCCAATCTAACTACCCTATATGACTTAACCCAAAAACAAAAACTATTGGAAAAAACCAAATTGGACAAAAAGACTAAATCTAACTTGCCTTGGCTGGAGTATACACAATTGTGCCATTTATTTTCCCAACCGCAGATTCGACATTCTTGCACAAAGCCGCTTTCAAATTTTGAACAATTGATTGTTCAGCCGCATTCCAGAAGTACGGGTCTGATTTCTAAAATCTATAATATATTAATTGATCCGCAACCCCATAAATTGCCCACTTATTCAGTTGCTTGGGCAAAAGATCTTCAAATGAATCTAGATTATGAGTTTTGGGATAAAATATGGACCTCTTATGCTTCAATATCTAAGTCAATTAACATCAGAGAACAAAATTTAAAAATTATATCGTGCTGGTATTTGACTCCACTCAAATTAAATAAAATGAACAAATCAATCTCACCTTTGTGCTGGAAGAACTGTGGACACTTGGGAACTTATTTCCACTGTTGGTGGGATTGTCCGCTAATAACTGCGTTCTGGAAAGACATAATTCAGGAAATAATCCGGTTAACTGGAATAGAGGTACCATGGTCACCGGCAGTCATTTTACTGAATAATTGGTCAGATGTCCCAATAACAAATTATAACAAAGAATTACTTACCTTGTTGATTTCCACTGCAAAAACAACCATAGCTTTGAATTGGAACAAAAATGTGAAACCTGAGATACGGAAGTGGTATTCTAATATTTGGAACCATCTAATTATGGATAAAATTTCCAGTTCATTGGCCTATACAGCATCTTCCAAATATTCGGATGCCTTCTATGGACGTTGGTATCCTATTTTGGGGAAACTAGAGTTTATCTTGGAGAATGTCAGTAGTTCACAAAAATCGCAATATTATTCTTTTATTAGTCAGAGTTGGGCACTATAACATAAAATTTATCAATTTCTACTTTGAATGCTACGAAAAGTCCAATATAGATTGACTCTTTATCTTACCAGTTTGTTATTGTTGTTTGTTGAATGTTATGTTTGGATTGTTATATTGTATTCATTAATTGAAAATAATAAAAAAAAATATTTAAAAAAAGAGAGAGAGAGTCCTTTGCTATGCACCCTACCTTCTGAACAGTGGGGTGTCCTGGCTGAGGTTAGGATTGCCAAGTACTTACCTCAATCCAGCGGGGGACACATGCTCCCCGTCCGGAACATTTCTCCTTGTAACGCACCATGCTGTTGCCAGGAAATGACACTGGGCGACGCTCTGCCCCGGCCGGAACATTTCTCCTTGTAATGCACCATGCCATCACCAGGAAATGACACTGGGTGACGCTGTGGCAATGAGGCTGAAAACTCGATGGTACCATCGAGTTTCTGGCCCCATTGCCAGAGCGTCGCCCGGCATCACTTCCTGGTGATGGCATGGTGTGGCACATCTGTTGTCCCTGCAGGAATGATCCTGCGAAGAGGTCTTCATCCCCTGCCGAATTACGGTAAGTACTTGGGAAGCCTGGCTGAGGTTAATGTCATATTGGGAGAAGCTGTGATTGAATGTGAGCGAAGGGGTTTGACCACCACTAGATATGGGGTTGACTGGCTGTGGCTGTAGTCAGCAGTCTGTGCTCTACTGGGGCTTGTGGATAAGATCACGCCTGTGTAGGGAGGTGCTCATCCTGTCCCATTATATGGGTGCCTGTGGTTTTTGATAGCACGACTTTCCACCATTTGGCAGGGGGTCCCGAGCTGAGAAGCTTAGGGAGCCAACTACCTTATGCCATGCCCCAGGTCTATCTGTTCCCCCACTTGTGCAGTGGCTTGAACTGATGTTGCTCTTTCTTGCTGCCTCTGTGGCATTCAGTCGGGGTGCAGCACTACTAGGACACTTTGCTGGTGCATCTCATACAGCACATTGTCTTGGAGATATGCTGGTGAAGCACCTCATCCTCTGTACTTCCCCA
>NW_015173874.1:37463-42375 GCF_001447785.1 Gekko japonicus | reverse complement strand
CAGTCCACTGTGTACTTCCTTCCTTGGAAGCAAGCCCTATGGAACCTGGTGGGACTTACTCCAGAGGAGAGGTGCTTAGGATCGGGCAGTCAAATATTACAAGTACAGAAACAGAACATCAGGCAGGCCAGTCAATGCATTTCCCGGAACAATTTCGTTCCCGTTTATTACTGTGGCGGTGCCTTGACAAATGGTGATGAATCCCTTACTGGATTAGCTCCAGATGAAGTCACCAGTTCCTGGAAAAAGTAGAGCAGGCAGGGTAACAATGGTGTCACTCAGCCCTGAGGGTTTTTCCCATATGGGCAGTACACCATGCCCTATTTTTAATTTAATTTGTGTAATTTAATTAAATCTCAGTGTTGGAAGGGACCACCACGGTCATCTAGTCCAACGCAGGAATTACATCTGTAATATCCTTGACAAGAAGCAAAAGAAGAAGAGGAGGAGGAGGAGATTGGATTTATACCCCCATCCTTCACTACCCAAAGGAGTCTCAGAGCGGCTTACAATCTCCTTTCCCTCCCCCACCCCAACACAGACACTCTGTGAGGCAGGTGGGGCTGAGAGAGCTCTTGACAGAAACTGCTCTGTTTCAAGGACAGCTCTTATCAGAACTACGGCTTGCCCAAGGTCATCCAGGCAGGTGCAAGTGGAGGAGGGGGAAATCAAACCCGGTTCTCCCAGATTAGAGTCCGCGCACTTCACCACGACACCAAACTGACAAGTAGGTATCCAGTTGATACTTAAAAGCCTCCAGTGATGAAGAATCCACGACCTCACAAGGGAAATTCTTGCGGTACTGAACACACCTCACCATCAGGGAGTTCTTCCTTAAATTTAGACAAAACCTCCTTTGACATAGTTTGTATCCACTAGTCCGAGTCCTGGCATCCAACACGACCAAAAACATATCCACCCTGTCCTCTGCAGGGCATCCCTTTAGGTACCAGAAGATGGCACTTACACCACCTTTGCAAGCCTCTCTTCTCCATGGTAGAGTTTCCCGGCTCCTTCAGCCTCTTCTCATGGGACGTGGTCTCCGAACCCCTCACCAGCTTGCTTGCCCTACGCTGGACTCCTTCCAGTTTATGTCATGCAAAGCTTTGCAGATGAAGCGGCGGGTTGCCTCCTTGGTGCTTGCGGGAGGTGCAGAGAACACAGGAGCCGCCGGAGCCGTTCCTTATCCGCAAGCCGTGGAGTGACCAGTAGCGCATGTGAATTCCGCCTACAAGTCTTCCCCTGGGAACGCCGGGAAGCCAGGCGGGTAGTAGGAGACCAGGAGGAGTTGAGGGTGTGTGGCACAAGCCAGCTGCAGCTGTTTCTTGGTGGTTCGATGGGAAAAATTCATCGTCAGTCTGGAAAGAGGAAAAAGAGAAACACCGAAAGCAGGAAGGAGATCGTCAACAACTTCCGAATGCCAAGAAAGAAGAAGAGATTGGATTTACACCCCGCCCTTCACTACCCAAAGGAGTCTCAGAGCGGCTTACAAACTCCTTTCCCTTCCCCTCCCCACAACAGACACCCTGTGAGGTAGGCAGGGCTAGAATCATTTTTGCACAGTGAACATTGGTGGGGTGCAACCTTGGTTGAGTCGATGTGGTCCATTTGTGGCTGGAACTGACCAGAACTATGACTTGCCCAAGGTCACCCAGCAGCTGCAAGTGGAGGAGTGGGGAATCAAACCCGGTTCTCCCAGATTAGAGTCTGCGCACTTAACCACCACACCAAAGAAAGGACAGCAGCTGGTTGCTGCTTGTGCCATGGAGATCTCTGCCAGGAATTATGCGAAGTCATCTATGGAGCAAGCCCTTCAAGGGGAAATCTTCAAGGCAGGAATCGGTAGCTAAGCAGAATCGCTATTTTCCAGACTAGGAAGACCCCCGGTAGATGCCAATGAGTCCAATGCATTATCTCCTTTGTTCACCTGTCCCAAGGGCCAGGCTGGGAGTGTTCGTTGGAAATATGTGTGTTGCAATGTCTAAATTCAGCCTAGACAGGGTTAATGTGCTTACCTTGTGTGCTATTGTTTAGACTGACCTGGAAGGGAACCTGGCAGAAAGCCAATGGGGAGAAAGCCCGGGAAACTGAAGCCTATTGACTAACAATCATTGGTGAATGCATTCAGGTGATTTCCTTCTAGGGGTCAAGAAGAAAGGAAGAATCTCCATTAGTATGTGTGTGTCTGTTGTTGCAAGCATGTAGTCTTAAGTGTTTGTTGTTTTTGTTGATTTCCTGTGTACCCTTCCCTTTAGAAATAAAGATTTTTACATAGAGAGAAAATGGCTCCTTTCCGGTGAACAAAGATCCATTGCAACCTCAGAATATCTAACTATCGTTACCAATTTTCCAACATGTTGCATTGGGGCATGTTGGCTCTCATGCATCTCTGCATGCAATTGGGTTGCTCTCAATGGACATGCCTTCCTAGCAAGACTGGGAAGAGGGAAAACAAGACGGCAGAGTCCTTTACACAAACAAAACGTGGTCCACATTACTATTAACATTAAGCAACAACACTGATCCGGACACTCACGCCAGCCTCTGGAGTCTGCAGCTTGGCCTTTTCAGCGCCACGCTCAGCTGCCGGACGCCCTCGTCTCCCAGCTGATTGTCCCCAAGGCCCAGCTCCATCAGGTCCTCGCTGGTTTCCATGACAGAAGCCAAGCCCTCGCATACGGCAGCCGTCAGCCCACAAGAGTGCAACCTGCCAAAGAGATTGATCAAGATGGGTGGCCGTGTTAGTCTGTCCGCAGCAGTAGAAAAGAGTCAGAGCCCAGGGGCACCTGAAAGACTGACAAAATTGGTGGCAGGGGAGGAGCTTTTGTGAGCCACTGCTCACTTCTTCAGAAACGGCGAGAATGGGAGTCCATCTGTCCTTATATCACAAGGTTGACGGATTTCCCTTCTGTACGGCTCAATGTGGTGCCTTCCATGGAGATAGATCAAGATGGGGAGCCGTGTTGGTCTGTCTGTGGCAGTGGAAAAGAGCAAGAGTCCAGGAGTGCCTTAAAAACAAACAACATTTGTGGCGGGGGAGGAGGAGAGGAAGAAGAGATTGGATTTATCCCCCGCCCTTCACTACCCAAAGGAGTCTCAGAGCAGCTCACAAACTCTTTTCCCTTCCCCTCCCCACAACAGACACCCTGTGAGGTAGGCGGGGCTGAGAGAACTCTGACAGAGACTGCTCTTTTTCAAGGACAGCTCTTACGAGAACTACAGCTTGCCCAAGGTGGAGGCGTGGGGAATCAAACCCGGTTCTCCCAGATTAGAAGAAGAAGAAGAAGAAGAAGAAGAAGAGATTGGATTTATACCCCGCCTGTCACTACCCAAAGGAGTCTCAGAGTGGCTTACAAACTCCTTTCCCTTCCCCTCCCCACAACAGACACTCTGTGAGGTAGGTTGGGCTAAGAGTTCTCACTCGAGGACTGCCCTTTCAAGAACAGCTCTGACAGAACTACAGCTTGCCCAAGGTCATCCAGCCAGGTGCAAGTGGAGGAGTGGGGAATCAAACCCGGTTCTCCCAGATTAGAGTCCGCACACTCCAGTGTGCGACCAGAAGCCTTGCTGGGCAAAAGCCCCACTTTTGGCCACGCCTGCTTTCTAACAAACACTTGGTGAGCGTCCGGAAAGGTGTCAGCCAGTGCTGTGGCACCCACGGGCAGTATTCCCTCTAAGATGAGTTAGTGTGAGCCAGCTCACAGTTTTTAGCCTCCGGCTCACACATTTTTGTCTTCGCTCAGGAAGGCTGGCTCCAGAGCAAACTGATTTACGCAGCACCACGCTTGCTCACCAGTTCGACGCCAGTGGGCTCACAGAGTAGAATTTTGGCTCACAGGACTCCACAGCTGAGAGGCAGCATTGCCGACGGGCACCACGTTGGGGATGCCTGCATTATGGCTGAGAGGGCCTACAGAGCAAGTTGGCACTCCGATCCTGACCGTGATGTTTAATGCCAGACAGGCACACTGCCAAGTGCCTTCTGGCGCTTACCCAGGCCCCTACTGAATCAAGCAGGCTGCGTTTAATCCTCTCCCCCCCCCCTGCAGCCCCAGGAAGCCAGACACGAGCGAGCCACGTACGTGAGTCTTTGCAGCCTGGACTGCGGATGCTTCAGCCCCTCGCACAGTCGCTGGACCCCGAGGTCTCCCAGCAGATTTTCTCCCAGATCCAGCTCTGTTAGGCACCGGCTAGACGCCAGGAGCTGCGAAAGGGACTCGCAGGCAGCGGCCGTAAGATTGCAAGAACTCAGCCTGTGGGAGGCAAAAAAAGGACAGGTTGGGAAGGCTGCCTTGGCCTTTGGGAGGAGCAGATTGCCGCTGTCAGGAGGGAGGGGGCCGGGGACAGCTCGGTCAGCCAAGGGCAGCCTGATCTTGTCAGATCTCGGAAGCTAAGCAGGTTCAATAGGCAGGGGTCATTTCGTAGAAAAAGAGGTGCAGGAGCTCATTAGCATAACTTATTTGCATGTGCCACTCCCCCTGACATCACCGGAAGTCTGTCAGAAGGCAACACCCACCGCTCAGGCTCCACTGGACTGTTTTGGATTGCCAGCTATTGGGGGGGGGAACATGCAGATCTGTCCTCGCAGAGGAGGGAGAGCTTGTACCTGAATAAAACCTGGTCTTAAAGGTGCCACGGGACTGTTTTGGACTGGGGGGCCGGGGGGTGGGCTCTGCAACTTACCTGGCTGCTTCTTGCTCTGACTAAGGGCTGCTGGGAGCAGGGGGTGGGTCTTGTTGCATGTGCCCGCCCCCTGGGCTCTTTACTGCTGGAGCTCCGCTCCTGTGCGCTCCTGCAGGAAATGACCCGTCAATAGGCAACTGCTATTCTTAACAGAAAGTCAGAACCCACACCCAACAACGGAGTACACACTTCTTTAGAAAGGTTATACTTTTATTGAAGAGCCATAGAT
>NW_015173874.1:32081-36642 GCF_001447785.1 Gekko japonicus | reverse complement strand
CCTCCTCCTCCTCCTCCTCCTCTTCTTCTTCTTCCTGACCCCAAAGCGGCAATCAGCATTCCCCTGGGGGTGTAAGAAAGGGCACGAGAACTAAGCACTGATGATAAAACCTGTCCTGCCCTCCCTCTCATGATACGACACTCAAAGGCAGGCGATAGCAAACCACCTCGGATAGACTCTTGCTTTGTAAGCACTCCATAGACCTGGGTGTGCCTTGCCATGAGTTGGTGATGACTTAACAGCACGCAGTTATTGGCCCTCGCCTGCACGGCCCAGCCGAGCCTGATCTCGTCAGATCTCGGAAACTAAGCAGGGTCGGCCCCGGCGAGTACTTGGATGGGAGGCCGCCCAGGACGTCCAGAGTTGCTACGGAGATGCAGGCAATGGGAAACCACCTCTGAATGTCCCTGGCCTCCAAAGCCACCAGTCGGCTGCCACAGGATGGCACTTCCCACCACCACGCCAGCCAAGTCAGACCTGGTGGAGCCTTTGTCCCTCCTTTTCTGCAAGTAGTTTCAAGCCTGGGCAGGGCCAGAGGGGTGATGCAAACAGGGCCGGCTCACTCACTAGGCGAACTAGGCGTTCGCCAAGGGCAGGCCGGTCCTTAGGGCGCCAAACTGTACCCGCCCCCCCGCCAAAAGCCTCCTGCCCCCGCCAAAAGCCCTGCGTGCTGCGTCGCCTCTTGACCCCAGCCGCCGCCTCGTTCTCCCCCCTCCCTGCCAAAAGCCCTGCTCTCAACTCTTGCGCTGCTGCTGCTGGAGCCGGGAGCGCTGGCGTTCCCCCGGGTGGGCAACCCCAGTGTGCTTCCACGGGAAGGTGGATCATCCAAAGGGCTCTTGGACCTTGGTCTGGGCAGAACCGTCACCGGCTGGGCACGTGCTCTCTGCCTGCCCTTGGTTTACAATCGGGGCCTGCTGGGGGGGTCCACAGTCTTTGCAAATGGTACTCTTATATCGATTCCATCCTACAAGTTGCCTTGAGTCCCCCAGTGTGGGAGCGAAACATGACCGAAATATTCTAAATAAACAGTAAAATATTCCACAGAGTGAGATAATCGGGACTTTTCTGACCTTTGTCTTTTTCTGCCGAAGGCATGAAAGCAAGGAGAGGGCTGGGGGTCGATTTGCTCCATCCCGGGAGGCATTTGTGACAGCTGTGAATCTCAGGGTGACCGCTCCTGCCTCATCAGTCACAGTGGCCATCCCTCGGGTCATTGTAGGGTTACCAGGTCCCCCCAGCTGCCGGTGTGGTGTGTGTGTGTGGAGGGGTAGGGCTGCCACCAAAGCTCCCTCTAAGCTGTGGAGCCTTGTGAGCAAAAATTCTACTTTGTGAGCTGCTGGCATTAAAGTTGTGAGCGAGCGATTTGGCTCCTGCATAAATCAGTTTGCTCTGGAGCCATCCCTTCCTGAGCAAAGACAAAAATGTGTGAGCCGGAGGCTAAAAAACTGTGAGCTAGCTCACACTAACTCAGCTTAGGGGGAGCATTGGTTGCCAGATCCAGGTTCAGAAACTCCTCGAGGTTTGGGGATGGAGACTGGGGAGGGACAGGGACCTCCTTTCCACTTTGGGAATTCTGACATAATGTGGTGGGCGCAGCCACAAAATGGCTGTTACAAAATGGCTGCCGCAGGCGACCTCCAGTCACACAGTGAGGACCCTTGTGCTGTGGTAGCATCTGGTGCTGAGGCAAAGTTTTTTTAGAAATCTGCACAGCCAACCAAATCCTCCAGTGGCCAGTCAGAAGCCTCGCTGGGCAAAAGTCCCACCTGGCCCGATGACTTCCAAAAAACATGTTGTGGCCAGGGGTCATTTCCTGCGGGAGCGCACAGGAGCAGAGCTTCGGCAGTAAGGAGGCCAAGGAGCTTCTGACACACTTCCGGTGATGTCAGGGGGTGTGGCATATGCAAATGAGTTATGCTAATAAGTTATTCTAATGAGCTCCTGCACCTCTTTTTCCACGAAATGACCCCTGGCTGTGGCGCAATGTTCCCTCTAAGCTGAGTGAGTGTGAGCCAGCGCACAGTTGTTTAGCTTCCGACTCACACTGTTTTGTCTTAGTTCAGGAAGGACGGCTCCAGAGCAGACTGATTTATGCAGCAGCGAAACCGCTCGCTCACAACTTTGAGGCCAGCAGCTCACAGAGTAGAATTTGTGCTCACGAGACTCCACAGCTCAGAGGGAGGATTGGTTGTGGGCACCCCGTTGGGGACTCCTGGGCTTGGTGGTTCTCCCCAGTACCCACAGTGGGACAGGCGACAGTCCTCGTCTCTCATCAAAGCGACCGGCCACTTACCGGAGACTCCGGAGCTGACTCCCGGAGTCGATCAGTCTGCTGCACAGGTGGATCGCACCCAAGTCGTGCAGCGGATTCCTGCCCAGGTCCAGAGTGGTCAGGCCCTGGTTGGTTTCCACCACCAAAGCGAGAGTTTCACACGCGGCGGTCGAGAGTCCACAGCGATTCAGCCTGTGAATTAGAAATGGTGCGGGGGGTAACGAAAGGACAAAAACGAGAAAAGGGGAAAAAAACTGAACCTAAAACCTAGAATTCAGAACCTAAAAAGGTTAGTCAAGAATAGAAGAGGGCCAACTCTAAAAATCTAATTATGAAACATACAAAAATATACATGTATTTATACAACACAAATTAAAATAACAAACAAGGGCCCATTCATACCTCATATATAAATATAAAAACATACAAGGGCTAATGAAATAGACCTAACGCGTTTCGGCCTTCACAGGCCTTCCTCAGAGGTCTAATACAAACAGAACATGTTGGCTGATATGTAAAAATATATACAATCATACATATACAAAATATGGAATAAAGACCAGAAAACAATTGTTCCAAAGTTTAACCACTGGACAAAGAAAAGAAATACAAAAAGACAAATGAAGCCTCCAGTGCAATCACATGCCCAGTAGTACTTCTCTCTGGTCAACTATTGTACAGCCAAATGTTCCCAATGAAATGTTCCTTAGGTAACGTAACAGGGTAGTTTGTTTACCGACTTGACTTCTTTTGTACCCTACCCTTCTCCTCAATGGGAACCCAAACGGCTTACATCATTCTCCTCCCCTCATCTTCAGTTTTAGCCTCACAACGACCCTGTGAGGTAGGTTAGGCTGAGAGAGTGTGTGGCCGGCCCAAGGTCTCCCGGCAAGCTTCCACGGCAGAGGGGGGATTTGAACCTGGGTGTTTTCGAACGGCTAGGTTGGCAGGAGCTGGAACTAGAGACGGGAGCTCACTCTGTCATGCGGCACACTCGGGTCTCGAACTGCTGAACTACTGACCTTCCACAGCCTGCAGTTCAGCGTCTTAACCACTTGAGCCACCGCAGCTCTTCCTGTAAGCACAGGTCTTACAGGAAGGCAAAACCCAGAAATGCTGTCATTTCCTCCATTCTATAAACTATATTAGTAGACGATATACTGAACAATGAGGCCGCAGTGTGATGCTGTAGCTAAAAAGGCGAATGCGATTTTGGGCTGTATCAGCAGAAGTGTAGTGTCCAGATCACACCAAGTGATGGTATTGCTTTTCTCTGCTCTGGTTAGACCTCACCTAGAGTATTGTGTTTGGTTTGGGGCACCAGAATTTAAGAAGGATATAGGCTAAGCTGGAAGGTGTCCAGAGGAGGGCAACGAAGACGGTGAGGGGTCTGGAGACTGAAGTCCTTTGAGGAAAGGTCGAAGGAGCTGGGTACGTTCAGCCTGGAGAGGAGACGACTGAGTGATGTGGGTTTTTATTTACTGTCCTTTATCCTGGGTTAACTTTTCCCTTTCCCTTTTTCTTTTCTGTAGTCCTTAGGTGTAACCAAAAAATAATAAAGCTACCCTGTTCTCAGGGGATTTTTTTTTTTTTAAAAAAAAGGAAGCAATTTTTCTCCAGGCCAGTTTGGCTGAAGATCCTGGAGGGTTTTTTGTCATCTTCTGGATGTGGAACAGGGGTCACTGCAGGGGTGAAGGGGGAGGTATTCGTTCATTTCCTGCCTTGTGCAGGGGGTTGGACTAGATGACCCTGGAGGTCCATTCCAACTCGATGATTCGATGATTCTATTCACTGTAGGGGTGAAACCCGCACACTAACTAAGGCTGAGTTCAGACTGGCAGTTTGGCCCGATAGAGGCACGTTTCACAAACGGATTAGGCTGGTTCACACAGCCACAGCTGTCAGGCGTTCTTCAGCCGTGCTCAACCCGTCCAATGACCATTCCCTACTGCGTTGAAAAAGTACTGGGTGAAAGCTGTAGCAAACCCTGGAGGGTGCGTTGAACCCGCTTCCCGGAAGTGTGCATGCGAAAATCCGCAAACAAGCTGCATTGCTGTGGTGCTGCGCCTACGCGCATGTCGCCAGAGAGGGGGCTTCCAACTCGATGATTCGATGATTCTATTCACTGTAGGGGTGAAACCTGCACACTAACTAAGGCTGAGTTCAGACTGGCAGTTTGGCTCGATAGAGGCACGTTTCAGGGCTCTTTTTGTAGCAGGAACTCATTTGCATATTAAGTGACACACCCCTAATGTAGCCAATCCTCCAAGAGCTTACAGTAGCCCCTGT
>NW_015173874.1:24863-31551 GCF_001447785.1 Gekko japonicus | reverse complement strand
ATCCCCAGCATAGTGTTGGCCTTGTTTATTGCAGTCGCACACTGTCTTGACATTTTCATTGAGTTATCTACTACGACTCCAAGATCTCTCTCTTGGTCAGTCTCTGCCAGTTCAGACCCCATCAATGTGTATTTATAATTATGATTTTTGGCTCCAATGTGCATCACCTTGCCACGTTGACACCCACTCGCCCATCCTCAATAGAGGATGATAGGAAAGTGAACATTTATTTCAACTTCCCCTCAGATTTATTTTTCCAAAAAAGGGATAGTTTTTATCCCCGTGAGTTCAACGTTTCTGGAAATTTTACATCTCTGGGCTGGCAGTATACTGAAACAGAAGAAAAAAGATAAGTGCCTTGTGATGACCCCTTATCTGGGGAGGCCTGGTTTCACTTTAAAGTGTTCTTTTTATTTTGTTCAACTGGGTAGGTTAGGCTGCCACCAGGAAATTTTAGGCTTTCCAAACCTTTATACTTTCTTTTGGCTATCACTGGATAGGTAGGTCGAGTTTTTAAGTCTCATGAGGGTCTATGTGTTTCTTGAGAAATTATTTCTTTCAGAGCTGGCAGAGTTAAATAAAAGAAGATTTATTGAAACAGTTCATAAATAAAAGGGTATAACAACGTAACCAGTAATGTGAATATTTTCAACCATTGCTTAGTGTCTCACACAAGATCAGCTCCCTTTCTGACAGGGATTTTTCAAGTAACTTTGTAACTCATTACTCAGGGTCATATACGTTTCCTATTTCACTCCAGTCTGTCACTCAGACTTTCATTTAACTTTTGTTTCCTTATACATTCAACTTTTCTTCATACACAGAACTTAACTCTTGTATCACACACAAGACTGTCTCTCTACCTCAGACCTCAGAACGAACTAACTTATCAACTGTCTTTATCAACTGTCAAACCTCTATCACTCCTTAAGGACATACCCATTCATCCACTCAGAAACCCTTTCTAAAACCCCTCCCCCTCTCTGTCAATCACCAATCACACCACACTTGTCTCTTCAAGCACTCTAGTCCATCACACAGCCATGCAACCAAACTTTTAAAGACACACACACACATATAAAACAAGGAATCATTACACGCCTATTCTGGACAAAAGGCAATGAGCTGCGCATTCCATCCCCAGGGACACCAAGAAGTCCCTCTGAATCTCCCCGATATACTTACTGGATGTCTGAAGATGTCCACAGCCCAGGTGAGAGCTGTTCAAGCCCTGCAGGCCCCAACGTAAAGCCGGAGAGCCGAAGCGAGTGGGTCGTCTCAGAAGCCGAGAGGCAAAAGGAAAGAGCTGCGAAGTCCAGCTGGGTGGAGAGTTGATCTCGAAGATCCAGGTTGGGAACGTGTCCCATCACGCTCTTGGCAAACTCTGCGTCCTCCACCTCATAGACACAATGGCACAATTCCAGTAGGTGCTCCCGCTTCCCGAAATAACAACGCTTGGCTTTGTCTTCCACCCACCGCAACAATTCCCGCAGGAGTCCCCTCTTGGACGTTTGGCAGCCCCACGTTTTCTGGAGGGCACCCAGCCTCCTCGTGTTGGAGAGGCCAAAGAGGAAGCGCACCAGCGCAGAGCAGTCGCCGCTGTGTTCCTTCAGAACTTTATTCAGGTCTGTCGGAGACGATACAGAGCTGCCGTCTTTCTCCAGAAGGAAGAGCAAAGCTGCAAAGAATTCCTGGAAACTTAAGTGGGTGAACTTGTATGCGGCCGCCCTGAAGACATCTTGGTGGAGAACACAGCCGCTAGGAGAGAGGGCTCTCAGGTCTGGATGGCTGAGGCCATGTGCCTTCAGGTCTTCTTCACCAAAGACCGTCGTCTTGTGGAGGAACCCATCTCTGGCCAGGGAGCATAGGGCCTCCAGGTGGCTTGGCCTGGAGAGACCTTCAAGGGAGCTGAAGAGGAGCAGCATGTGGATTTCAGTGAGCGTTGCGGTCTCCGGGACTTCTCTGAGGCCGTCGCTTTGTGGTTTCTGCCTGACCACGGAGCAGATAATCCAACAGACCACAGGGAGGAAGCAAAGGCTGGAGAGGGTTTCGTTTCTCCGTACGGTTCCAAAGGCCCGGGTGGCTTCTTCCTGGTCCCCAAAGAAGCGGTGGAAATACTCCTCCCGCTGAGCCGGGCGGAACCCCAGGACCTCCACAAACTGCGGCGATTTCAGGCTCCGCTGGAGGGACCCAAGAGCCGTGGGCCTTGAGGTCACGAGGAGGTGGCTCCTGGCGAGGAGCTTCTTCCCAAGCAGGCCCATCACCAGGTCCTCCGGGGCCTGCTTTTTGTGTAGGTCGCTGCTCAGCATCTCGCTCGGGAGACCGGTGCGCTTCAGTTCATCAAAGCCATCCACAATGACCAAGATGCTGTCTTGGTTCACGGAGATGTCCTCTGCTAGAAGAGTTCCTGGAGGACAACTGCCAAGTACCAGGTCCACCACACTCATGGGCTCACCACCGTGGTCCACGGCTCCACCGGGGATGTAGAAGACATAGTCAAATCTCTCCTGCCATAGTTTGCCGGATGCCCAGTCCAGCATAAGCTTCCACATGGCCGTGGTCTTCCCCACTCCGGCGGGTCCCAGCAACACGGTGGTTCGGGAGCCTTGGCACTGGGCGTTCGAATCAAACAGACTCTCCAAACTGACCTCGAGGAGGTCTTCTGGGTGAGCCGCCATCTCCCGGTGCTGCCGTTCCACGGCCATCAGTTCATGAGCTCTCTCCTGCAGACACGAGGTCCTGGTTAGAAGCAAGTCTGCGTAGGTTTGGCAGAGACTCACCGATGTTTCCAGATGAATGGGCTGTTCCCACCTGCTCCAAAACGTCTCCTGGATATGCTGCTTGTATTTCCTTCTGCAATCTAGTGGAATCACACAGAGGAGGGGGTTAGGCACCGCTCCAAAATCATCCTGCATCAGAGTAGCACAGGGCTTGTTTTTGTAGAAAAAGCCCAGCAGGAACTCATTAGCATAATAGGCCACACCCAAGAGCAGAAACTCACTAGCATATTAGGCCACACTCTGACAGCACAGCTCATTAGCATATTAGGCCACACCCCAGTGTCACCAGAAGTGTGGTCATCCAGCCACACGCACCTTTTGCTTTTTATTCTGTTTACCTTGTTTGTTGTCAAAACCCAGGGCCTTTTTTTAATAGCAGGAACTTCTTTGCATGTTAGGCCACACACCCCTAATGTAGCCAATCTGAATGAGTTTCTGCTGTTGGGTGTGGCCTATTATGCTAACGAGTTCCTGCTGGGCGTGGCCAACTCAGGAGCCAGCCGGAACTCCGTTCCTGCGCGTTCCTGCCCAAAAATAGCTCTGGAGTAGCAGACAGAGCATGTAAGGGACAAGTCAGCCAAGGAGCTCGGAATGGCACTCGTGGTCTTCTCCTCCCGCTTTATCCACACAACAGCCCTGTGAAGGAGGCTACACTAGGAGAGAAAGTGTGTGTGTGTGTGTGTCTCTGGACCCGGCTCTACAAAATGCTTTCCAAAAGCTAACACTTCTGCAGTAAGGACAGGAATAAATTTGAAAGGAATAAAACAGTTAAGGCTGGAATGTGCCTCTTCTCTCCTAAAGTCTGAGGGGGAAATATCTGAATTTTTACAAACTTTTGAGACGTGAAGAACACAAGGACATAATAGAGTCCTGCTGGATCAGACCCAAGCAGTGTTCCCTCTAAGCCAAGTTAGTGTGAGCTAGCTCACAGTTTTTCAGCCTCCGGCTCACACATTTTTTGTCTTAGCTCAGGAAGGATGGCTCCAGAGAAAGCTAATTTATGCAGTAGCCATATTGCTTGCTCACAACTTTAATGCCAGTAGCTCACAAAGTAGAACTTTTGCTCACAAGACACCACAGCTTAGCGGGAACATTGGACCCAAGGCCCATCAAGTCCAACATTTTCTTCACACCGTGACTGACCACGTCCCCCAGCATTCTGCCTCTGGTACGGGAGGGAGTAGATCTCCATCCTGTTTAGAAAAGAGATGACTAAGAGGGGACATGATAGAGGGTTATAAAATTATCCATGAGGTGGAGACAGCTGACAAAGAGAAATGGTTCTCCCTTCCCGAAATACTAGGACTCGAGGGCATCCAATGAAGCTGATGGGCAGTAGGCAGTAGACAGAAGTAAATACTTCTTTACCCAGAGAGTGATTGAAACGTGGAATCCACTGCCAGAGGACATTGTGATGGCCACAGGAATAAACAGCGTTCAAAGGGGATTAGATAGCTTCATGGAGAATAACTCTACCAATGGTTACTAGCCATGGTGATTAAAGGGAACCTCCAAATTCAGAGGCACTAAACCTCTGAATCCCAGTGCCAGCAGGCAACATCAGGGGAAGACCTCGGCCTCTCTGCCCTGTTGTTGGCCCTCCAGAGGAACTGATTGGCCACTGTGTGAGACAGGAGGCTGGACTAGATGGACCCTCACTGGTCTGATCCAGCAGGACTCTTCTGATGTTCTTCTCAGGGGAAGGCCTCGGCCTCTCTGCCCTGTTGCCGGCCCTCCAGAAGAACTGATTGGCCACTGTGTGAGACAGGAGATGTTGGACTTGGTGGACCCTCACTGGTCTGATCCAGCAGGGCTCTTCTGATGTTCTTTTGACTAGTTAGCCACTGATAGCCATTGTTCCCGCTAAACTGCACTAGTGAGCGCTGGCGCACACTTTTTTGGCCCTTAGCGCACAGATTTTTGGCTCAGCACAGGGCGATAAAATCGTGGCTGGCTCTTCCTCCAGTGGCTGGCTCTTCCCTCCTGCTCATCCCCTCCATGGCTTTGTTGGTTCCTGCCACAGAAAAGCATCACATACAGCAAATGGTTCTCATCAATCAGGATAGGAAAGGCAAAAACAATGTTACTGAAATGCGAAGACCAGGTGCCATCAAGAGGTCTAGCAGTGGGTCCAGGACACTAGGAGCCCTTCCACTGTTGCCCCCCCCAAGCACCAAGAAGACAGAGCATCCCTTGCCCCAGACCAAGAGTTCCTATCTATACCTTGTGGCTAAGAGCCACCGATGGACCTCTGCTCCATATAAGAACATAAGAGAAGCCAATGTTGGATCAGGCCAGTGGCCCATCCAGTCCTACACTCTGTGTCACACAGTGGCCAAAAATACCAGGTGCCATCAGGAGGTGCAGCAGTGTGGCCAGGGCACCAGAATCCCTCCCACTGTTGCCCCCCCCCAGCACCAAGAATACAGAGCATCACCTGCCCCAGCCTGTGAGTCCCTATCTATACCTTGTGGCTAATAGCCACTGATGGACCTCTGCTCCATATGCTTATCCAGTCCCTCTTGAAGCTGTCCATGCTTGTAGCCGCCACCACCTCCTGTGGCAGTAATTTTATGTGTCAATCACTCTTTGGGTGAAGAATTCCAGGAGATTTGGGGGTGGCGCCTGTGAAGGGTGGGGTTCGGGGAGGGACCTCAGTGGGTAGAATGCCACAGAGTCCACCCTCTGTCTCCAGGGAAACTGATTTGTCATCAGGAGTTCAAGGGTAATTCCTGAAGATCTCCAGGCCAGCAGACGGCCCTGGAACTAGGGATGCCACTCTCCAGGTGGCACCTGGAGATCCTCCTGGATTACAGCTCATCTCCAGACGATGGATATCAGTTCCCCTCGAACAAATGGCCCCTCGGGAAGGTGGACACTGAGGTCCGTCCCCAAACTCTGCTCTCCCCAGGTTCCGCCTCCAAAGCTCCAGGAATTTCCCAGCCTGGAGTTGGCAACCATGTCTGTGGTGTTGGGCCACCCAAGCCCTGCTCCTAAGGGCAGACCTCTTACCGTTCCATTTCCACTTCTGGAGCCTGTAGGCAGAACCCCGCAGGCCGATGGCTTTCAGGACCTCCATGGCCACGTCTCGGGCCCCTTCAGCGCCGTAGGTGTGGAGCATCAGCTGCACGGTGTCCACGGTGTCGGCCTCCTGCAGCTGGTTCCAGGACAGGGGGGCCCTCTCCTCTGTCTTCAGGAAGCACAGCTGGTTTTTGAAGCGCTTGAAGTTGTCCCCCCGCAGGTCATCCAGGGCAAAGAGGAGGGCTTCCCCCGGGGCCTCCCCGGCCGCCTCCTCCATCTTGCCCCTGAGGGCCTGCAAGAAGGGGGTGGGGGGTGGGGGAACAGAGGCACCACAATTCGCAGTGTTTTCTGATGGCTCCTTCCCCCCGGCCGAGCCAGCACTTTCATTTTCAGACTGCTGCACTTATTAACCAGAACATGCTCAAGGGCGGCTAATGATCGACAGAAAGGGCAGCCCATAATATTAAAACACACGTGCCTGGAACGCACACGCTGAATGAAACGGCAAAGATGGCGAGAAGCACCAGGGGGCACCGTCGAGAGCTTTTGAAAAAGGCATCTTTTAAAAAATAGACATAGTCCTGGAACAAGCTCAGCCCGTGGGCGTCAGTGGAGACTGCAACACTGCAGGCTCTGCTTGCACCTGATCACCAGTGGCCCTCCAGGCCCTAGCCCTGTACAGGAGCCAGTTTGGTGTGGTGGTTAAGTGCGAGGACTCTAATCTGGGAGAACCGGGTTTGATTCCCCACTCCTCCACTTGCAGCTGCTGGATGACCTTGGGCAAGCCATAGTTCTGGCAAGAGCTGTTCCTGAAAAAGAGCAGTTTCTGTCAAGAGCTCTCACAGCCCCACCTGCCTCACAGGGTGTCTGTTGTGGGGTGGGAAAGG
>NW_015173874.1:23777-23977 GCF_001447785.1 Gekko japonicus | reverse complement strand
TGGAAAGGAGGGGGGCACCAAGATGGGTCAGTGCTTAGGGCACCAGTGAGCCTTCGTCCCCCCCTGCCCTGGAGAACATGGCTACTTTGAAAGGTGGACTGTGTTTGGAATCCTAGAATCCTAGAGTTGGAAGGGACCTCCAGGGTCATCTAGTCCAACCCCCTGCGCAAGGCAGGGAATTCACAAACACCTCCCCCTCG
>NW_015173874.1:22934-23493 GCF_001447785.1 Gekko japonicus | reverse complement strand
TCCTGGCAGGAAGTTCTTCCTAATGTTTAGCCAAAAACATTTCGGATTTAATTTCAACCCGTTGGTTCTCGTTGAATTTAAAACATCTCACTGGGGCCCCTCCCCTCCCCCAAGCATCCTGCTCCCCCCAGCCTCCCCCACAAATCCCCTGGAATCCCCCAACCTGGAGTTGGCAACCCTAGTCAAAGGGCCCTGGGCCATTCTGGGGGTCCAAGCCAATGTTCTAACCGTCCTTTAGGGTTGGCAGCTCCAAGTTGGGAAATACCTGAAGATTTTGAGGGTGGCACCTGAGGAAGATGGGGTTTGGTGAGGGGAAGTATTTACGAATCATAAGAGTTGAGATCAGAGGGTCATCTAGTCCAACCCCTTGTTGTTGTTGTTCAGTCGCACAGTCGAGTCCAACTCTCCGCGACCCCATGGACCAGATCACGCCAGGCCTTCCGGTCTTCCGCCGTCCTCCGAAGTTTGCTCAACTTCATGTCCGTTGCATCTATGACACTGTCTAACCATCTCATCCTTTGCCGTCCCCGTCTTCTTTGACCTTCAGTCATTCCCAGCA
>NW_015173874.1:14145-22408 GCF_001447785.1 Gekko japonicus | reverse complement strand
TGTATGCAGGGCTTTTTTTGTAGAAAAAGCCCAGCAGGAACTCACTAGCATAATAGGCCACACCCAACAGCAGAAACTCATTAGCCTATTAGGCCACACCCCTGACAGCACAGCTCATTGGCATATTAGGCCGCACCCCCATGTTACCAGAAGTGTGGTCATCCAGCCACACCCACCTTTTGCTCGTTATTCTGTTTACCCTGTTCGTTGTCAAAACCCAGGGCCTTTTTTGTTGCAGGAACTCCTTTGCATGTTAGGCCACACACCCCGAATGTAGCCAATCCTAATGAGTTTCTGCTATTGGGTGTGGCCTGTTATGCTAATGAGTTCTGGCTGGGTGTGGCCAACTCAGGAGCCAGCCGGAACGCCGTTCCTGTGCGTTCCTGCCCAAAAATAGCCCTGCATGTATGTATATGTATGTATATGTTATGATTGTTTGTGTGTGTTATGTGGGAAATGTAATAAAACCCTGCCCCTTTGGGGGCAGTTTAAAAAAAAGAAAGAACTGGACAGAGCCCCCTTCCCTCTGGACTGGGCCTCACGGGCCAGATCCATTCCCATCCTTAGAAGCAACGCCTGCTCATGTGTTCTCTCCCACCCAGATGCGATCGATAAAAACAGAAGGAAACACTGGGGCATCTCCTGCGGTGAAAAGCCACGCTAACATCCTCGTCTTGTGGGGGCGGGGGGGGGAAGGAAAAAGGCACGCCGGCTTACCACTTGCAGTGCCCGCAATGGAGGAAGAACGGCGCTGGTGCTTTCCCCACGGGCTCCTTTGCCAGACCTCCAGGGCCTCCTGGAAAGCAAGATTGGGCTTCTAACGGCGCACAAACAGAAGTGAAAGCGACAATCCGCGTCCAGCATTCCCCCTCGGCGGCCCCGTCTTCCGCTGGGTGGTTTCTGAGATAAAGCCAGGCCAAGGCCCACAGCTCCCCCCCACACCCATGCTCACAACTCTCCACATCCTGCCCTCTGCCTCTCCATATCAGAACTTTATGAATGAGGCGTTCACAGCAGGCCTGCGCTACTTCAAAAGGAGTTGCATGAGCCAAAGAGCTCCAGCCGCTCGGTTTCAGGGTTTGTCATCCCGGAGAGGCACAAAAGAGCCGACCGAAGTCAGACGAGAAACAAAATGTCGGCAGCGAATTCCATTGAGCAAAAGCTGCACTATGCCCTCCCCCGCGCAAGCCGGGTCGCATGAAAATATTTCAGGAATTACAGGAGTCGAGGGGGACCCAAAGATCTTCTGGACCAACTCCTCTGTTACGAAGCCGTTCACAAAGCTTGCCGTGTTACACTGCCGTGCGCCACATCGGAAAAATCGATGCGCTGAAGGCACCTTGAAGGAAAACAGATCCCTCTGACTTCAGGAGTTGGATCAGATCGCATGCTGAAGGAAGCAAAAAAGCACTTCTTAAAGCACTTCTCAACATGCTTGCCCTTGAATACTGAGTCTTGCGTTCAGGTCCTGCCACAAAAAAAATGATAGTTTTTAGGATGCTGCGGCACTCTTGGTCAAGGCTTTAGCGGTCTCCTGCAGGTAGATGCCCCTTCAACAATTTCTTGTCAATACATAACAAAGGAAATAGAAAAGTCCTCAAAAGCAGGTTGTGTGTGTGTTAAGTGGCAAGAAGAAGAGGAGGAGGAGGAGGAGGAAGAGATGGGATTTATACCTCGCTCTTCACTCTGAGTCCTTTCCCTTCCCCTCCCCACAACAGACACTCTGTGAGGCAGGTGGGGCTGAGAGAGCTCTGAGATAACTATTCTTTCAGGAACAGCTCTGACAGAACTATGGCTTGCCCAAGGTCATCCAGCAGCTGCAAGCAGAGGAGTGGGGGGAATCAAACCCGGTTCTCCCAGATTACAGCCCACACACTCAACCACTACACCAGACTGGCTCTCAAGTTGCTACTAGAAAGAACTGAAACATAAGTCTTCACACGACACATTAAGCCAGGGGTGTCAAACGTAAGGCCCGGGGGCCAGAATGAGCCCATCCAGGACTACTATGCAGCCCACGAGCAACTAATGCAAGGGAGGAGACCGGAGACTGCTTGGGGGAGGGGGGGGCGGAGCCACTCCAATTGTGGCTTCAGCATAATGGAACAACCTCGCCTGCAGCAGTCCAGCAGTGTGGGAGCGTCTGCCCACTGCAGCGCCGCTGGCTCTCCAGTTGGCCCATATGGGTTTTCCTTGGCAACCCTTCCCAGCCCACGAGGCCTTGCAGTGAGGATACACCAAGACAGAGCTTACCAGCTGCTGTCCTTTACACAGTTTATATCTCCGGTACCTGGCATGACCGTTTTATGGCGCACGTGGCCCGGCAAAGTGGCATTTACGTCAGGTCCGGCCCTTGTAACAAATGAGTTTTAACCCCTCTGCATTAAACGGTATAGAAGTTACATATTAGGATCCCACTTTCAATCAGCTGTACACAGCACTATAGACCACAGTTCCTAATCATTTATCCAAGCAAGTTTGTAAAATCATTCTGTGTGTGTGTGTGTGTGTGTGTAGTGCTGTCAAGTCACTTCCGACTGATGGTGACCCTACAAGGGTGACGCAGAGGTTAAGATGCTGAACTGCAGACTGGAAGGTTGGTAGTTTGACGGTTCGAGACCCGAGTGCCACATGACGGAGTGAGCTCCCGTCTCTGGTCCCAGCTCCTGCCAACCTAGCAGTTCGAAAGCAAGAAACTGCAAGTATATAAATAGGTACCGCTTCAGTGGGAAGGCAACAGCATTCCGTGCGCATCAGCGTTTAGTCATGCCAGCCACATGACCACAGAAACGTCTTCAGACAGCGCTGGCTCTTTGGCTTGGAAATGGAGATGAGCACCGCCCCCTAGAGTTGGATCCGACTGGCTTTCGAGCAAGGGAAACCTTCACCTTTATGAATTAATAGTCTCCCAAACGCCCAGTTGTTAATAGCCTTGCTTAGGTCTCACCAACTGAGGGCCACGGCTTCCTTAAATGGAGTCCATCCATCTCAGGTTTGTGTCTTCCTCTTTTCCTGCTGCCAAGGCTATTTTTGGGCAGGAACGCACAGGAACGGAGTTCCGGCTGGCTCCCAAATTGGCCACGCCCAGCAGGAACTCATTAGCATAATAGGCCACACCCAACAGCAGGAACTCATTCGGATTGGCTACATTAGGGGTATGTGGCCTAACATGCGAAGGAGTTCCTGCTCCAAAAACAAGCCCTGGGTTTTGACAACAAACAAGGTAAACAGAATAAGAAGCAAAAGGTGGGTGTGGCTGGATGACCACACCTCTGACAATAGGGGGCTGCGGCCTGATATGCTAATGAGCTGGGGTGTAAGGGTGTGGCCTATTATGCTAATGAGTTCCTGCTGTTGGTATGGCCTATTATGGTAATGAGTTCCAGCTGGGCTTTTTCTACTGCCTTCTGCAGGACGGTCTTTTCCAGCGACTCTTGCCTTCTCATCACGCGACCAAGGTCCGATTGCCTCAGTTTTTGGTCATGTTCGCTCCTGCCGAGAGTTCCGGTTTGATTCAATCGGCGACCCACTTGCCTTTTCGGCAGCCCGTGGTATCCCTAAAATTCTCCTCCAACACCACATTTCAAAAGAATCAAAAAGCAGGCTAACGACCTCTTGCTGCGGGAAGATATTTTCAAAACTTGTGAACAGGACATAGAAGAATTTTTTAAAACTAAGTATCGCAGAAGATCTCTCTATGGCACCTATAGGGGAAGCAAATAAAGTGTATAGGAGAGGAAAATTAATTGCCCTTGCCTCAAAGAAAAAGAGGCAAAGATTGGAACAAAGTAAGAAAATGACAGAAAGAATTCAGACCCTAAAAGGCCAGCGTAAACAAATCTCTAAAGAAAATAGACTTAGTAGAAATCAAACAATTAAGAAATCGGCTGGATCGGCTTCAAACTGAAATGCAGAAAAATGAGGGTTTTTTTTTTTTGTAAAAAACAAAACAAAAGCAAGCTAACAATCTATAATTAGCATTAGTGTTGTCCCAGGTGAAACAGCCTGTTTGTTCGCAAAGGAAACGATGACCACATGCAACGACTGCCCGTGGTATCCATAAAATTCTCCTCCAACACCACATTTCAAAAGAATCAAAAAGCAGGCTAACGACCTCTTGCTGCGGGAAGATATTTTAAAAACTTGTGAACAGGACATAGAAGAATTTTTAAAAACTAAGTATCGCAGAAGATCTCTTTATGGCACCTATAGGGGAAGCAAGTAAAGTGTATAGGAGAGGAAAATTAATTGCCCTTGCCTCAAAGAAAAAGAGGCAAAGATTGGAACAAATTAAGAAAATGACAGAAAGAATCCAGACCCTAAAAGGCCAGCATCAACAAATCCCTGAAGAAAATAGACTTAGTAGAAATCAAACAATTAAGAAATCGGCTGGATCGGCTTCAAACTGAAATGCAGAAAAATGAGGGGAGCTTTTGTAAAAAGAGCAAGCTAACAATCTACAATTAGCATTAGTTTTGTCCCAGGTGAAACAGCCTGTTTGTTCCCATAGGAAACGATGACCACATGCAACGACTGCAGCCACGGCACCAATCTTGGCCCTCCTCTCACACCTATTGGCATGGCAAGCAACCAACACCTCTCACACTTAAGGAAACCTGGCATGCTTAAAAGACCTGGAAGTAAAGGATCAACAACCAGGCAGACATACCAGGGTGAGATGATCAACAGGCAGCACGGCTACTGCCATGTGGGCACTTCTCATATTACATACTGCCCTATGGCTGCAGGTTCCCTATATAAGCAGGCTATCTGATTTATGGCATAACCAACAGCGTGCCATTTTTTCTTCACTTGAAGCCTGCAAGCACAACGTGGAAGAAGAAAGCGTAGTCCATGTGCGCCTCTGCAGGGAAAGCCACGTCTGCAAAACGTGAGGTTCCTGATTCTTTCAGATAAACTTACCACGGGTGGAATTCTCAGCCACTGTCTCCCTGCGGAGCCCATGAAAGGCACTGACGATGGCCCTTTTCCCACTCACCTTCGTACCTTCATGGTCTTCCGGGGTTAAAACCTACCTACCACATATGTTTCTTAATTTATTAGTTCTAAACAGATTACTAAAATATAGACAAAGCTAGATCCCATTCGAACAGTTGGAAAAAGCTATCGCAGATGCATAAAATCTCACAGCCAAGAGTGATAGGCCTGCTATTGTCTTCTAATAAAATAGGCAATGTCTCATAGAATCATAGAATGTTAGCGCTGGAAGGGACCTTGCAGGTAATCTAGTCCAACCCCCCCGCACTCTGCAGGAGCGTAGCCGGAAGATAGCCCTATTACATCTCCAAAAGATGGTTGTCCAGCCTCCGCTTGAAAACGTCCAGCGAAGGAGCATCCACCACCATGGGGGGAAAAACATTTCTTTCTAGGAAAAATTTTTTTTTACAGAAAAATTGAAAAAAATGCAGTATTAGTTCTCTTTACGGATTGAAAGTCACTTTGTTACTTTGGGAATATAAAATGCAGCGTGCATAAATTCGATTGGCATGAAAGTATCATGCTTGATATATTAAAAGTACAGCTTATTCAGAAAATAACAACAAATTGAATTTACTTTTTAAAGTTTTATTCTTTGTTACAAACGGAACTACAAGGTCATGAAATGTAAAGAACGCCTGCACTATAAGGGTCCTCTTTTGCCAGTTTATGAAAGCACGCAAAAATAAATAAATAAAACCCGAATTTTATCCTCTGTATTTTCTCAGTATTTGAATTGTATTCCAGCATTTGCTTATCTTCAGTGTACAGGAACTGCAATGATCTGACACTTTACATAATCTTCACAATCCATATTTTTAGAAATAATATTGGAGGATTAAATATACGAACACCTTGTCATAAACATGTTAATTAAAACTGTGAAAGAACATATTCCATAATCCATTTCCCCCCCAATTTTTCTGGAAAAACCCACATTACCCCCCACCACTCAATTTTTCCCTGCACCCTCCCGTCTCTACAAAGGGTTCAATCAGGGCACCCTTGGGGGCTGGCCCCTCACCACCAAGTCCAAGCGAGTGCCTTCTGGAAGTAATGCATGCTGTTCTTTTGGTAGCCAAAGACAAGGGGGCATATGAGAGATCAACTCTGATTAAATTTTACCAGGGGTCATTTCCTGCGGAAGTGCACAGCAGAGCTCCGGCAGTAAGCTCAGGGGGTGGGCACATGCAACAAACCCCGCCCTCTGCTCCCAGCAGCCCTCAGTTGGGCCACGAGGAGCAAGAAGCAGCCAGGTAAGTTGCAGAGCCCCACCCCCCGGCCCACCTTCAAGTACAAGCTCTCCCTCCTCTGTGAGGGCAGATCTGCATGTCCCCCCCCCAATAGCTAGCAATCCAAAACAGTCCAGTGGCACCTTTAAGACCAAGTTTTATTCAGGCACAAGCTCTCCCTCCTCTGTGAGTGCAGATCTGCGCGTTCCCACCTCCCCATAGCTAGCAATCCAAAACAGTCCAGTGGCACCTTTAAGACCAAGTTTTATTCCGGTACAAGCTCTCCCTCCTTTGTGAGGGCAGATCTGCACGTCCCCCCCCCCAATAGCTAGCAATCCAAAAGAGTCCAGTGGAGCCTGAGGGTTGGGTGTTGCCTTCTGACACACTTCCGGTGATGTCAGGGGGTGTAGCATATGCAAATAAGTTATGCTAATGAGGTATGCTAATGAGCTCCTGCACCTCTTTTTCTACAAAGTGACCCCTGAATTTTACCATACATTTTTACCAATAACTTGCCCTGAACCTGAAGGATGGAGCGAGCTACAATTCCTAGTAACTAAGTTAAGATGCAAAAGAGATCTCTTTGCATCTGCCGTTCTGAGTGGCCCAAGGGGAACAAAACAGGCGCAACATCAGGGTTAAGATAAGACTTTATTGTGGTCCACGGGAAATAGCAGTGAAACCAAGCAATCATGCACTGCTTGCTGAAGGAGAAAAACAAAATAAGTTACAAGAGGGACTTGTTAAGGGGGAGACGGATGCGCTGACAATCGTTTCACCTCCTCTAAGGTCAAGGGTGACGGGCGAGACGGCCAGGCAGGCCCCACAAGCACATCAGTCCAAGGAGCTGCGGGTTGACTGAAGGAGGCAGTTCCGGGTAGGGCTCTCCGGGGCCTGACGGCTCTCTTCTCTCGCTCACAAAAAGGGAAGCGTCGGACGAGGGTGCGAGGGAGCCGCACGCGACTCCAAAGGGGTCCTTGTCAGGCCACGGCCCTCACTCCGGCACGGGCTTCACCTGCTTGGCGGCTTCCACCTGGTTGAGCATTTCATCCCACTGGACAAATTGCTTCGAAAGCAGCAGAGTCTGGAAGGGGTCTTTTAAGGGAATAAAAAGTAGGAGACCAAAGTGGGAGAAAAGCCACGGGAGAAGCCACATTCGCCAGAGAGTAGAGATGTGAAATTTCCGGAAATTTTGAAGCTCGGGAAAAACCCTGGGTTTTTTCCGGGGAGAACCAGAAATTTTCAGAAAAATTGAAAAAAATGCTACATTAGCACTTCTTTTTTCTTTTCCAGATTGACAGTCATTCTGTTACTTTAGGAACATAAAATATGACTATGGACATTTTTACTTGGCATGAAATTATCACAACTAGCATACTAAAAATATAGTATATCCAAACAATTATTACAAACAGAATACCCACCCACATGCAAAAACAAAACTGAAGCCTTTTTCTTTTCTTGCGACAATAGCCCCTCCTAAAGGAAGAAATGGATGGTTAGAACAGGAAAAAATACTTGAAACTGAACCGTTCTACCTTGGATCACTGTTTGGTCCTTGATTATTTAGTACAAAAATATACGCATAATCACAAGGGAGTCCTATATGCTGCATTTATCGATCTGAAAGCGGCCTTTGACTCGGTTGTGAGGGAAAGACTATGGGCTAAATTGGAGCAGTCAACTATAGACAAGAGATTATTGGTGTTGATGTCTAATTTGTATAAAAATACATCTTTACAAATATGTTACACTGCTGATGGTAAGCTATCAAGACCTATTCAAGCCCTGGAAGAAAAATCCCGGTTTTAATGTATGCAGATGACGCTGTGCTTCTCTCACGTACTAGAGGAGGTTTAAATAGGGCGTTGGAAAAATTTAGTGCACAATGCCAAAAAGAGTTACTTACTGTAAATTACTCAAAGACAAAGATCATGCGTTTCCATAAATAATACAAAGAAATGAAATGGTCAATGGACGGGGTGCCGGTAGAGCAAGTTCAAATATTTGGGACTAACCTTTTCATTTAACGG
>NW_015173874.1:13709-13885 GCF_001447785.1 Gekko japonicus | reverse complement strand
CCGCTCTTAAACTATTCTTGAGCAAAGCTCTCCCACAAATGATATATGGAACACAAGTACTTACAGAGAGTAAATTTAAAGATCTAGAGTTAGTACAATCGAAATTTCTTAGAGCACTCTTCAACGCCCCAAAAGGTACTGCAATTTTGGGCTTAAGACAAGAAGCAGGTTACAGA
>NW_015173874.1:5607-12757 GCF_001447785.1 Gekko japonicus | reverse complement strand
TTTTGGTAGGATTAATCTCTTTTAGTTAAATAGAAACTACGGTAAAAAGGAGTACACAGAAACTTAAGCAAACTATAAGGAATTTTTTAATATGGTAATAGAGTTAGAAGAAAATATACTGATCGCATTGTATGTTTTTTGTTTGTAAGTGGGTTTTGGTGATGTGTTGTATGTTTGTTTGTGTACAATATGAAAAATAATAAAAGTGTACCTACGGGTACTTTAAAAAAGAAAAAAGAAAAAGAGCAGTTTCTTTCAGAGCTCTCTCAGCACCACCTACTTCCGAGGGTGTCTGTTGTGGGGAGGGGAAGGGGAAGGAGTTTGTAAGCCGCTCTGAGAGTCCCTTGGGTAGTGAAGGGCGGGGTATAAATCCAATCTCTTCTTTCCTTCCTTTCATCTGATCCTTTCCTTTGAAGTAGAATGCTACTCTTAGGGGCAATTTCCTCTGCTTCCGCTCTCACACTCTCTCTCCCATGCATGAAGATGGTGCTTGATCTCCATCTTGAACCATGGAGGCTGGACATGCGTCCAGCATCCAACACCATCTAGCTAGTTAGAATAGGCAATCTGGATCTATCTCTTACCTGCACTCTCCAGCATGTATTTCCTTTAATAAATGTTACTTATTAGTTTTAGGACTGCTGACTCTGTGTGACTTTGTAAGTCTGTTGCCACACCAAGCCCCAAGCTCTGCTGCGTTTAAAACTTTGAGCACTTTGCTATTTTCCCATGGTTCTCTGGCAGTACCTGGTCCAGAGAATCCAACACCCGGATTCTCCCCGCGTACCTGCTGCTGGATGTGGATCTGAGAGAGTCGCTGGAGTCTGGCGGCGTGGTCAGGAGCGGCTGAAAAGACCAGAGTGGAGATCAAGAGAGATTCTCACTACGGATGGGCTCACAACAAGTTAAGAGGCTCCTTTCCCTTTCTAAATCATATAAACGTTCTACGGACTATTATTACGGGCAGCTCTTCTCACAATGCAAAGCCACTATAAACATCAATGACTGATCCACATTGTTGTCACACACTCAGTAAAGGTTTTCCAACATTCATGAAAAGCAGCATACGCTCTGAAACGTGAGCAACACACATTTAGTTTAGTCGTGGCACACACCTCTGCTCTGATTTAATTTTATTTACCTTTTCATTAATTATTCACACAAAATTAAATGAAACGTATTAGCTGCATTATTCAATATTTTGTTCTGAGTCAACTTTGAACCTCTTATCTGGTTGTTTTTCAGATGTTCTGTTTATTGTTCTATTAATATGTTGACTATACTGTCTTAGTAATTATCTCCCGTGCTACATAATATGTAAGATCTTGTTATTGTGTAATCACCACTTTGTTTGTTACTTCAATTATTATTACATTCAATACAATTTAATAACAAAAAAGCAGGCTTTGCCGACCGCCTCTCAAACATACAAATCCTGTTAGTTTAGAAAGTCCAGGGCTATTTTTGGGCAGGAACGGAGTTCCGGCTGGCTCCCGAGTTGGCCACGCCCAGCAGGAACTCATTAGCCTAATAGGCCACACCCAACAGCAGAAACTCATTAGGATTGGCTACATTAGGGGTGTGTGGACTAACATGCAAAGGAGTTCCTGCTACAAAAAAGGCCCTGGGTTTTGACAACAAACAAGGTAAACAGAATAACAAGCAAAAGGTGGGTGTGGCTGGATGACCACACTTCTGGTAACATGGGGGTGCGGCCTAATGTGCTAATGAGCTGTGCTGTCAGGGGTGTGGCCCAATATGCTAATGAGTTCCTGCTGTTGGGTGTGGCCTATTATGCTAATGAGTTCCTGCTGGGCGTTTTCTACAAAAAGAGCCCTGAGAAAGTCTATTTGTCGAGTCTCATAGAGGCAGACCGTGATGTTCGAACTTGGGGTGTTTTGTTCGTTATTAACAAATGAGCATTTGTCCATTGCCATGCCACTGTGAGCACTGCTGGTCACAGGCCATGCATTCAGTAACACATCTGTGTGGCATACATTCATCCGCCCAAGACAGGGTGCGGAGGACTGGAAATCACTGTAGGTTAGTTTTTTGGCAACGTTACCAACTTTTGCGTTCTGCTGAAAGAGACGTGACCTGTGTTTTAAGACCACCGATTTGGAGACCTGCTCTCTATTACAACAGGAGCCCCTTCACCCGTGGAAGGCATGAACACAGGAAGAAGCTGCCTTATGCCGAATCAGACCCTTAGTCAATCAGTGTTCAGTACTGCCGACTCAACTGACAGCAGCTCTCCAGGGTCTCAGGTGGAGAAAGGTCTTTCACACCACCTACTGCCTGATCCTTTGAAGAAGATGAAAAAGAAGAAGAGGGAGGAGGAGATTGGATTTATACCCCGTCCTTCACTTGGAGTCTCAGAGCGGCTTACAAACTCCTTTCCCTTCCCCTCCCCACAACAGACACCCTGGGAGGCGGGTGGGGCTGAGAGAGCTCTGACAGAAACTGCTCTTTTTCAAGGACAGCTCTTGTCAGAACTACGGCTTGCCCAAGGTCATCCAGGAGGTGCAAGTGGAGGAGTGGGGAATCAAACCTGGTTCTCCGAGATTAGAGTCCGTGCACTTAACCACTACACCAAACTGGAGATGCCAGGGATTGAAAGTCAGACCTTCTGCATGCGAAGCAGATGCTCCACCATTGAGCCACGGCCCTGTTTTGACAAGAAACATAAACTGGGCTTGATGCAGGAAGAAATGAAAATGAGATTAGAATGATATAACCTGTTGGAGCATAAGCTTCTGTTTGGTGTAGTGGTTAAGTGTGCGGACTCTAATAAAGTCATCCTTGCGACTGAGACGTGACTGACGTTAATCGATAGTACCCTTACACCGGGCTTGATTCCCCACTCCTCCACTTGCACCTGGCTGGATGACCTTGGGCAAGCCGTAGTTCTGATAAGAGCTGTCCTTGAAAAAGAGCAGTTTCTGTCAAGAGCTCTCTCAGCCCCACCTACCTCCCAGGGTGTCTGTTGTGGGGAGGGAAGGGAAAGGAGATTGTAAGATGCTCTGAGACTCCTTTGGGTAGTGAAGGGCGGGGTAGAAATCCAATCTCTTCTTGTTCTCTTCTTCTTCTTGAAGCAGCTCACAATTTTAACTTTAACCTGCTAAAATAAACACGTTTAAAAAGGGGTGTATGGATATACACGGGCATCATGCCAACTTCTCTCCCCGTAAAAAGTTCAACAGATACATGGATCCTGGCTCCCAACCTAGAAGCAGGCATTCTGGCACCTGAAACACAGGTGCTGAAAGAGAAAGGGAGACTCACCTTTGATATGTGCACTGTCCAGGTAAGGCTTCAGGCTGTCCACCTGCTCCAGAAGCGCCACCTGAGCCAGGATGGATGGTTCTTCTGGGTTCGGACACAAGGACACGGGTCAGTGGAGGCAGGAGCAGTCAGTTACCAGAGCCGGTCAACTTACAGATGCTTAGGAAACAGATCGGCCAGTATTATCTTGCCCCTGTATAAATCTACGGTGCGGCCTCATTTGGAATACTGTGTACCGTTCTGGTCGCTGCACCTCAATAAAGCTATTCTAGCACTGGGAGAAGGTGCAGAAAAAGGCAACTAAAATGATTGAGGGGATGGAATACCTGCCCTATGAAGAAAGTCTGAAGAGGTTAGGGCTCTTTAGCTTGGAGAAATGACGACTGAGGGGTGACATGATGGAAGTTTACAAAATTATGGATAATTCTCCCTTTCCCACAAGACAAGAACTCGTGGGCACTCAAGGAACTTAACAAGCAGTGGGCTTAGAACAAATCAAAGGGAGTACTTTTCCACCCAAACAGTCATTAACATGTGGAACTCATTGCCGCAGTAAGTGGTGGAGGCTATAAGCATGGATAGAGATGTAAAATTTCCGGAAACTTTGAAGTATGGAAAAAAACACGGGTTTTTCTTTTTGGAAAAAAACGGCAATGTTTGGAAAAATTGAAAAAAATGCTACATTAGCATTTCTTTTTTCTTTTCTAGATTGAAAGTCATTCTGTTACTTTAGGAACATAAAATATGACTATGGACATTTTTACTTGGCATGAAATTATCACAACTAGCATATTAAAAATATAGTCTATCCAAACAATTATTACAAACAGAATACCCACCCACATGCAAAAACAAAACTGAAACCTTTTTATTTTCTTCTGACAATAGCACCTCCTAAAGGAAGAAATGCATCTTGTTCTTGCACTGGAGAGTTCAGTTTGTAACCTAGGACTTGCTTGTCCTCAGTGCACAGAAATTAGATCAATCTGATACCATATATATATATATATTTTACAAATGATTTGGAAAATATTTGAACACCTTGTCTTAAAATATTCTATTCATCATGTTAAATTAAAACGTTCCATAATCAATTTCTTTTCTTTTCTTTTCTTTTTTCAATTTTTCCAATTTTTCACAAAAAAACCAAAAAAGGCTTCAGGAAAAAAAATGGGGAAAAAACGTTTTTTCCTTGAATTTTTCCGGGCCTTCACATCTCTAGCATGAGTCAGCAATGTGATGCGGTAGCGAAAAAGGCAAATGCGATTTTGGGGTGGGGGGGGGGCTAGTCGCCCGTTGTATCGCCCTGCTCAACGGGCCTTGCTCCCTAGTATATATATATTTTAGAAATGATTTGGAAAATATTTGAACACCTTGTCTTAAAATATTTTATTCATCATGTTAAAATAAAACGTTCCATAATCAATTTTTTCCTTTCTTTTTTCAATTTTTCCAATTTTTCGGAAAAAAACAAAAAAGGCTTCAGGGAAAAAAACCCCCCCCCCCCCGAATTTTTCCGGGCCTTCACATCTTTAAGCATGGACGACTTCAAGAAAGGATTGGATAAACATATGGAGCAGAGGTGCACCAGTAGCTAGGTATTTATTTATTTTCGTATTTGTATCCCGCCCATCCCGAAAACGGGCTCAGGGCGGGTCACATCATCTTCCAACAATACAATAAAGATGGAACACTCTGTCTAGGGCAGTGATGTTCTGTCTTCTTGGTGCTTGGGGGGGGCATAGTGGGAGGGCTTCTGGTGTTCTGGGCCCGCTGGTGGACCTCCTGATGGCACCTGGGCTTTGGCCACTGGGTAACACAGAGTCTTGGAGTGGAAGGGCCACTGGTCTGATCCAACAGGGCTTCTCTTATGTTCTTACTGCGGCCCAAGTCTCAGCGCAGGATACAAAGATGCATCGCTTAATCCATCAGGCCACAAAAAACAGTGCACAAGGCAAACAATACAGCTTAAAATACTCCAACCTCCAATGGCTAACACAATATTGTATTTGTGTCATTACACGAAAATACCTGCCAAGATGAATTGCAGCTTCATGGCATCCGGAACAGCCATGCGGTCGATGTACTGGGGATCCAAATATTTTATGATGTCTTCAACTTCAATTGTCAGCATAACATGAAAGAGAGAAAAATGGGAACTTCAGAATGTGACAGCAACAGAGTGAACATGGATCACCAGACAGAAAGCCTTCAGCACAGAGGTGTCGATGTACTGGGGATCCAAATATTTTATGATGTCTTCAACTTCAATTGTCAGCATAACATGAAAGAGAGAAAAATGGGAACTTCAGAATGTGACAGCAACAGAGTGAACATGGATCACTAGACAGAAAACCTTCAGCACAGAGGTTGGACCAGATCCAACGGGTTGAAATTAAATTGGAAGAGTTTTCGGCTGAACATTAGGAAGAGCTTTCTGACAGAGTGGTTCCTCAGTGGAATGGGCTTCCTCGGGAGGTGGTGGGCTCTCCTCCTTTGGAGGTTTTTAAGCAGAGGGTGTATGGCCCTCTGACAGCAATTCAGATTCTGTGAACTTGGGCGGATCATGAGAGGGAGGGCAGGGAGGGTTGCCGCAGTGCTTAGTTCTCGCGGCCCTTTCTTGCACGCCCAGGGAAATGCTGGTCGCTGTTTTGTGGTCAGGAAGCCATTTTTCTCCAGGCCCGTTTGGCTGGAGATCCTGGAGGCTTTTTTTGTCATTTTCTGGGGATCTGAAGGGGGAGGTATTTGTGAATTTCCTGCATGGTGCAGAGGGTTGGACTAGATGACCCTGGAGGTCCCTTCCAACTCTATGATTCTAGAGACCCTGAATGCATTCACTCACAATGAAGAGAGGCTAAAAGTGTCAGGCTGCACTGACCTTCAGCCAAGTCTTAGTTCTCCCATTTGCAATGTGGGAATTTCAACAGCGACATCTCTAACAAGGCTTACTGAGAATTAAGATCAGAGGAAGAGGCCCTCCTAACTGTCCCATCGATCAAAGAAGCCCATCTGGAGGGTAAAAAAGAGACAGCCTTTTTGGTGGCAGCCCCACGACTACTGAACAACCTCCACAGGGAGGTGCACCCAGGCCCCTCATTTGTGATCTTCAGGAGACAGCAGAAGACAGGGTTTTTTTCAGGACGCCATTTGATTAAAGCAGTCTCACACTGTGATTATACATTTTGGGTTTATTTTTATGCCATTTGCTACGTATTTTATTTCTAGGGTAAACTACTCCGAACTTCAAAGGAGAATATATATGTGTATATATATGTATATGCAGGGGTCATTTCATAGAAAAAGAGCTGCAGGAGCTCATTAGGGAAGAAATTAAAAGGTACTTACTTTTTTTGTAAAGAATTTTAACCCTCTCTCTTTTGCTTGCGATGTTCCCCAAAGCCATGTGGACTTTGACCAAGCCATCTGCTATCTGAAAAAGAAGAGTTGGGGTTTTTTTGTCCCGTTTTTCTGTACCTTAAGAGTCCCAAAGCAGTTTACAATCGCCTTCCCTTCCTCTCCCCACAATAAGCACCTTGTAAAGCAGGTGGAGCTGACAGAGAACTGTGACTGGCCCAAGGTCACCCAGCGGGCTTCATGTGGAAGAGTTGGGAATTAAACCTGGCTCTCCAGATCAGAGTCCGCCACTCTTAGCGATGACACCATGAAGACTCCCATGCTGGGGAGAAATGAGCCTTTGATTGACAACTGAATGAAATCAACAGTATAAAGCAGGGGTGTCGAACTCATTTGTTATGAGGGCCGGATTTGACATGAGACCTCATGGGCCAGGCCACGTGTGTCATAAAATGTAATGCCAGGTAGCAGAGATATAAACTTTATAAAGGACACAAACACAAAGGGTTTT
>NW_015173874.1:2727-4874 GCF_001447785.1 Gekko japonicus | reverse complement strand
CCAGAAGAGGGCAACCAGGAGGGTGAGAGGGTTGGAATCCAAGTCTTATGAGGAAAGGCTGAAAGCGTTGGGTATGTTTAGCCTGGGAAAGAGAAGGCTTAGAGGGGACAGGATTGCAGTCTTCAAGTATTTGAAGGGCTGTCATGTAGAAGATGGAATGGATCTATTCTCTCTTGCTCTGGATTGCAAGACTAGATCTAATGGGAGGAAATTACAAGGGAGTTGATACCGGCTAAATATCAGGAAAAACTTCCTAGCTGTAAGAGTGGTTGAGCAGTGGAACAGTCTGCCTCGGGAGGTGGTGGATGCTCCTTCACTGGATGTTTTCAAGCGGAGGCTGGACGACCATCTTCCGGGGATGTTGTAGGGCTATCTTTCGGCTAGGCTCCTGCAGAGTGCACGGGGTTGGACTAGATGACCTGCAAGGTCCCTTCCAGCTCTAACATTCTATGATTCTATGAAAACAGATGCTCTTTCCACAGAAGAAAGCTCTAACAAGACAAGAAAGCTTTAAACCAGCAGTCCCCAATCTTTTTGATATGGCGGTGCACGAGACCAAAATTACTCGATGTGGTGACCCATCCGGGGCGGCTCAAAAGTTTTTCTGGTGCCCAAGGCGTTCCACCTTCTGTAGTGGCTAACCAGATGTTTTTGAGAAACCAGCCAACGTGGCAGGAAGGACCCAGCTGCCCGCCCCCACTACGAACCCCAAGCCGACGGCATGCTGATGGATGCAGCCTTTGTGCGTGGAGGTTACACCCCCGCCTTTGACCACCCCCTCCTTCTTCACGACTCCCCCAAACCCCTCCAAAGATTCACACTCTCTCTAGTGACCATCAGGACACAGTTTATTTTATCAACTTGGATATGCAGTGAAACAAAACACCAACGAATGCACGGCATGTTCGATACTGTGCCTGGGATACTGTTTTTAGGGTCAGATCGTGGCTTCCGATATACAAAAGAGAAACATGGGGAGGGGAGGCCATTAGGGAAGGCTGTCCTGCGACCCACTTCCAGAGGCTTCAAAATCCACTTTTGGGTCCCGACCCACAGGCTGGGAAACACGACTTTAAACAAAAAGGACGAGTCTAGACAACTTGGTGCCATGGTGTTCTTTGTAAGAAGGGGGGGGGGACAGGCACATTTTAATAATCGTATTTCTCTGCTTTAATTTGTTCAGAAAATTCATATCTTCTTTTCCATTATGAAATGCTTTATATACATTAAAAGTCATTATTTTAAAAACTGTGAGTATATAGAAGAGGAGGAGGAGGGGGAGGAGGAGGAGGAGGAGAAGGAGATTGGATTTATACCCCGCCCTTCACTACCCAAAGGAGTCTCAGAGCGGCTTACAAACTCCTTTCCCTCCCCCTCCCCACAACAGATGCCCTGTGAGGTGAAAGAAGAAGAAGAGGAGATTGGATTTATACCCTGCCCTTCACTACCCAAAGGAGTCTCAGAGCGGCTTACAAACTCCTTTCCCTTCCCCTCCCCACAACAGATGCCCTGTAAGGTAGGTGGGGCTGAGAGAGCTCTTTCAGAACTATGGCTTGCCCAAGGTATTCCAGCAGCTGCAAGTGGAAGAATGGGGAATCAAACCCAGTTCTCCCAGATTAGAGTCCGCGCACTAAACCACTACACCAAACAAAACAATCCACAAACAGCTATTTCTTCACAAGAGTCGTTTGCATATTGTTGGCTTGATCCGTTATCTTCTCTGTTTCCGATTCAATTTAAAATTGTTTCATTTGCTAGCTCCTTATCTCTAATCTTTTGTTCTCTGTAGGTTCATGACCTTGGTGTTTACAATCGGCTGATTCTACAGTTTATGCTACTACACATTTCCCAGATTTCTAGTGTCTTTCCCCGTAACAGCCAGTATCATAATGCCCCTGTATAAATCGATGGTGCGGCCTCATTTGGAGTACTGTGTGTAATTCTGGTCACCACACCTCAGAAAGCATATTATAGCATTGGGAAAAGTGCAGAAAAGGGCAACTAGAATGATCAAAGGGTTAGAACACTTTCCCTATGAGGAAAGCTTAAAGCGCTTGGGGTTCTTTAGCTTGGAGAAACAATGGCTGAGGGGTGACATGATCGAGGTTTATAACGTTATGCAAGGGATAGAGCAGGTTGAGAAAGAA
>NW_015173874.1:0-1706 GCF_001447785.1 Gekko japonicus | reverse complement strand
CATTGGCGTCTCTCATGTTCTTAACATTGTGCCTTTTCTCTTACTGTCAGTAAGGATGAAATCAGACTGGGGAAGACCTGGGTTTCAAACCCCACTCAGGTACGAAGCTCGCTTCAGCCAAGCCACCCTCTCAAACCTCACCTATCGCACAGACCTGTTGTGAGAATAAAATAGAAACCGAGAAAGGAAAAACACGTAAGCTGTCTTAAGCAAACATGCAAGTGTTTTTAGAGCAGTCGTTGTGTAACATCCCTTTTTGCCGGCCTTAGGCCAAAGGAGTCACAGGCTATGATGGAATTTAAAACGCAGCCAAACGTTCAGAACCGCTGCGTTAAAGCCTCATGACAAACAAAGACAGCCAAAGGCAATTTTCTAAGAACCCTGCAAATCAAACCGTTTAAGAGGACAGACTTCAGAGAAACACACTTGACAATAATTCTGTTCTAAGTCTCCAAAAGACTTAATATCAGGGGGTCTCCCTTACATCTTCAGGAAGACCGCAGAGGAGGAACCGTCATGAGACAGCTCAGCAATGAGCAGCTGCAGTTCTTACTTGTCGATGAGACACCAGTTTTCAGAGGCCCTGGATGGGTGAGCAGAACCAACCGAGTGGGACATAATGGGTGAAGTAGAGCTACAGACACAGGGGTCCTAGCTAGGGGTGCCAACCTCCTGGCGCAGTCTGGAGATCTTCCAGAATTACAACTGATCTCCCAAATCCAGAGATCAGTTCCCCTGGAGAGAAACGGCCGCTACAGAGGACAGACTCGGCATCATCACGTCCCAGCTGAGCTGCCTACCCTTCCCGGGCTCGACCTTCAAAAGCTCTAGGGCTGGCAACCCTAGACTAGAGATGTGAAGGCCCAGAAAAAACCCAGAAAAATTCGGAGAGAAACTGGTTTCCCCCCGTTTTGTTTCCTGAAGCCTTTTTTGTTTTTCCCCGAAAAATTGAAAAAAGAAAAGGGGGGGGGGAATTGATTACGGAACGTTTTATTTGAACATGATGAATAAAATATTTTAGGACAAGGTGTTCAAATATTTTCCAAATCATTTCTAAAAAATACGTATGGTATCAGATTGATCTAATTTCTGTGCACTGAGGACAAGCAAGTCCTAGGTTACAAACTGAACTCTCCAATGCAAGAACAAGATGCATTTCTTCCTTTAGGAGGGGCTATTGTCAGAAAAAAATTAAAAAGTTTCAGTTTTGTTTTTGCATGTGGGTGGGTATTCTGTTTGTAATAATTGTTTGGATATACTATATTTTTAATATGCTAGTTGTGATAAACAGGGGTCCTAGCTAGGGGTGCCAACCTCCTGGCGCAGTCTGGAGATCTTCCAGAATTACAACTGATCTCCCAAATCCAGAGATCAGTTCCCCTGGAGAGAAACGGCCGCTACAGAGGACAGACTCGACCTCATCACGTCCCATCTGAGCTGCCTACCCTTCCCGGGCTCGACCTTCAAAAGCTGTAGGGCTGGCAACCCTAGAGATGTGAAGGCCCGGAAAAAACCCAGCTTAGAGGGAGGCATTGCCTGTCAGGAAGAGAGCCGGGGTGGTGCAGCAATGATGGAAAGCGTCGGGCTGGGATCTGGGAGTGGCCGCCCCGGGTTCGAATCCCCGCTTGCGCCGTGGAAGCTGGGTGACCTCGGGTCAGTCACGCCCTCTCCGCCTGGCCCACCTTGCAGGGTTGTTGTGAGGATAA
>NW_015173873.1:40513-43029 GCF_001447785.1 Gekko japonicus | reverse complement strand
CACGGGCATTTAAATAAATCCCACCCTTACGGCTTCTCCCATGACTGAAGTACAACCCTAATGTTCAGGGCTATTTTGGTAGGAAAAGCCCAGCAGGAACTCATTAGCATAATAGGTCACACCCAACATCAGAAACTCATTCGCATATTAGGCCACACCCCTGACAGCACAGCTCATTGGCATATTAGGCCACACCCCCATACCTTCTCTTGGCTTGCCTGGGTGCCCCTTGGCTGCAGAGGCCAGCCCCCCCCCCCGGAAGGGAAGGGAAGGCTAACTGGCTTGCCCGGGCTCTCTGATCCTGATCCTTCCAGGGGCCCCCTGGCCCACCTGCTTCAGAGTCGCCTGGGGGGTTCCTCTCACACGCAGAGGCTTTGGCTGTAGTGGGCGTGGCCAACTCTGAAGCCAGCCGGAACTGCGTTCCTGTGCGTTCCTGCCCAAAAATAGCCCTGCTAATGTGGATGCTCCCCCATCGGATGGGGGTGCGGTCTGGGTAAAATGCTCTACTACCCTTTGAACCAGTACAATCTGAGGTGCCACCATACCACACCAAGCCACCAGTGTGAACGCAGCCATGGACAGCTTAGTTTGTAGAGAAGGACTTTTGTTTCTTTTGGGGATGGTAGGACAAGGGTGGAGAGGTGATCATCTCATAAGGGCTTGGACATGGGCCACCTGGGTAAATTCCACACCCCCAGGGGTAGAAAAGAGGTGCCTGCAGAGCAGTGTTCCCTCTAAGCTGAGTTAGTGTGAGCTAGCTCACAGTTTTTTAGCCTCCGGCTCACACATTTTTGTCTTAGCTCAGGAAGGGATGGCTCCAGAGCAAACTAATTTATGCAGTAGCCAAATCGCCCGCTCACAAATTTAATGCCAGGAGCTCGCCAAGTAGAATGTTTGCTCACAAGACCCCACAGCTTAGAGGGAACATTGCTGCAGAGATAGTTCCACCAAAATTAGCAGCCTCTTTCTTTCTCCCATTCCATCCAGGAGACAAGGAAAATACCAAGCATCAGGCAGCAGATTTTGGGGTACTGTTCAAGGACAGCAAATATCCAGTAGGAGGATTCAAGGTTGTCCGCCTCAGACACCAACGTATCTTGGACCATCCCTACATCCATCTGTTTTCTTGGCCCTGATTCTCAACCTGTATTGGGTTTCTGGAGCTAAACAGATTTTGATGTATTAAATATATACAGTAATGAAATGCTTTAAAGCTCTACTTAAACAGAGCCTCTGTTAACAGCATTTCAGCACTGGTGCTTTAGTGGAGCGGGGGGGGAGAAAGAGAATGTCACACATATCACTGGCTAGGAAAGAGCTCCAAGCTCTTCTGTTAGCACAGATGTTCGCTTGGGAAAGCGGTCTGCTTCCTCCCCTAATGGCTCTAAAAATATTAGCCAATGATAAATTATTCACCAAAGATTATATAATGTGCAATCTATCATCCAACCTGCATCTCCCCCCCCCAAATTGTCATAACTTATTCTCCCCGAATCTACCCAATGCTGTTTGCCTGCATTAATATACAAGTTAGGTCATTATGCACTTTTTTGGACAATGGGCAATAAAAGATTCATTTCTTCCACACAAAAAGGCATCCCTTAGGAGAAGAAAAATTACCAAACCTCCCCACCCACACACACGCAAAATACAACCCTACATATTATTTTCTTTCCCTTCTAAATAATTACTTAGACTGGAAGCATAGATAAATGAAAGTGGAAAAACATTTCCCCCCCCCCTCAAAGGCATGCCTGGTAATCTTGTTCTGGTGGTGTGCCTGTTCATTATTAGAGAATTAAGAGCCATTCCTGTCCAACGCCAAACCCTCAGGCTGTGGTCACACTGGAGGCTTGCCGAGATCTGGGTGTGCCTCTAATCCCACCGGTTTAAAGTGTTGCGGGGCAGGCCAACCAGACGGCACACCCTGGGGTGCAGTTTCCTTACATACTCATCTGGTGGTCAGGCATTTACATTTCTGCAGCACCTCAACCATGCAGCCCGCTGCCCAGTCTTTCTTAATGCTGGTGGGTGTGTGCGCATGTGCACTCGTGCACATATAGGCAGCAACTAAAAGGAAAACAAACCAGTGGCGGAAATAGATCTGCCACTTCAGACTTCCCTTCTGGGTTCCTTTCGCGGCAGGAGAATTCAGATGTCTAGGAAAGCAGAGTGGAAGTGCTGGCATCCATTAATACTGGACTTTCCACAGTGCCTGATCACTCCACTTCCAAAGCAGGCAACAGAGGGTGCCAAGGACTGGGGCATGGAAGGCAGATGTTCTTGTCTGACCGTGTTCTTTAAATCTGTGAAGGTTACACTCAGGGCTTTTTTTGTAGAAAAAGTCCAGCAGGAACTCATTAGCATAACAGGACACATCCAACAGCTGAAACTCATTACCATATTAGGCCACACCCATGCCTTCCCTTGGCTTCCCCGGGCCGTCCATGGCTGCGGGGAACCCGGGCAAGCCGGCCTTTGAACAGGCTGGGGAAGGCATGGGGGGGGCTTTAAAT
>NW_015173873.1:28521-40357 GCF_001447785.1 Gekko japonicus | reverse complement strand
CATTCCTGCCCAAAAATAGCCCTGGTAACACTACTATATTGTGGCAAACTGCTCACGCGACCACAGCCTCAGTGTATTTTCCCCCTTTAATCACAACAAACAGGAACAACATGATGGACCCCCAATCACAAGAACTGTTATGGGGGCATGCGACTGATTCCATTATTCCCACAGACCTAGCAAGTCACATGGCACGGTGCCCGTGAAACAACCACTGGCAATCTAAGCTTTTGCCATCCAATAGTCTAGCTGGGAGCTGTTGTGAAAGCTCCAATCAGTTGCTTCGGCACTGATGGTTTCTTTATGGCTGTTGTGTTATGAACTTGCTCATAGGAGGTTGCCATGGGTGGTGTGCTAGGTTTGCGAGGTCTGGGTTGGGGAATATCTGGAGATTTGTGGGGTGGGGCCTGGAGAGGGTAGGGTTTGGGGAGAGGCATAATGCTATAGAGTCCTCAGCAGGGCATAATGCCATAGAATCCATCCTCCAAAGCAGTCATTTTATTTTCCATTTTCCATTTACTGAGGACACAATTCTAATATATAGAATAAGTGTAATAGGTACATAGGAGTAGAATACAATCTCAGCTCACATAGATTTCTCAAAATATCAATATGCTTCTTTTTTTAAAAAAAAAGCACATCAATTTTAAACAATTTCAACAATTTAATATGGTAATTTTAAAGTAGCATCTATAACTTTTTTCTAGAAAAAAATACATATGGCTTACTGAATATATTTTAAGTCTTTTTTTTTTTTAGTAAAATAGATATATTACATATACTGAGTATCAAAAAGCAATAATATACATTAATATCCCTATTTGGATGGGAGACCACCAAGGAATAACAGGGTTGCTACACAGAGGCAGGAAATAACAAACTGCCTTTGAATGTCTCTTGCCTTGAAAACTCCACCGGGGCTCATCAAAAGTGACCTGTGACTTGATGGCGAAGGAAGGAAGGAAGGAAGGAAGGAAGGAAGGAAGGAAGGAAGGAAGGAAGGAAGGACTGTAAACTCAGAGAACCTGACACATATTTTGGTATAACAGTATTAAATTGTTGATTTAAAAAAAACCCTACTAGTGAAACCTGCTTGAAAGCCTCCATAGACTCTCCCCCTTTCCTGCTTCCTTCTCTTCTCAATGTTGCCAGCTCCAGTTTGTGAAATTTCTGAAGATTTGGGGGTAGAGTCTTTGGAGGGTGAGGTTTGGAGAGGGAAGCAATTTATTAGGGTACAATGCCATAGAGCCCACCCTCCCAAGCAGCCATTTTATCCAGGGGGACTGTTCTCTGTCACTTGGAGAGCAGTTGTCATTCTGGGTGACCTCCAGCCCCCAACTGGATGTTGGTAACCCTTGTTGCCCTGGAGGAAATCGCTGCCTTAGAGAGTGGACTCTATGACATTATACCCCTCTGAGGTCCCTGCGTTCCCCAGGCTCCACCCTCACCAGCCTCCATCCCCCAAATCTCTAGGAATTTCTTGGCCTGGAATTGGCAACCTTAACTCCTTCCTACCTAGCAACCAACCTAACTTTATCTCCCCTTCTATCTTAAGCTTTCCCTCTCCCTTTCCCCCTGGCAGCCTCTAGGAAAAATGTGGCCGGTTATGTGGTACCAGACACTGGGGCAGGCCCACTAGCATAGTAGGGGACCCCCAAGAACTTGTGGGGGGCACAGCACTTTCCCCTGTATTCCCTCCTCCCCACACTATTTCCTCCTTCCCTCCTCCTGGCAATACCCATATCTTGTCCCCATTCCTTGCCTCATTTTCTCCTTTTATCTGCCTGCCATAGTGTTGCCAAGTATGAATTACCTTTTAGCAGGGGAATCCCAGGCCCCTTCCAGGAGATATTCAGAAGGGACGTCATCGCGTCGGGCACATTGGGGGCGGGGCCACTATCATTCGAGGGAAAACCATAGAGTTTTCCCTCAAAAGACAGAGCATCCCCCCACAACATGCCCAAGTTGTCCAGGTGACGTCATCATGCCGGGCACGTCTCCATGCTCCCGGCACTTTGGGGGTGGGCTTCCCCCCGGCGGCCCAATCTGGGCCGTCAGGGAACCAACCCAATTAGCAGGGGTCCCCCCCCGGGGGACCTGGCAACCCTAGTCTGCCATCTTCAGCTATATCTATTATTTTACGTTGTTTATACCCCACCTTTCTCCACAGTGGGGACCAAAGCAGCTTACATTATTCTCCTCTCCTCTTTTTCTTGGCACAACAATGCTGTGAGATAGGGAAGGCTAAAAGTATGTGACTGATCCAAAATCACCCAGTGAGCTTCCACAGCAAGATGGAGGTTCGAACCTCGGCCTCCCGACTCTGAAGCTCTGACTGCTACAGTGGCTGTCATAGGGTGACTGCTGTTGAATAGTAGCCAGCAGCCAAACGTAGTTGAGTCATGCAAGCTGGGTGGTATCAATTCACCCAGAGGTTGCTTCCAGGCCTACAGTTCCTAACTTCCAGGTGGGACCTGGAGATCTCCTAGAATCACAACTGAACTCCGGATGAAAGAGACCTGTCCCTTTGGAGAAAATGACTGTTTTGGAGGATGGACTCTATGACATTATATTCAGCTGAGACCTCCCCTCCCCAAACCCTGCTCTCTGTAGACTCCACCCCAAAATCTCCAGGAATTTCCCAACCTGGAGCTGGCAATCCTAGTCAGGCGTGGCCCCAATGATTCCTCTTCTCAAAGTAGACCCAGAAAGGACCCTTACCGCTCCCCTGCCTTTTTACTCACAGAACCCTAGCCTGGAAAGCTGTGGTTGCCTAGTGACAGCCACCGAAAGAATCCATTACTTAAAGCTACAGGTGGTCCTTTTATCAGTTTTGGGTTTTTTAAACCCCCCCTAATGTATTTTTTAGATTGCACATTTTCCTGCAAACCTGGGGCCCTTTTCATGTTTGCAGAAAGATGTGACTTGCCTGTTCACGGCTCCAGTCACTGGATTTAAGTATCCAAAGAGTCGGCCAACTTGGTATTAGTATATAGATAAATATATAACTACAGTACTGTGGTTATATACTGTAATTATGTATTTATATTTATCTGTATACTAGTATATATACACACGCACACATACTCATACTGTATTGTAAACCATTTTGGGTCCATTTGGAGAGAAAAGCAGGGAATCAGTCCTTAAATAAACATGTAAATAATTAAATAAATACCTAAATAAGTATAAAAGGGTATAAAACAAAAACAAATGGACCAGCAAACACAAAAGTGTTCAGCAAACCAAACAGACAGGTCAAAAGTGTTTAGAATAAGAATGTACTTCCAGCTAACGCTTCTTACCTTTCTTGGATACGTTTCTGATCTAAATCTGGTTCATAGGGTTGTTTGGGTCTCTTATAGCGAACCGGTTTCATTGCAGTTATAAATATTTCCTTATCGTGTGTAGTATATTTACATGATCGTTGTGCATAGGAAAATCCTGAGTATTTAGGATGGCTGTACATTCTTATATAATCAAAAAATGTTCTTTAAGGTTTTTGTTGTTTTTTACTCTTTCTGTGGCTCAAATGTTGGGTACACAGTTTATTTCGTTACTGTTATTTGTGGAAGCGTCTTCATTTAAAAAGTGTTTAGAATGAAAACACTGTGGAACCAAACAGAAAAGGAAAGGGTGGATTTGTCCAGCCCTACTAATAACTGCAGCTGATATACATGCTTCCAAACACCTGTTCATTGCATCTACATTTTTAATAGGGGTCTGCCTAAAAACATAATACGCAAAGGGGCCTTGAGGTCCAGTAAACAATGAGACCCACCGCCTGGAAGATCTCACCTGACAAATCGCCCCCCTCTTATGATCTACACGGGGAAAGTGATTTTGTGAAGATCAATTCATAATATTGCGTTGCCTCACTTCAATATTGTAATAGAATTATTTTTTTACAGCATCCTCATGCTGCAGCCATCCCCTCTTTGTAAAAAAATTAATGCCTAGTAAGGCCTTCCTATAATAAGACTTCAGAAGCAATAACTAGAAAAGAGCAAACAATTTATTTTCCAAACAGCTGGGAGAGAGGAGGCTTATCACTAATGTCGGTAGACAGATACGGATTTTGCTCACTGTTCATTTTTATTATTGCAGTGCCCAAATGTTGCCAACAGTATATTTATTGTGGCTGAGGGGGAAAAAAAAGTCTAATACATAACTGACTGATTTAGTTGTCAGATTTTTGTCATTAAGCATATTTATGGTTTCCTGGGGGAGGAGATCACTGGCGGTGCTCATTGCCTTCTAGTCAAGATACTCCTGGTGGAGGGGAGTTTGTCTGGGCCTCCGGGGATGCGAGAGTATGGTTTTGATGTCAGCTTCCCTGTGCCTGTAATATCAAAGGTAGGCAAAAATAAATAAGTAAGAAAGGGAGGGGGGAGGAAAGAGAAGATTCTAATCTCATTCTTTTTTTTCTTCAAGTTATGGCCTCTGTGAGAATTGATACTAGTTAAAGAACAGCGCACAACATAACCTTTTATGTCTGCTCTGTTGCTAATTAGGAACCCGCTTTGAACGAGTGAATTGCTAATAGGGAATAGTCCCTGTTTTGTGATGTACGGCTCAGTTTGATAGAATGCTCCAAGGGAGAGAAAACTTGCTTAAGCAGAGCTTAGAGAACTAACCTTGTCTTTAATAGTCGATGAGCCTTATTCTATTTACTTTCAGGATGTGAAGAAACACCCCCCTGAGAAATTTCTCTAGAGTCTTTCCCTTAAAAAAAATAATCTTCAGATGTTTTGCCCCAGCAGGAACTTCCAAATTTTCCCTTGAAATTTTGCTGGAGATGAAACTTGGTAGCAAGGTAGGGGCCTGCAAATTCACACTGGGAAATTTCACGGCTCCTATCAATATTCTTCTACTTCCCTCAAAGTGACTCAAGTGGTTAAGACGCTGAACTGCAGGCTGTGGAAGGTCGGTAGTTCAGCAGTTCGAGACCCGAGTGTGCCGCGTGACGGAGTGAGCTCCCGTCTCTAGTTCCAGCTCCTGCCAACCTAGCAGTTCAAAAGCAAGAAATTGCAAGTAGATAAATAGGTACCCCTTCGGTGGGAAGGTAACAGCGTTCCGTGCGCCTTGGTGTTTAGTCACGCCGGCCACATGACCACGGAAACGTCTTCGGACAGCGCTGGCTCTTCAGCTTTGAAACGGAGATGAGCACTGCAACCCTAGAGTCGGATTTGACTGGCTTTTGAGCAAGGGAACCTTTACTTTTTATACCCTAGCAGCAGCTTCCATATTCTTCTTGACATTCCCTCGAAGGTGAAAATGTATTAGGTTTTATGTTTCGTTGAGTGCCATTAAACTGGTATTCCAAGCTCTGAAGTCCCCTGAGAGCCAGGGTGCTGTTGTGGTTAAGGACGGTAGACTCCAATCTGGAGAACCAAATTTAATTCCCCACTCCTCCTCCACATGAAGTCTGCTGGGTGACCTTGGGCCAGGCACAGTTCTCTCAGAACTATCTCAGCCCCACCTACCTCACAAGGTGCCTCTTATAAGCCACTTTGAGACTCTGTAGGGTAGAGAAAAGCGAGCTATAAAAACCAACTCTTCTCTTCTTCATCATCGGAGCCATGTGGGTGCTGGCCACTGTGTGGTTCCATTGCCACCTGGTGGCAAGAGACCCCCTAATAGCCCCTGAGCTGGGCATGCTGCTGAATTGGCGCCACCCCAAGACCCCTTAAGGGGGTCTCAGGCAATGTTCCCTCTAAGCCGTAGAGTCTTGTGAGCAAAAATTCCACTTTGTGAGCGACTGGCATCAAAGTTGTGAGCGAGCTACTTGGCTACTGCATAAATTAGGTTACTCTGGAGCCATTCTTCCTGAGCTAAGACAAAAATGTGTGAGCCGGAGGCTAAAGAACTGTGAGCTAGCTCACACTAACTCAGCTTAGAGGGAACACTGGTCTCAGGCCCGTAGCTACAGTGGGGCATCTCAGGGCTCGGCCCCCTGACTTACCGCCAAGCCCCGCTCCCAACTTCCCATCCTGCCCAGGCACTCCCTGGCTAGGGGCCTGGGGTCTCTACAACCACAAGATGTGGGGATGCAGACATCCCTTCCCTATACAAGATGAACCAACCCAACGCCCAAACCACCCAAAGCTGCGACAGATAAAAATAACCAACAAACAATAACAAGCTCCAAAACAACCAAAGCCCAAGCAGGTTGGGTGGGAAAAGCTGCAAAAAACAGGGACAAGGTCCCGGCCGTGGCACACCTATATAGAGGAGGTGTGGGGAGGCAAAGCCACAGGATCGCCTGCAGCCCTGCCCTGCCTGACATGAGCCCCACACGCAGGGGGCTGTCCCCTGGCTGCTGCAGGAGCCAATCAACACTCAGGACCATGCAGCCCTCAGGACAAAGGCCCAATCAGCATCTAGTATTTGCTCCGTTGTTTTAGCACAACCACACTGGAACAGAAGAAAAGATGCAGCTCAAAACCACTTTCAAATACCCCAGGCCAATGCCATACTGACTGCAAAGTCACCCCGAACGGCCATAAAATGGCCATAAGTCTATGCAGATGGTACCATGAAACCGAGAGATCAAACAAAGTGAAAGTGGCATGCAACTTGCTGTTCCAACATAGGTTTGGTAAAACAGTGGAGCGAATGCTAGATGCAGAATGGGCCAAAGACTGCATGGCTGCCAGTCTCCCAAAAACCTACTGACTTACCCTTGGACTAACCCCCTCAACACCCAGCCTCAGTTTCCTGCACCCATTTACTTTAATTATGGAACACTTAATTCTCTTCACCTAAACCATTAGCCCTTCCTGCCAGGTACTTGCAGGGTCACCAAACCTCTCATACATCATTGTCTACCTCAGATAAACCCATTAAGTTATTGTTTTTCTGGCAAACGTCATACCCACCAGAGGGCATATTTCGCCACATATCAGAAGCATCCAGCTTCCCAGGAGTGTGTGTGTGTGTGTGTCTTGGATCCTCCCCATACAACCACACTTTCCTGGGCTCTCAAAATGCTGGTTGTTTTGCTGCTCCCATGGACCTCTCCAAGAACAGTAATTATTGCCCTTCCCTGAAATTGCTTTCCCCCTCTCCCCTTGTGTTTCTCTTAGCTCTTGTGTGTGTGGGTATTGGGTATATTTTGTTTTATTATTATTTTCTTTTTTTCCCTAATAAAAATCTTTCTAATCGAACATCTGCTTGGTTTATTTTGCGAGTTAAGAGGAAAAAACATATATACATAGGTGGAGAATGCCACTTACCCCCTGTCGCTCTGTCTCCTTACAGCTAATTCTCCTAACTAATTAGGAGACCACCTCTTTGGGTAACAGCTACATTGAAATACCAATGTAAAGATGAACTAATAAATTTCAGATGCCTAGTGCATCAGTGGTAGGGATCACCCAAAAGCAGAAGACTTTTCACAAAAGTCTCTGGCAGCTGTGGAAAGCGTAGGGACACTTTGGGAGATTTTTTTTTTCCAGGGGTCTGTTAAAGGGTGGAAAACATGTCCCTGTACAGACTTGAAATAATGAAAGCACATGAAACTGCCTTATACTAAATTGGACTGTTGGTCCATCAATATCAGTATTGTCTGCTCAGACTGACAGTCCCTCTCCAAGGATCTCAGGTGGAGGTCTTTTACGTCACCTCCTGCCAAGTCCTTTTAAGTGGGGATGCCAGGGATTGAACCTGTGAACCTCCTGTGTGCTAAGCAGATGCTCTGCCATTGGGCCATGGCTCCTTCTCTTGCTGGTTTGGAAAGCATTACCCTCACTCTCAATTGGCATAATGACCTCATTTAAACAGAATCTGACTGGCTATGTAGTGGTGCAAATGTACTGTGACCCCCTAGTAGCTGGGGTCATATTCTCCCCTGTAGAATCACCACCAAACCACAGCATCTTGAAGACATCTTCTGGGACATATTCTAGGGTATACACTCAGTCCATACAGGATGCTGATCAGACCTGCTTGGCCTCAGCACCATGCTGCTTGAACACAGTATATGACCTAGAACACACCATGTTTCCTGGAGTCCCATGCTGCAAGAAGACGAGCAGTGGTAGGCAAGTTTGCTTCTATGGAAGCTCATCCACCATTGGTCTTGGGAGGCCATATCTCCAGCTTTGGCAGAAGACCCTACCCCATCGACTGGCTCTCCCTGCACTTCTCAGCTGGGGGGTGGTGAGGAAATTCTTGGGCAAATGGAGGCATTGGCATTGTGGGTTCTTCTGCATTCTCATTTCCATTGCTTTTTTGTCCTTATTACTTCAGAACTGTTTTTCTTTTCTGCATGTCTTCTGCTCCATCTAGTGGTTGATTCGATATCACATTCTCTATGCCCAGCATGCCCCCCTGAAGATTTAAACTAGGTTTTTAATGCTGCACACAAAGAGATGTAATATTGAATTGACCACTAGATGGAGGAAAAGACATGCAGAAAAGAAAAAAAGGGGGGGGGAGAAACCGTGAAGCAATAAGGGCACACTGTCAGCAAGCTGCCATTCTGTTTTCTGTGACCTCTGTGTACATATCCTTTCCCTGTTGCTCCCGGCTTGTTTTTATCATCCTGCTCCTGCGTTGGAATGCACAAGGTGGGAGAACCGGGTTTGATTTCCCACTCCTCCATATGCAATTGCTGGTGTGACCTTGGCTCAGTCACAGACTGATTTCCCACAAGCTGCTGCTCCGTGCTCGCTCTTCCCTTTGCTGCGATCGTATGTGTCAATTTCACACTAAGTGTTGCGTGGCCGCATTTCGCCCCGCAGCTTCACCCGATTTCCCCCACGTCAACTCAATCCTGTTTTTTGAGGATTGAGTAGACGCGGGGAAAATTGGGCGAAGCTGCAGGGCAAAATGTGGCCGTGCAGCACATAGTGTGAAATTGACACGTACGATCAGGGCAAAGGGAGGCGCGAGCGTGGAGCTGCAGCTTGTGGGAAATCGGTGCCCATGTAGTTTGGGGCGAATGCTAGAGCGTTGCTTCCTACATGAGGGGGTCACTTCCAAATCACACTAGAAGTAATATCGCAACATTGCCAGCTAGCCACCCCACAATGGAAGTCGCCCACTGTTTGCTAGCCTTGAGCTGGCAACTCTGTGGATAGCTGGGGAACCATCAGATACATTTCCAGTGACTCCTACAGTTCCTTGGGCCACAGATGGAAAGCCGATGGTTCAATCTTGCCATTCTCCTGAGGCTTCCTTTTTTCTTAAATGGAAGTCGCCCAATGTTTGCTAGCCTTGAGCTGGCAACTCTGTGGATAGCTGGGGAACCATCAGATACATTTCCAGTGACTCCTACAGTTCCTTGGGCCACAGATGGAAAGCCGATGGTTCAATCTTGCCATTCTCCTGAGGCTTCCTTTTTTCTTAAAGTCCTAACGAGGCAACTCATTGATCTTTTCCTCATGATCAAGTGAACATGTCACCCAAGGAAGCACAGCTTGTGCTAACTATGAACACGGATTGCTGATCTGTAGCTTTTGGGCTTTCCCCAATGTTGAGTCCCTACATTCCGGCTATAGGACCGCTTCCAACAGAAAACGTTTTGCATTCCAACTTGCCTCGATTTGCTGCATATCAGGATGGGGAATATCCCTTGGCCACAGCTCATAATAAGAAAGGAGACGGCTGCAATCTGTGCTTTCTTCTCTTCTTTTTTTGCAATCAAACTAAAGCCTAGAGGGTTCTGGCAAATCTTCAGTGTGGCCCAGAGTCAGACAGAGCTCGGGTACATCTGTCAGTCCTGGCTGAAATCTTAACTTCTTTTTTCCGCCATCACTCCATGATTTGCTGCCAGTAGAAACTATTAGCGAAGGTTCGTTCCAGCTGCTAATCCTTCATCCTTGTCGTTCCTGTAACTGTTTGACTTTCAGATATTGGGGATCATGTCACTTTTTTCTTTTTCTTAATGCAATGATTTTGGTCTTTTGCTTGCCTTCCTCTGCATAAAGATAAAGGACTTGTGGAACATATTAGTATTGAGGTGGTATGTATCACTTGCTGATAAACGGGGGTGGGACGGAGCTCTCTGCAGTGTTTTGATGAAATCCCACAAAGTGAAATTCGAAGAGGGGATAAAAGGAAGCCAGTGGCGCAGCTTTTGACACGGAGTAAACCACCTTAGTGTTTAGTCATGCCGGCCACATGACCACGGAAACGTCTTCGGACAGCGCTGGCTCTTCGGCTTTGAAACGGAGATGAGCACCGTAACCCTAGAGTCGGATTCGACTGGCTTTCGAGCAAGGGAACCTTTACCTTTACCTATATCACACATAGATGCCAGTTACTAAGGTCCTATCACCTGGGCTTTTTTTTTTTTTGCAAAAAGAGGTGCTGGGACTCTCATGAGGGAAATTGAGCTTTCAATTTGTCTACTGAAAAATCATGAACTTTTAAACATTGTAAAAAGAATGTTGTTGAAGAGGTTCCCGAACTCCATTCCGGCACATTCCCCCAGGGAAGAAAAAGAACAGCAAACCTGCCTATCCCACTCTAGAGTAAGAAAGAAAAAGAAAACAGGGCACAGCTGTCAAACTCATTTGTTACAAGGGATGGATCTGACATGAATGTGACTTTGTCAAGACGGGCCATGCGCGCCATTAAATGTGATGCCAGGTACTGGAGATATAAACTTTATAAAGAACAAGAGGTGGTAAGCGGGGTGGGGGGTTGGGGGGGCAGTTCCAAGGCCACGTGCACAGCTGAACCCAGGCCAAGAAAAGGAATTGGATAAACATATGGAGCAGAGGTCCATCAGTGGCTATTAGCCACAAGGTATAAATAGGAGCTGCGGTGGCTCAAGTGGTTAAGACGCTGAACTGCAGGCTGTGGAAGGTCAGTAGTTCAGCAGTTCGAGACCTGAGTGTGCCGCATGATGGAGTGAGCTCCTGTCTCTAGTTCCAGCTCCTGCCAGCAGCTCTTTCCTGGGTTTTCTCCCAGCCTGCCTGGCTCAGTTCCTCATTGTTTTCTCTCAGAGAGCTTCCAATTGGTGGGGACAAATGCTTACCACAGCCAAGTGCCCCCACTGCTGCTGATGTTCACATTTGGACAGCATTTTAAGCTCCCAGAGCCCAACTGAGTTGGAAATAGGGGGAAAACAACAACAACAGACCATTTATCCTTATATATACGACCTCTCGTTCTGGGGCAAGGGATGCTCTGTCTTCTTGGTGCTTGGGGGGGGGGTCAACAGTGGGAAGGTTTCTAGTGTCTTGGCCCCACTGCTAGACCTCCTGATGGCACCTGGTATTTCTGGCCACTGTGTGACACAGAGTGTTGGACTGGATGGGCCATTGGCCTGATCCAACATTGGCGTCTCTGATGTTCTTAAAAGAAGCCTGATTAGATAGAGATGCCTGCATGGCAGCAGCCACCTGTCGCTGAGGCCGCCAGGCAATCTATGGTGGGGCAACGCTGGAGGTACAAGCCAGAGATCATCAGCAAGCCCTGCCCCCCCCATGTGGCAGCAGCAGCCCCAGGCCAAAGGGTGCTGGATTATCTGGAGGGCATCCACCAGACACACAAGGCCGCACATGTGGCAGAGGCCCCAGGCCACCCAGCGGCTAGTATAATTTCTTTCCCCCCGCCATTTTGGAATGCATATTTGTTTTATTTATTGACATGTTATTTGGGTAAGTTTCAATGCTGGCTTTAGATCAAATTATTTATTGTATTTTGCTCTGTTGTGAGCTCTGCTTGCAGGGAAGGGCGGCCTATAAAATCCAATTAATTAATTAATTAATTAATTAAATAAATAATCAGGGATCATCGGCACCCCTCCTTATGAAGCAGCAGCCCCCTATGGCTGGATGGTTCACGAAGCAGGAAGGCCTGGCTGCTGAGTTGTGTGCTT